>NC_092651.1:16649348-16967348 GCF_032118995.1 Asterias amurensis | reverse complement strand
TGTTCGCTCTGAAAAGAGCCGGTTTAGTCTCGACGTTTCGAACAGACTCTGCTCGTCTTCAGGAGAAGAAAACGAAGAACACGCTTCAAACATCACTTAGATCTGACTTGTTCATATACATGTACATCTCAGTTTAGCTAGGACTGAAACAGTTGAAGTTAATGAAGTTATAAATAATTATGACAGTGTTCGGGAGTTTACCAAAGTGAGATATACTCCAAAAACTTCAGGGCAATTCTGACCCGGAACTGAGTTCCGAGAGTTGCACGTTCCCAGTTGAGTCTGACCCAGAATTGAGTTTAAGTGAGGCCCCCCCCCCCCCCTTCTGACCCGGAATCTGCGTAAAATCTGACCAAGGAGTTCTTGGAGTGATAGTCATACAAGGGTATGTGCTTTTGTGTATATAGTTTGACCATGGTTTGACAGCATGGAACTACGTCTCTTATATCTTTTGTATTCATTAGTAATACAAAGAACACTCCGGAAAAACATTTACAGACTTGTACAATAAAGCATCTTGACAACTATTATATACTAAAGTACATGTTCTTCTGAACGTGTAAGGATATAAATGTCAGTGGTCATGTACCCGCAAAGGATGGGTTCTATATTATTTTCACGTGAGGGCGCTAGTCATCTTTTTCAACATGTCATTCTTTCTCCATGTGTATCGATGGTTATTAAATTAAAAACGCAAAACTGACTGTTGTTGACCTGTCTTATCCACGAGTCAATCAACACAGTCAATCAAAGACTACAGTCTGGTCCATTTGTGACATTGGTGTCTCCTTCATTGCTACAAAAGGGCACATGACCATGATAAAACTCAACATGAAAAACATACCAAGTTCTAGTTAAAAAACGACCCTTTAAAATTGCTATTTACTTTTTGTAATGGGAAAGGAATGCCGGGGTCTGCTCTCATTTCGCCCAAATAGATCAGCGGCCTCGAAATGTGCCACCTAGTCCATGGACGCGTGCCAGGGCGAGCCTAGGTCCCTAAACCCATTGCTCCATGCTAAACCCAGTCTCCCAGCCAACAATGGAAAACCCACACCGTGTATTCAAAACCAAAAATCACAGTCGTGGTGTTTACTTGAACTTCAAGATCGACACGAACAGAACTGGGTTAGAGATTTTGGTGACAATAAAGGGTGTCATGTACGGCTTCACTGTGAGGAAAAGCTTTTACGTATTGCCATGATGCGAGATGTTTCATGTCAGAATGTGAAGTGATAACATTCAGGTCTGACGTCACTCATAGAACTGTCTGAGGGGAGGGGGATAGGAATGAGCTTTAAGAGTTGTTCTTGCTCAATTATTGCTTGCCTCATGAAATGTCTAATAGGCTAGAGTAAACGTACAACCCTTATGTGAATGTTATTTTTATTGAGTTATCACTTTGACAGCTCGACTATAGCTATATTACTAAATAGCGCGATGCGGCAGTGGCACAACTTCCCAGGAGATATACTAAGCATGGGTTCAGTAAACGAGTAATGACCTGAGTTGCTAGTACGCATTCGCTCATCAGGAACAGGTCACCAGCCAAATGACCATGTCACATACGTTTGAGACTGGTCCTCTGCTATAGCGCGCTTAGCAGAATTGCTAAGCACAGTTTTTCTCGACTGGACAGCTTTTTGAATTTGGGACACGATGGATCACGGGGAACCCAACATGTAAGCCCCCTTGTCAAAGTTGTAGCATCGTGGGAGACGAGCCAAGTGTATAAAGCTTTATAATCTATGTACACATCCATACTACGTGCAGCGATTTATAGTCGGGGCTGCCTTCCTCCAGAAACACCCTCGTGTCGACAGCAATATCGCTGACGAAAATCAGGGGTTTAAACTTTGACCTCACTTGATCGAAAAGGAGAGGGATTTGAAGTGTGTTTTCTCGTCAAAAAAACTTGAACTTATGCCAGAGTCTAAATTCAAATTTTAAAGAAGTACTTTGACGAAGTCAGGTTCAAGGGCTCAGTGGTTTCTGACATGTCCCTGCCCTTCACCTCTGTGGTCCCCGGTTCGATACCCGGACGAAACCTTGCATGTGGATTGGGGTTTTCAGTCCCCACCTGGTGACTGCGTGGGTTATCCCTAGGGGTTCCCCCCCACCTTTCTCAAAGAAAAGTTTGTGTATCTTTCCAATAGGATGCTTTGCCGATTTTGATTCAGAGTGAGAAGTCCAAGCAACTTCCGAGTCAAACGAACGTTGCCTTCGATTTAGACACTAGTAGAAGTTCGTACAACGCAATACAAATTCTCAAACGAATGCTGATAGACAATGTGACAAAGTGGAGTGGTTAAAGTGTAGGATAGCTGAGAAGAGCATCGATTGAAAGAGACCATGTGATAGCGGCGGCTCACGGAGTGCGCCCCCATTACAATTTGAGGAGGCGGACACGGACGCAAGTCTTTGCCGAATGAAGATGAATACAATGTAATTGTTTTGATTACTGATAATAGTTGACTTTCATATCGTATATTTGTTTGCGTTTCTTTGCAGAAACTCAAGAAGGAAAGATTTCGGTTCAGTCTTATACTGGGTGAGTTGAAGCAATCGACTGCAATTCCCTATAAGACGACGTTGGTGGCGTTTATCAACTGCGTCCTCGAGGCCACAGAGCCGCTGCATGACCGGATAAGAATACGAAACGAACTCGTTGGTAAGTCCACAACATACATCACAATCCTATACCAGGCCCGATGCTTCACGGAGGCAACGCAGTCGATGACCTCACATACCTCCTGGTCATTGCCTTCATGCCCTTGAAATGCTCATTGTCCTCGTATGGTGACCTTAACCAAGGAGAAAATGCATTGGTGCCCTTGCCCTTTCAAAAATGAATCATACATGCCTAGGGTTTTGCTTGTTTGTTTGTTAGGTTGTTATTAGAAGGGGGTATAAATGCCAAGTTGGCAACAGCCAATCTCTCATGAAAGACTGTATGTTTCAAATCACCGGTTTCGGTACTTCACATCGTGCGTGCCGTGTGAACACGCTTGACGACCATAGGCATTCACACTAACACCTCACCCATCGTCCTTCAACTAACCCCACCCCACCCTCAGAGTCCTATCAAATTCCACAACACTCGTACTACTATTGGCGAGTTCCCAAACTCATAGATGTTAACGCATGCATGCATTCACATAACATACACAAATCGTGAACACTGAGAGAGAATAAAATACCCCTAGGTTCACACGAACTTGTTACTGTTGGGAAACTCAGTTTTTATGAGGGACTTTTGTCGGGAGGTAAGTGAGTGGAAGACTACAGGCGCTAGATGTCTTCACAATCTTCATAGATGGTATTTTCACAGGGTCCGTGCACAAAGAGTATCACGCTAGGTGTCAGAAAGCTACGCCCTTCAAAACTTATACGCATTGTACAGTAACCAAGGCCACCAACTTTATTGTTGTCAACATGTTGTTAGCAAAGCAACACAAATTTATTTTATTTATGGGTTTACAGTCGGATAGTTTTAAGGCAATATTCTCGTCAAAGAAACGACCCTGGGTGACTCGCATACAAAATTATGCGATTCTCTGCATTGAACTATGGATTTTAAAGTTGTTAAAATGCCATTAAATATATCCAAATACGTCACTGTAGAACACGTAATATAAGCTGCATACAAAATAGTAGTTTTTAAAAAATAACCCTGCGGGGGGCTCAAAGTCGCTAATCCCCGACTTGATAGGGACTCTTGAGCTGTAGATGATTCGTTCTAAATTTTGTGTGATATGGATCACCTGACTTATACCAAGGCCCAGTGTATCTCCATATTATAAGATATTTACAGAGTGGTGGAGATATTTACTCCAGGTACCCCCGTTTTGATGTGCTGTTGCCCCACCCCTTTTTCCTACGACGCATCTGTAAACCCCACAAAATATTGTGGCAAGCTGTTGCATTCTAAAAGACAGGAGCGCCACCGACTGTCGTGTTTAAGCCAGGTTTTATTGGGGGGCAACATAGAGCAAGGAGTGAGCTTTCGCTGACTATTCGTGGTTCTACGAATATTGTTCATTCGATCTGTGTTTAATCAAATGTTGGCACAAAGGAAATGAAAGTACAAATTCAATTCTGTTATCATCTGATAGTCGAGCTATACTCTGCTAGTGAGAACAACTTCGTGACACTCTAAGATTAAAGATTAAAGATTAAAATATTTTATTGTCATGATAAAAAACATGAAATTTGTCTTCCCTGTGTAAAGGAGACTATACAATACATACAAGAAAGGCATAGCAAAAATAGACAACAAGAATAAAATTACAATTTACAATTTACAGATATATACAAATATAAAGATAAAAATATGTGGAGAGCTTGTAAAAAGTACAACAATGAGAGTGAACCAAATTATCTCGACCATCTGCTGTTAAAAAGCTGAATTGCACTGGGGAGAAAAGAATCCTTAAACCTGTTAGAGACCTCTATCTTGAGTTTTGTGTACAGTGCGTGTCAGAGCCCTTTCATTTTATCAAATCTTTCCGCCATGATACCCGAGTGAACGATCACTCCCTATACTGCCTATATATTATTGTAGTCCAGTTTTTCATACAAAACCAGTCCGACCTTGCGACAGGGTTGGAGTTACCCCAAAAGGTCAAACAGCTCGTACGATCCCGACCGTGAGTTTCTTTTAACCATGAACTGTTCATTTCATTTTTCATTTTTATGGGAGAAAAAAAATCGCCAAACAAGTTGGTGTCCAATTGGCTCTGGGGTCGTGCCTAGACAAGGTCGCAAGTATATTCATATCACGCAACCCCCTTTCATAATTCACACGATTTTGCATTGAGTGGTTCTTCAGAGAACCGGCGGGGCAAATACGACCAGGCAGAGGTAATTTCCGTAATATTATTTCGTTTAAAGGCACTGGACACTAATGGTAAGTACTCAAACTAATTTTTAGCAGTTAACCGACTTGGTAACGAGCAATGGGCGAGAGATGTTGACAGAATTAAACTTTGTGAGAAACGGCTCCTAATGAGTTACGCAGTTTTTAAGTAAGAGGTAATTTCTCACTCAAATTGTAAAGTACTTCAGCTGAAGCCTTTTATTATGCATCTGAAAGAAAACAAAGTAATGCAACAAGGGTGTATTTTATATGATTGTTTTCTGGCAGCTTCGATGACCAATTGAGCCCAAATTTGTACAGATGTTTTATTGCACATGTTGGGGATACACCAAGTGAGAATACTAGTCTTGACAATACAAATAGCATCCATCACAGTGTATTAAAAGTGGTGATCAACGGGTGTGTATGATATAGTTCATCGGACGTGACGTTGGTAGATATCTTGGGTTTGTTTGAACCGCACTTGTTCGTATGAGGGGATCCGTGCTGAACTGTTGTTGAACCGTTTTTGTGTTGCTTTACTCAAGTTTCTTAATAGCGCCACCATTCGACAAGACGATGTCATGTTAGAAATCATTGGAATGGTGCCGTTCACCCTTCCGTTAACACCCGACCAGCCAGTGAAGTAATTGGCCCTTTTCTTCGGAAAAGGTCAAAACAAAAACTGTTTATATTTCCTCTGGTGTTTTGTGCAAGTATGTGATTGTCTACTTCAGGTCTTACGTGGAAGTATCTGAAAATGACATTTTGTTTTTCGATCTTTCCTCGTTTGTGTTTATCTTGGTCCTTTCTGTGTGGCTTTAGAGATGTTGTGGTGTCTCACTTGCTTGCAGTGGTTCGTCTTCTCCTTCTTCAACAAGTCTTCTGAAATTTATTTGTGTCTTCTGTCTTCTCGCCGCTCACTGCATTATCCTATCCATGTACTATCCTATTCCACCTCCCCTTTTGGTTGTTGTTCCACCAATGTCTGTGTATTGTGTCTTTCGTTCGTTCATGCTGTGAGGGGCCTTCCTCCCGGGCGGTGTCTTGAGGGTTTACCCCAGTCCGTCCATCCTGTTTCTTTGTTTTGCTCTACGGTGTTCGTTTCGATTTTTGTGTCTTGGAGATGGTCACGCTGGGATCTGATGTTTTCTAAAGTTAAGGGTGTTTTGTGGTGTTTTGTGTCTATTCGTCGGAAGATGTTCGATCACTTGTTTACAGCAGATGTTATTTCCGGTAGAGCCGATGTGTTTTGAAAACCTCTATTGTACATTTTGATGCAAGTTGGAAGGCTTTGAGGTTTGGTACTTGGCGGGAAACAATCGCTGAAGACGTTTAGAGTATAAAAGCGTCGATCACTCGCGACTTCTCTGACGCACCAGTCCCGTCTAATGTTTTTTTCAAAATCCATGGCCCTTTTCGAAACCATGGCTTCGTCGAGTCCAGATTCGGCTCATGCTAGCTTGGCCCCGCGGATGATTGGGCAATTGCGCGTGCTCTGCGTATAGGACGTAGACTGAAGCCGAATCTCAAAACGAAGCCGTGGTTTCGAAAAGGGACTATACATGTAGGCCTAGGCATAATAAGTTACACACAAACATGACAACAATGTACCACAGGCTTTCGGAAAAGACAATATGAATTGCATGTTACACCGCAGGCTGTTATACTGTTTCAGTTTTGAAAGTATTTGTTTTAATGAAATTCAATTACAAACACTGTTAAATTTCTGAGGTGGAGGAGATGGCGTTATGTTACATGTGGTTGGCAAAGGAGACGGAACTTGGCAGAGAGGGAAAGAGGCTAACGAGGAGCAACTGAGGCAAGGTGGGCATACCGGCACGTACACAGGGGTCAGACGGTGGAGCAGAGTGCACCTCCCGGAGGAGACCCTCTCCGTCTTGGGCCCAAGTAGCCTGTCAAAACGGTCCTCGCATTGAGGCTTCACGGCCGGCTCTCTCTTTCTAGCTCTTTCTCTGGCTGTACTTAAGAAGTTCAAATAGCCATTATATAGGGTGGGTTTATAATGGACCCAAAGGTGAAATAAAATATCATGATTGCATTTCACTGACAGACATTTCGGTAAAGGACAAGCAATTATTCGAAATTAATTCGTGACTTCAAAACGATTGAATGAAGACCCTTTCCAAAATCAGATCACTTTTTTTATATGAGAACTTATTTGTCGATTTCGTCTCAGGTACGAACCTTCAACATTTCAGCAGAATGTGCGAAATATTTTCTGAATTTTAATTGACATGTCGACTCGGGGCAGTTTTTCATTGCCACCCCAGTGTGCCACGACAATCACAATCGCGACGACTATAGGCTCTAACCCACAATATTGCTGATCAGAAAGACACGGACTCGAGTTCCGTGCTCATAAAGGCACTGAGCACCTTGTATTTGTGCTTAGAGAAAGGACCACAGATACTCCATGATTTGTGTACCCCAACATAGTGCGTAAACTAACAAATTTGTAAAAACATGGGCTGAATTGAATATTGAAGTTGCATTAAGAAAACTAAAAAACCTCATTGCACACGCTTTCAGATTCCTAATAAAAAGGGCTTCAGGCGTGAAGTCATTTAATATTGTTGTAACGAGAATTTATCTCTTTCTGAAAAACTACGTTACTTCAGAGGAAGCCGTTTCTCACAATGTTTTATCTAACCTTCCTTGCTCTATGCTATTACTGTCCACTGCTCGTACCAAGTAAGTGTATATGCTGAACATTATGTTGAGTATTTACCAATATATAGTGTCCAGCGCCTTTAACAAATACAGAAAGACGGTTTTTTCTGGAGGGTTTGAAATAAGCCAGGTATTCGTGTAATAAACACGCCCCAAGACACAATTGTTTCGCTTGGTTACGTTCCAACTGCGACATGATGATCCATCCTCTCTCTTTAAGAACCCTAGTTTGGGAATGCCTAAAGTTCTGAAGGTAAACCTGATACTGTGTTTCCTTTGATTTGTGTCCTTCGCCATGAGTAGTGCCTGTCTGGATTCAAGGGCGCACTGGAAACTCCTTGTGTGGACGAGAAGTATAAATAAACAACGCAAACATTCAGAGAGTGCTTTTTAAGAACAACATTCGTCGACCAAGAAACATTCAACCAATAACTATAACCCCCATGGGTGAAGTGAAACATTAAGGGGGAAACGTGATAACATTTCCCACTCACCAGTACCGGTCAACACCGCAGACATTTTCAGAAGGATTTTTTGGGGCGAACCATTATACAATTTCTGTCACGCTAATTCTATTTTTTCAAAAAGATAAACAAATTAATGATCATGAAACAAAATGAACCACGGACTGGTTTGAACTCTGGTTCAAACTCTGTATAGATTAAACATAGAGCATGGGTGATTGATTTCTGACAGTGGTTTACACACCTAGGTTTAGGCCCATTTCATAGAGCTCTTAAGCTAAAATATCAAAACATGTGAGTTGTTGTTTTGCCACTTGCAAGAAACGTACAAGTGCCAACCATTGAACTACTGAAATTTCGCTTTCAAACCTTAAAGAAAATAAGGGGCAGAGAATAACATCCGCAAAGGAATGTTATGTTGCAATATAAATAGCCAAACCTTTACGTGCAATCTTGCACATTGAAACAATCTCATAAGTCATAGCACTTTTGTTATCAGATTCAGCACATATAAATAGAATATTAATATGTTTTTCTTTCTCTTGAAATATTGAAACAATATCAGATAAAGAATGGTAGAATCTTTTTTAGCAAGGACCAACCGTTTGTCAAGTACAAGAAAACCATTAAAATGCGATAAACTGTGGGGGTGTTTCTCGCTGAATGGTGGACGTAATTTACTGAGTGCTTGTCACCCCGCATTGGGGACCAGTTAGCCCATAGGGCACATACCAGAGTTGAGTCCCATCCTCCACAACAAAAACATTTCTCAAGGACTTTCTGTCTGACCAAGTTCTGACCCTAGTCAGCTGTGCCTATGCGAACCCCAAGTAACCATGGCAGCTAGGTATAAGTCTAAAGAGAACAGTCAGCTTGGCTGGCAAGACCCCCACGTGAAGAAACCACTTGTGGTGTACAGTGAATGGATGGATCACGGGCTGCTTTAGTGACAGGGCAACAACCGGGGTTCCCTACTCCTTAATGACCAGCCGGCCCCGTCGTTGACCTCCCATAGCCGAGGGGGGAAAACAGGAATCCACACCCGGGGAGAGAGCAGGCAGTGGTGTGGCATACAAAGCCCGAACATTAATGCTGGGGCTCCATTCCACCCCATGATGTGAAACCCCTCTGATGGATACACTCTTTAATCAGAACTTCAACAACTGGGTCATTGTGTCGCGCTGTTTGAGTTTTTTTTCTCTGAAACTTGCTGGTTGTTGTCGCTGCTTTTTCAGAATCTCACATCATCTGATGATTTGAATGTGGTTTGATCACATCGTGGAATTTTAACCCTATTTGTGGACATTGTCCTGCATGATACCGTGCCAAACTAATGATGGACTGTGAACCACAGCAAAAAGAACAGATACAGAACCGTTTGTTGCGTCAAAAATATGTTCAAATAACTAAAACAGGAACACTCCGTTTTTAATGGTGTCTCTCATTTGAATACCTGGATATTTAATAATGCACGAATCTTCCACTTCTTTCCCTGATCCAGGGCTGAAACTGTTGGATGTTCTGTCGGATCTGAGGTAAGTCAATTTTGTTTATGGTCTATTTAATGGTTACTATCATATAATTTTTAAATTATCATGTTGTGAGTCAGCTGAAGCTTCTCAGTCAAAAGTTATATACGTGCGTAGCTTGGTTTTACTAGAACATTGAGTGAGGACCACAATGCTAGAACTATAATGTTAGTTCCGCTCGCTATCGTCTCCACGTACGAAGACGATAGCGGAACGAACCTCCTCTATAGTTCGATGTTCGAGCATGTTCGAGAGGAGTTTATTTATGAACCTTTTATCAGTTGCAAGTCTAAAAAAAGCTAAAAACGAGTCATGTGAAACATTTTACTTCCTCCTCGGTGGAACCATGGTGGAACCATGGAGCAAATACATCTAATGTTGCCACCCTCTGGCCTCTTCGTTGATCTTAAAGGCAGTGGACATTATTTGCAATTACTCAAAATAATTATAAGCATAAAACCTTTACTGGTTACGAGTAATGGGGCTAGGTTGATAGTATAAAACATTGTGAGAAACGGCTCCCTCTGCTGTAGTAACGTAGTTTTCGAGAAAGAAATAATTTTCAACGAATTTGATTTCCACCACATGATTATATTTTGAGGTATCGAAATCAAGCATCTGAAAGCACACAACTTCAAGGTGTATTATTTCTTTGTCGAACCATGGTGGAACCAATTAGGAGAGCAAATATATCTAATGTTGCCACCCTCTGACCTCTTCATTGATCTTAAAGGCAGTGGACCAATTGAGCTCAAATTTCCACAGGTTTGTTATTTCATGCGTATGTTGGTTGAGATACACCAAGTGAGAAGACTGGTCTTTGACAATTACCAATAGTGTCTAGTGCCTTTAAAAGAAACACTAAGTGTACGAGCAAACCGGCACGCAAACAATTACACTACAAAACAAATACATATCAGACGTGGGATTCCTCAGGATTGTTTTCCTGACTTCAGAATTTTCTCAGAAATCTTCTTCTTCTGCAAATTATCATTGATCTTAAAGGCAGTGGACCAATTGAGTTCAAATTTTCACAGGTTTGTTATTTTATGCGTATGTTGAGATACACCAAGTGAGAAGACTGGTCTTTGACAATTACCAATAGTGTCTATATAGTGTCTTTAAAAGAAACACTACGTGTACGAGCAAACCGGCACGCAAACAATTACACTACAAAACAAATATATATCAGATTCCTCAGGATTGTTTTCCTGACTTCAGGATTTTCTCAGAAATCTTCTTCTTCTTCAAATTATCGTGACAGAAGTATAGCAACTACCAAAGGGTTCAAGAAATAGTCCACATTGTGTCCAGAACCATGTTGTATCTCTGATGATTCACAGAGTCTCCCCTACCTACCTCCGTGGTCTGCCGAACTCCTGAATTGTAACATCTTGGAGGATTCGGGTCTAGAAAAAAAGAGGGATACCCCAGACCCACCGCAAGCCATTGTTCAGGAATTTTCACACTTATCAAATCTCATAAATGAAATTGAAGATCTGCACAGAGTTACTCAAAATGGAAGTAGCAAAAAATGCTCCCATGAATTGATTGTGACTGTTCACACATTTATTGCATTTGCACGTGGTCTAAGCATGGTCTGAGCATAGGCATACAACATTTTTTTGTTCTGCTTTCCCCCAACATTCAGCACTAAACCAATTTTTATTAAAACAAACAAAATATATTTCCTCTATACATTAAGTAATTATATTTAATTGAGGCGTGTTAGACCACACGGGACGAATTAAACCAAACCCCCGCTGCTCTGAATACGTTCGGGTATACGATCTCTCACCTACGTTCACCCCACGGCAAGGGCGTTTTGAAACCAGTGAAGACCGCTGGGGGCCAGTTTGGGCTAACGTGGCGAACGTGACACATGGGGCGGTTTGCGCTATCATTCTATCACTTCGCGAGTATTGTTTTAGAAACATACTTTACACATAAAATAAACTATACATGATGGATGGCTCACTTCGCTCGCACGGGTCAAATCTTTGTGCACATGTTGTTTGTTCTCTGTTATTGTTTGACAGATCATAATGTCATGAAGATGATAATAATTTTAAAGAGACACCACATTGTTTTTTGGGGAGGTTGAAAGTAAGTTCATTTACACCGCGATGGCCCCATTTTCATAGAGCTTTTATTTCTTCTGTTTTGTTTTGGTTATTCCGGGTTTTGGTTGTCCCAATTTCATAGAGCTGCTTCAAACGAAAACTTTGCCTCATAATTTAGAAACGAGCAGGATGTTACAAATTTGGTAAGCACAATTTGGTTGTGCTTAGCAACTGTTTTGGGGCCCTGGGCCCAATTTCATAAAGAGCTGCCTAAGCGCAAACAGTAGCTAAGTACAGTAATAATGCTTACTAGATTAAGATTACCAGCCAAAATACCATGTCACTCGTACAGTTTGTGACTGGTAACCTGCTCATTTCCGCTAAGCAGGAAATTGTTAAGCTCAAGTTTCTTCTTAAGCAGCTCCATGAGATTGAGCCCTGGATGCAACGGTAGAGCAATAAACACACCAGTAAGTATCAACTTGCTTACAAAATGTCATAACATAAGGGGGGTCATCCAAAGTAAAGACCACGAAAACGATTTACGTTCTGTCAGAGATTTTATAGTTGCTAATTTCGATTGCCTCATGTAATCGGCTGAACAAAGGTGGTCCAAATGACCTTCAAATGCTATTTAGGACGGGTATAATTTCAGTGGTGGGTTCTTAGTATGAACTTTATAACCAGTGAGCTCTCTCATACTGAAACCTAAGCCAGAATTAACATAACAGCTACACGTGTTTTGAGATGTAACTTCTTTCTTCACATCCCAAGTTGGTTAGAAAATTAAAAAGATTTTGAGCTGTGTACCAAATACGCCAGCATTTTGGTCAAAATCCTCGATTACAACCAAGATAGCAGTGACGGAGTTCAAATTTGCACTAGGTCACTCTGGAGATGTGCCCGCAATATGTTTTCGCCGGATGTTCGCGATATCGAGAGGGTCGGTAATTCAATATTTTCTCGAAGCTCCGGGAAAAGCGGCCATTTTGGATTTGTGTAGTAAAAATTAAATATGCATTTTGACGGTGCAGGATGACCAAGAAGGGTCAGCTGAGCATGCAACATGTCTGTGTGGAGACATGCCCGATTTGCAATACTTTGGGATTCCCAACTGCCTCACAGTTCAGTCACATGGCTCCTTTTTACATGGCTGAGTTGAAAGGGGAGGTCTAACCTACCTGCTCTCTGCTGAATAAGTTTGTTACCCTTTCTTCCAATGTTGGCAAATACCTTTCATGACTTCGAGTCATGTTGAATGATAGGGACATTGTACAAATAAACACAATGCGACTGCACTTGACGAACTGTCTGGAGCACAGTCTTCCAATAGACTTATTGGGTCCATACTTGACTTTATGTTGACAGAAATACGCAAACTTTGCCACATTTGTACGGTGCATATTACACAACTAGTTGTATATGTATCGATGATGAACTGTACCACTTAGCGAAACCATGGAGGTACCTCGGTTGTTACTCAAGCTGGTTATTATAGTTAGTCGAGTCTAAACCAGTCAGCGTGGTCCTTCTCTTCGACTAAAACACACCTTTAAAAACGTTTAGGTCCATGGAATGAATAATATTTAAACCCTTATACCGCTTGTGGTTGTATGTGCCCTCAAGTCAACGGCTTTGACTTTTTAATGCATTTGACATCAAGTTCGCGCTCAAGTGTTGTACAGTAGTTCGTTTATTATACTTATGTAACCTGTGACACCACATCATCAATGGCAGTGGACACTATTGGCAATTACTCAAAATATTTATTAGCAATTAGCATAAAACCTTTCTTGGTAACGAGTAATGGGGAGAGGTTGATAGATGAAGTAATGTAGTTTTCGAGAAAGAAGTTATTTTCCACGAATTTGATTTCGAGACCTCAGATTTAGAATTTGAGGTCTCGAAATCAACCATCTAAAAGCACACTACTACGTGTGACAAGAGTGTTTTTTCTTTCATTAATATCTCGCAACTTCGATGAGCTCAAATTTTCACAGGTTTGTTATTTTATGCATATGTTGAGATACACCAACACAATTACCAATAACGAGTCACAGAGCCTGGACTTTATGCAGGCACGGTTTGTACACAACCCAAAGTAAGAACACATCAAAACTTATATTTTATGAAGATAAACACCGTCCGATTTTCATCAACATTTGTAAAGACAACACCTCTCACTACCTTGGCTGTGGTTAATTTTCTTATTATGACATAATAACCAGTGTACTGCATCTTGCCTGCCAGTAATTCCCTGGAATGTAGAATGTCGTTCTTTATGTAAACTAGGGTTATTACATGGTCTACCACGTTGATCATTTCATACAGTGCAATAATATTCACCCCAACCATGCAGGAACCACCGAGCACGGTTTGGTCATTTTTCACTCATCTCTGTTGCTTGTCACACAGCAACCGATCGCTACTTCTGACAAGTCTTGGAAACATTATATCGTACCCATGGGCATTGAAACATTTCCGTCTCCATAGTCGTATCTTAAAGGAACACGTTGCCTTGGATCGGTCGAGTTGGTCTTTGAAAAGCGTCGTAATCGTTTTTTTTTATAAAATGCATGTGGGTAGAAAGATGTTTTAAAACTAGAATACAATGATCCACATAAACATGCCTCGAAATTGCACGGTTTTCCTTTTACCTCGTCGACTAACACGGTCGGCCATTTATGGGAGTCAATTGTGACTCCCATAAATGGCCGACCGTGTTAGTTCGCACAGTAAAAGGAAAACCATGCAATTTCGAGGCAAACTTGTGTGGATCATTGTGTTCTACTTTTAAAACATCTTTCCAACCATATGCATTTTATAAAAAACGGTTACAAACGCTTTTTATAACCCAGCTTGTCCGATCCAAGGCAACGTGTTCCTTTAAAGCTTAAAGGGGCTGGGTACATTTTGTAGGACACAAAACAAAAACCACCACACATTTACATTAAACTTACACAGTTAAAAGATAATGAAAGTAGAAAGCTTCCCTTAACAGTACTTGCTGGGGTGCTGTCGTTTTTGAGAAACGAGTAAAAAAAAATTCACGAAAAATATTTTAGCATGTAGAACGGATTTACGCGACCTCTTGAAAATGTTGCTCTGTGATTTTCATTTTTTGTTCTTAAAAAAAAACTTGACGACTTATGAAGATGAAACTTCTACAGGTAAAATTACATTACATTGCATCTTCACAGTGAGTAGGGATTCATGTCTTTTAAGAGGAATGTCAATTCCTACCTTCAGCTTCACTGAGTTTAGGCATGTCTATGTTTTGAGCCTTGTTTTGGGCGACTTGCATTAAAAAAAAAAAAAAAAAAAAATTGCCAAAAAACTTCATCTACAAAAGGTATCAATGGGGATGGGATTGAAGGAGACTTACGTGTGAATATTTTGTCTTCTCTCATTCTATAACTTCTTATATAAATAATTCATGTTACCACATTAATGCAAATGGAAGAGTAACCTAACATCATCTTATGTTTTAAATGTTAATTGTATCACGTGCTCAACGGTAATACACGATGTCGTATACCTAGACTGCATGTAGAGCACAGCAAATAATCAAAGGGTAATTTTTGTATAGGGACACTGTTGACATTCTCCACAACCGTTGGTGGCGCTCGTCATGTGCTTTCCACTAGCTTTAGAAGAACTTTCAATAATCGTAATGTTTAGTCGTTAAATCATCATGTTTTTTAATTGGCCTATGTTTTGTCAAGTTCTTTGTTATTATTATTTGCCTTATTTTTTATTGCTGCGATCGAATTGAGCCGCGAAATGTTTATGGGGTATTTTAAAAGACTCGACTTCATGAACTTTCATTACTTTTTTCATTTTTTTTTTCATTTTTAGGAAAGCATAATCTTTCTATAGCCTAGGCTACTCGGTAGTTAAAGGCAGTGGACACTATTGGTAATTACTCGAAATAATTATTAGCATAAAACCTTACTTGGTAACGAGTAATGTGGAGAGGTTGATAGTATAAAACATTGTGAGAAACGGCTCCCTCTGAAGTGACGTAGTTTTCGAGAAAGAAGTAATTTTCCACGAATTTGATCGTAATCGTAATCAAGCATCTGAAAACACACAATGTGACAAGGGTGTTTTTTCGTTCATTATTATCTCGCAACTTCGACGACAAATTGAGCTCAAAAGTGCAAAGTTTTGTTATTTTGTACTTTTTTTGTGTGCATATGTTGAGATATACCAACTGAGAAGACTGGTCTTTGATAATTACCAATAATGACCATGGCCACTGCCTTTAATGACCGGTGGTGTTGGAAGCTATATGAGAATGATGTTTAGTAAACTAATACGGGTACAACCATAATAATTTATAACATTTCTTTTTGGGAGATGTGTTGGTTCATTTCCCGTTCATCTATTCTGTCGGTGAAGCCAATGACTCACAGAAAGGCGAACTTAATCACTGTACTAATTAGCCTAGAACCCCATGGAGAAAAGGACAATGAAGTGAGATTCAGTTTAGGTGTGGGAGGAAACACAAGATAAATATTTTAGGGGAAAACCCACGCAGTCAGCAGGTAGGAACTGAAAACCCAATCCATATATAGTGCTGAAAGAAACCGTTGTGGTCTCGATGTTTCAAGCAACACATTCTGCTTGTCTTCAGGAGAAATATATCACCTTTTTTGCTTGTAAACTATAACCAACCATGAACCAACCAAGTACTTTGTATTTAAAGGATGTGCACAAATTTAAAGACAGTGGACACTGTTGGTAATTGTCAAAGACCAGTCTTCTCACTTGGTGTATCTCAACATGCGCATAAAATAAGAAAGTTGTGAAAATTTGAGGGTATCAGTCGTCGAAGTTGCGAGATAACAATGAAAGAAAAAACACCCTTTGTCACACGGAGTTGTGTGCTTTCAGATGCTTGATTTCGAGACCTCAAGTTCTAAATCTGAGGTCTCGAAATCAAATTCGTAGAAAATTACTTCTTTCTCGAAAACTACGTCACTTCAGAGGGAGCCGTTTCTCACAATGTTTTATACTACCAACCTCTCCCCATTACTCGTTACCAAGTAAGGTTTTATGCTAATAATTCTTTTAAGTAATTACCAATAGTGTCCACTGCCTTTAAGATTGAAAACATAATTGTTCACGGAGTTGGACATGACTTGAATGGTATAGAGATGGTCATAGTGGGAAACCTTCCTTGTGATAGTTTTGCTTATAATGTTAGAAATGAGTAAACAATTGTTCTTTATCGCACACAGCGTCCAAAACCCGATGACCGATTGAGCTTGGACTGCCATAGGTTCATTTTGTTCATGTACAGGTGTATTTTAGGTTACAAACGGTGCAGAAACTAGCCTTGCTCAAGGCAGTCGCATTATTCGCTCCGAAAAGACGCCGCTGTAAACCCACCCGTATACCCTGTGCGTGGTGCGTGCGATCACACCGCATGACCCACCCGTATACACACTGTCACATCGTACGACTACTGTGCACACAAGCCATCCGCACTCGTACCACTAACCGCATGCGGAGGCCGTCTGACGGCCTCCGCATGCGGGCAGCGTACGGGGGCATCGTGTCGTGCGATGTTACGCACAGTGAATACGGGTGGGTTTTTATACAGCGGCGGTCTTTTCTCGGAGTGAATAATACGACTGCCTTGAGCAAGGCTATGCAGAAACTAGTCTTTGAAAATTTCAAATGTTCTTAATTTCCTTTAACGTATAGTTTGAATCTACAACCATTTTATGTTTCATTTCTGCTGGATGATCTGACCTTTACACTGGGTACTTATCACAGCCGGCACTGCCATCTATCACATACCACCAAGTCTCAAAACCGTGCTTTGTTTTTTCGGACACCTGGGATTCAGAACTTGAACAATTTGGTTATAAAAAAGGCTTTCATGGCCAAAGCTAAAAGGACGGACATACCGTGTGTTTATAGTACTCTTGTGAATTGCATTTCAAGGGCTAGGAAGGTTAAACACACTATGTTGAAATATTAGCCCCTAAATGATATGTTACTGAGTGTTAGAAACAATCAACAGTTTCTGATATACCTTAGGGAAGGTACCACTGCCCCACTTTTTGGATACCTCACTGGAATGCCCGTTACATTAAAATTCTAACGAAAACTAACAGCCACATTTGGTAATATTTGGTATGAAGCAGTTACAACTCAAATGTCCTTTTAGCTCCCAAATGATATGTTACTGAGTGTGAGACAACAATCAACAGTTTCTGATATACCTCAGGGGAGGGAACCACTGCCCCACTTGCTGGATATAAAAGTATCAACAAAAACCAACAGCAACATTTGGTAATAAATGAAGCAGTTAAAACTATATCAATTATATCATTTTTGGGTGAAACTATAAAATATAGGCCAAAGTTCAGTCGACTCTCGTCAAAAACAAGGTCACTGAGACCATGGAAAAGGGACCGGAGAATGGCAAAGTTCCAAGGAACGTCGTTATAAGAGACAACGTCGTTATAAGAGACGACAAGGAACGTCGTTAAAAGAGACGGCAAGGAACGTCGTTATAAGAGACATCAAGGAACGTCGTTATAAGAGACAGACAAACAGCACAGATGAGCAGAAATGAGATTCGGGACTATACTCTTAAAATGAGAATCTCTTTTTGGATGTTCACTGTACAACGATGGTTCGCTGAACATGTGGGACTGCAGTATGGATTGTCAGTTTGAGATTTGCGTTCGTGCAAAAATTTCAAGTAATATTTTTGAACACATGTGGTTTCGGGGCTGCAGAGTATACTATTTACTGTTATAAATTGTTTTTACGTGCTCTTTATAACGATGGTTCGCTTTAGGATGAAATTTGCTTACGGGCGAAAACTTTCCGGGTTAATTTGTTTTAAACAGGTGGTTCAAATTATGCTACAAGTTCCTGTAAATTAACATCAATTTTAGAAGAAAACAAACTGTGAATAATAAACAAGATTAACTATGTTTGCCAATAACTTTTTAGTGATTGGCCAATAGGATTCGGGACTTAAGAATATACTCTTTAAAAAAAAGTTAACTGTTCATGACGTGCTCTTATATTAACGATGGTTCGCTGTAGGGTAAAATTTTCTTACGGATGAAAACAGGTGCTTCAAATTATGGTACATGTTCCTGTAAATTAGCAACAGTTTTTGGAAGAAAACAAACTGTGAATAAAATAGACTTATGATTCACTGGTTTGCCCTTATTACTTCTGGCCAGTTGGGCCAGTAACATTTTATGTCACTGCCCTGTCAGCCTTTTTCACGAGTCATTACTTCAAATGAAGTATGCTTTTCAACACTGAACTAGTCAGATGGACCACTTGGACAGAATTCTGACTGGTCCACAGGTGTTTTGACTGGCATTTAGCCAGACAGTAGACCACTGAGTGAACATGTAGGCCTAGTTTCCAACGTTAACAAACTGGAATAAGAAAATGTGTCCCTTCAATGTCCGGAATGGGAACTAATTATGTTAATTTTGAATTATAGAAAAAAAAAAGAAAAAAAAAAGGAATTAAGAATCGCGAAAAATTTAAATTCACAGTACAAACTCTTTCTGTGTATGTCACTTTCCTCTTGTTATGGCAAGCTTCAATTATGCCAGAGCCCAATTTCATAGAGCTGCTTTAAAATAAGCACTACAAAGCTCAGCACAACAACATCATGCTTACCAGAACAGGGTGACCAGCCAAAACACCATGCCACGTGTACAATTTGTGTCTGGTATCCTTCTCATTTCTTTTCAGAACCACCCCAACTCATTTAGAGATAGTCATTACATGGTGTTACCGCCAACCTTTCCATATCTTATTTCCACCATGCAAAGCTTCAAATCCTACTTCTCATTTCTGCTATGCAGAAAATTGTTAGGCTATATTTTCTGCTATGAAATTGGGCCCTGATCTTCAAATACTGCAATAGACTATCCATTGAGCAACGTATTAACATAATTCAACATTTTGAGTTTCACTATTCCCCATATGGTTCTACATCAATTCTTATTGTTCTTGCCCCAAGTATGACCGAAGTAACAGAAAACCCTAAATTCAAGAAAAGGTGACCCCGATTATTTGTTTTGATAATGCAGTTGAAAGAGATACGTGCGGTCATTTTATAGGGGCACATTAAGCAGACCAGTACACCCAGGGGTTCAGCTGCGTTTCGTAAATTGAATACATTTCAACAGTTTATGCAATTACTCTAACTATGCCCTAACACATGACCATGAGATAAGGTCACGAATTCAGGCTTAAAGGGGTAAAACTTTGCCTTGAAATCGAATACAATGTTGCTGTTCGGAATTGCTCCCTATACTTTAAAAGAGTTTTTCACGGACGATAGCTTTTACAGTACATATATGTTGTAATTAGTGAGACTTTTAAAAGCCCACATTAAAGGCAGTGGACACTATTGGTAATTACTCAAAATAACTATTGGCATAAAACCTCTCTTGGTGACAAGTAATATAGGGAGAGGTTGGTGGTATAAAACATTGTGAGAAACGGCTCCCTCTGAAGTGCCATAGTTTCCGAGAAAGAAGTAATTTTCCACGAATTTGATTTCGAGACCTCATATTTAGAACTTGAAGTCTCGAAATCAACCATCTAAACGCACACAACTTCGTGTGACAAGGGTTATTTTTCTTTCGTTATTATCTCGCAACTTCGATGACCGATTGAGCTGCAATTTTCAAAGGTTTGTTATTTTATGCATATTATGTTGAGATACACTAAGTGAGAAGACTGATCTTTGACAATTACCAATAGTGTCCACTGCCTTTAATGTGCTTCTAGAGTCGCAACCATCGGAATATACGCCATTTGGTCAAGAGGAAAATTTGCCCTTACTAAGTGGGTCCGTGATCTGTCATGAAATTAAACGAAAACCAAGGGATTTATTTATTATTATTATGTTGTAATATTTTTGATAAAATACATATATCGCAACCTCAATGCCCCTAATATGTGAGTTAAATTTATGTGAACCTTTTTAAGCATGACCCCAACATTAACCACCAGTCAAGTTAAGCCTGACCTTTAACTTGTAATTCTCATTTAGCTGCCCATTTGAAAAAGGTCTTTCACACAAAGAAAGATAATTCAAAGGCATTATTCAGCTCTACTTGAGATATTGATACCTTCCTAGAGAGAGAGAGAGAGAGAGAGAGAGCAGAATTTAATTTCACTCAGTTTATGCAGAGGTCACTGAAGGGTGCTTGCGTGGGTCTGAAGGGGGTAGGGTTAGAGAGTGCCGGGGCTGGAGGGTTATTTTAAGGCCGGTGACCGTGGAGGAATTCCTGGGATAAGATCATGGTGTTGCTCTTGGTAATGGCGCAAGGGGGAAGCAGTGGTCGTGAAGAAAGATAGATTTATAGTTTGTTATCTGACGAGATTAACTTGGTATTTGTGTTAATTATGAATTGAGAAGTTGTGTATTTCAACCATGCTTATTGATTTACTGAAGAATTTGGATTGGTTTATGTTTGGCATTGGTGGACGGTGGTGACATTTGTTGACTAATTGCTAGGTTGCTTTTTTGTCGGTGAGCCAATTATTATGTGCATTACAAGCACATCAATATGTGGATGTTTGATTTGAAATCTTCACAATTTAATTTTTTGAACATCCTCATCAGTCCCACTCCCCAAGCATTCTGCTACTTGGCACCGTATACTCTCAGGCAACGGATGTTTAGAGGGGAGGGAAAGGGTTTACGACGATTGTCTTAACCACTTGATGTGTTTTGGTTGTCCTTATAGCTTAGCAACGCTGCCCATCATTCCACAATATAATAATGACCTGTTTGGTATCAAACATATGGTTTTAAACTATATCTCTCTCAAATCAAGCCTTCGGTACCCCCCCCCCCCATTAATATGAGATTGGGGTCTTGCGTATTATTTTCATTACGGACACAAACACTAAATTTATTACAAACTATGTCCTCTTTGCCGGAATGAAGGATTCCGAAGGATTAGGGGCTGTAGGCTCCAACAATTCTTCTCACTAGGTCAGGCATTTCAGCATTTTCTAAAAGAGCAAATAAATTGATGTGAAGTGACATTGGAAAGGAGAATAGTGAAGTCTAGATTTGGCGTAACTTTAGTTGCCGTTAGAGGGCGCATCGTCGACCGGCTCGGAGGGACTTGCCAAGTCTATGAATTTGGTGCGAATCATGATTGTTTGATCCTTTTTTTCTGACTACGATGGGTTTTAGTGTAGTAAGACCGTGATTGTTCTTGAGTACACATTAGAAGACATGACCAGACTTGTTGTTTTCTGAGGAAGCAAATGCTCCTACATTACCCATCATAATAGCCAACCACAATCAAACTGATATGTTGAACTTAAAGGCACAAAAATCGTCCAAAGAGATTTACACAGCTAATTGGAATGGACAAGTAAATTGATTTGTATCCGTCCGTGAGATCGAATTCAATAAAACATCTCAACGCACCGCTCTTTGCAGGTGGGGGATTCCGTTTTAGGGTTGCGTTTCCAAATGTCAGAGGGGGCAAGTCAACACTGAAAGAGCCGGTCAAAGAAAATATTGGAGAACCTTGACTTTTGGTCTTCTGTAGGCGCCACCCATTTCATTTCGATTTGTCCAAGTAGTTTTAATGCGGTTTGTGTCAAAGTGGGAGTTATTTTGTTTTCGTAGTGCGTTAAGAACACCAAGCTTCGTAGGGTAACCTATTCTTTTGAAACACTGCATTATATATAACTGTTAGTGGGCTTTTAGTGTACTTGGACTTTTAGTGTGTCGTTATTGACAAAGCCCAAACTTAAATATTAAACGTGTGCTGGATGGGAGTTTTGGACTTAACTTGTCTGAACTAGCCGAAGCCTTATACCGGGGACGTGGTTTCGAAGACGCCTTTTTGGGCCCGTATAGGAAGGGCAACATAACAATAGTCTGATCCCTATACGCCTCTCTTAATATTTATGCATTACGTCATAAGTCTTACCCAAAATGTGGCTATGGGCGCACGTCACACATCACTTGCAGTGGCTGTGGCCATCGCCTAGTTTGGAGTTGCATTGTGACGTACCTCATGCATAAATATTAAGAGAGGTGTATAGGTCTGAAATCAAGGTTATGTTGACTAGCAATATGGTGACATCTGTACTTAAGCCTGACCTGTTGTACCCACTATCGGTTACCAGTGTTTACATGACAAATTCACACATTCTCGTTTATTCATACGGCACTTTGGTTATATTCTACAGCTCAAATCTACTATAGTTGTGTATTTTCACCATTTGAGTAAATTAGCCCCACTTCCACATTCTTACGACGTCACAAGTAGCACGAAATCTAGTGAACTAGTAGTAGCCTATTATTAATCGTGTATTTTGACTATTGGGTCAGGGAGTTACGTACCCAATGCAAAACTTGACCCACAATAAGATTTTTGCAAAGTAAACCCCTGCTTCACATTAACCCAGCATGAAAACTTTCAGGGAATCAAAAGCTGTCATCATTCCTCGAAAAGTCTTAGTTTTGTTTAACCCCCTGGGAAGGAGGTTGCTTGCGGGTACCCGGTACGTCACAATCTCATCTCGTGTTTTTTTTAGCACTGCTCTCATCTGATGGGATCAAGGTTATTAGCTGGTGATTTAACCCCAACTTTCCCCCCTGGCTTTCATTAAAAGTGACCACAATTAAGGTTCTTTTTTTGGTAATTTAATTGTGGTCTGTTTTGAGTTTGAATGTTTTACGTGTGACAAAATGGGAGGTGGGCTGTTATCTGCCTCAACCTACCCGTTGCCGCCAAAAAGAGAGCGGTGAAATCAATGTGCTTCATCGTTAGTATAACACAGGCCTGATACTTCACCGAGGCAACGAAGGCGATTGCCTCCGTGTCCCCTGGTCATTGCCTTGGTGCCCTCGAAATGATCCAGTACAAATTTGCAATTTCATCATAGGGTGCCCTTTACAAAGAAGAAAATGCCTTGGTGCCCTTGCCTTTTCGAAAAAACGAAGCATACAGGCCTGGCAAACATCAATAACACATACTACTTCGTGGAACTTGAGGATTGGAATAATAATTGAAATTTGCTCCTCTGCTCCATTTCTCCTTGAACAGTTTAAGACATTGGCTCAGAATTCGACCAACTCAAAATAATGTCCCAAAACAAAAACACATGCGTTTTTTTCTCAGGTGGCGTGTGTAGTATAATGATTTGCAGGGGGTGACCAGCCAGCGGGACGAGTTGGTCCTCCAGCTTTTTATAATTTCCATGGTACCCAAGTTTGAAAACATTATGATAAACAGTTGTTTATAGTTTTTTAGTTTTTGTGTGTTTTTTTTGTTTTTTTTGTGTTTTTTTTTTTGGGGGGGGGGGGCGGAGGGGGGAATGTTTTTTCCAGCCGGACCACCTTGACATAATTTTGACTGGTCTGCAGAATTGGCATTTGACCAGCGGAACATTGTACATGAGAAAAAAACACCTATAGAGCTTCATGAGAGTTGACCATCACAAGACCAAAAGTTGCCATTCATTATTGTCACTATTTTCTCGTGTCTCTGATGACCGCTTGAGCTTAACCGTTCACATATTTATTATTCCAATACTATGTTATTTTAGTCACGCAGAGTGTGGATCGTAAGTGCTCTGGCAATGACCATTGTCCGCACAGTCCGCGTGACACACACACTCTAAAAACTCCCGGGTCAGAATTGACCCGGATTTGGGTCACAGGGGGCCAGACCCATTACTGGGTCAATTTGACCTGGAACCCGTGTCATGGTTTTCCGGAATCCGAGTCAAAATCCCCGCTTTTAACCACAGGGATTCCAGGTCACATTGACACGGCTTCCGGGTCAAACTGACCCGGATATGGGTCTGGCCCCTGGGACTCAAATCTGGGTCAATTCCGACCCGGGGGTTTTTAGAGTGCAGTCTCAAAGAATCAGCACTTTTGCAAAGTTGCAAATATCATATGAGAGTAAGTTCATTAGGACAAATTTGTCATCTTCTCTTTCTTTCAGAAAATCTGAGACCGAAGATGGCGATCTTATCGAACAGTTGGAATATTTTGACGAGACTAAAGTAAATGATGAGGAGCAATTCAGCGTACCACAGGGGGTCGATCTCAACAACCCCGTAGATGTCTTCAACACAATATTCGAACAGGTGAGACCCATTAGACAGCATGTCAAGAAACTGTATATGGTTTTGTATTCATTGGTATGGATGATACACTGTCAGTGGAATTGGTGAAAGTACTTTCCAAGGACTTTCCTGACCGGTGAGATGTTGTGGATTTTACATGGGAAATATACTACCCCTTTATCGATTTACTTTTTTTTTTTTTTTTCACTTCTGTGGAAAAAATCCACAGGCATGTCCACGTAGTAGTTTGATTGGATTCGAACCCACCACCTTTGCCGTTATTGACCACAGAGATATATAGAGGTAGTTCGAATCTTAGCGGGTACCGGTTCAACATCTATTTACTTGAATGATGTTGATAATTAAATTAGAATAATATATAAAATTTTGATATCAAACGATAACACCACTGTGGTTACACAATGAACAGAAAGGCCTTCATCCTAGTCTTGAAGTCAAGACGGTAATTGTTAAGCGCGGTGTAGTTACAGCGCGGTGTAGCTACGGGGACGGTACACTCACCCTCGATCTCAGTATGTGTGTGTGAGTCAGTCGCAATTACTGCCACGCGCTACCTACGACCGTTGCATGTGTATAATCGCACTGTCGGTGACTGTTGCATGAACGGCTGACAAATAGGCAGCGCCTAACGACTTGTCATCAAGTCTACCTTCATCCATGCACTACGGAGGGAGGGTTGCCCACAATAGAACCCTGTCTGCCATGAAATGCCACGGCACCACCCAAACTAGTCAATCCGTAAACGGCTGGCTTCGGGTCAAATAATTCCACTGCTCTGCCATGAATTGCCACCCACAGCACCACCCAAACTGGCCAATAGACAGCCATCTTGAATTTGTCCCATTGATATCAATGTAACCAAACCGAGGCTGGAAGAAAAAATAGTCTGGTTCCTAGGTTAAGAGAATGTATTTTTTAGCATTCATTATTGTTATTCGATATAAGGAGCATGACCAAGATGGAGACAGCATGATAAAGGTCTATCCGTAAGCATGGCGACGTTGCGTGGCTTCGGGCATAGAGTCGGGTCAGAGAGTTCCACTGCTAATTGGTGCGAGTCCATTGACCCGCTATGGTTGACTACGGACACGTCGCAATCTTTCTCTTATTATTTCCCCAGTACAAATGTAAAAACCAGCCATGATTACAATCTTTATTATGCTCTTAATTAGAACAAATCCTGGTATTCGATAAACTCATAACTAAACTGAAAGTTTAGCAGTTCCTTATTGGAGTGGTTCTGTGTACGACGTGTAGGGGCCTACATCCTTATTGGAATCCCTTTTCACACGGCGAAAAAGGAGCCAGGAGACAACATAGCAATATTGGACAATACTTTACAAGGGAACTTGGGCACCCCTAAAATTATTGTCCTTTCACACAACGTCACTTTTGTAAAATTGTACAACCATGCTATAGTTTAGCAATGGACCCTTGCTAAATTGCTTTCGTGTGAAAGGGGCTTCAGACCATTCAGAGCAATGGTTAATAGTGCTGGCAGTATATTGTATATTCCAAGAATTTCTCTCATGCATCATTTCTCTTCTCAATTCTGCTGTCAACACTAAGATTTACACTCGATTAATACACAGGTCTATTATAATCGCTATAATCTTACGTGGGCTTACAAAAGCCGCCAAGAACAAGGGTACCACTTGTGGCAGCGAACACTGGAGCGGTTGTTGTATAGTAAATTGATAACCTGATATTGTGGTTAACAGGTCTCCCGCCCGTGGGCTCGCAAGGAAAGTTTCTGTGGTTGTTCAATCAATTTTCTGCTGTGGTTTCTCATGCATTTTGGGTGCAAAATAGGGGAAAATAACCTGGTCTTATTTACTGCAATTGTGGGCGTTAAGCGTTTCACTGATAGCTCGCCAGGAAGTATCGCTTGCTTGGTTTTGTTTTCTACTATTATTAGCTAACCGCAATTTGCTAATAGGATTTTTTTTATTGATTGCACACAAATGAAAAATATAATAAAGGCTGGTCTGTGAAGAACACAGTTTCCTTGTTGAAGGCGGTTGTTGCAGGGTTTTCTAACCTTCAGATTTGCGTTCGTGTCGACTGAAGGAGGTTCTCTTTATCGTTCACTGTGCGCGCACCCAGCGAGGGTCTAATAGTTTGCAGATATGTAGCTGTTTTCCATCATTGCTTTTCACATTGGATTATTACCGCGCAGGATTTGGTGGACTCGGGTTGGCATTTGAAGCTCAACTGCAGTGAAAAATTGCTATTTGAGTTTCGAGTGCAGATGCAGGGGAGTTTGTTGTTGATGAAGTCGTGCAGTGGAGGTTCAAATTTATAGCTGAGACAACAACCTATCCATGTGACATGCTGTGGGCATATTGTTTTAAGAAAGGATCTTGTACAGGGCTGTGCGTGTAGAGAACAATCTATGCTTTGAAGCAGTGGTTTGTGAGATCATGGAGCAATAAAGAGCTCTCATAGGGTGAACATCACAGCTGTGAACTTCTATTTGAGTTTGTGCACGATATGGATTATTCTTCCAATGGTTCTTGCTGCTGGAGTGGAAATACGATTTTGTACTGATATTGTGACGACGTGTAGTATGTAAGTTACTTCTTTTTGGGGGGTTAAATCTTTTTGATTTCAAGTGGTTATATTCACTAAGTAATGTAGTTAAACACGGAGCAAGTTTGCGTTTTCTCTGAATCAAGTGTGGATCTTGACTGCTGTTGTGTGACCGACCGGCTGTCACTGCATTCGGACACAATCTGACCAATATTAATGGGTTTTTTTGTGTGTGATAATTTCGCGTTCATTTTTGTTGTTGAAACAAACTACATTCCACTAAAAACCGTGATCCAACGGGCAACGGGTCAGCTAGGTCATTTTTTGTATTGACTATCGTGACCCGGAATGTAATTAAGCCTTTGTTAGGATGACATCAGACTATTTGTTCACCATTGCTCCATGTTTCAAACAGAGCACGGAAAATGGTGCAATGCACTATTAAATTCATAAATAGGTCACCCCCATTGCTCCATGGTCACCCAGTCTGTGTAGAAAAAAGAACTGAGCCAAACTATGTCACGGACGTGTACTGCACTCTAGGGTTCTGCTTGTTTTTGCTAATAAGAACATTTTAAAACACAACATCATATTTAAAGGCAGTGGACACTATTGGTTATTACTCAAAATAATTATCATCATAAACCTTTCTTGATTACGAGTAATGGGGAGAGGTTGATAGTATGAAAAACATTGTGAGAAACGGCTCCCTCTGAAGTGACGTAGTTTTCGAGATAGAAGTAATTTTCCACGAATTTGATTTCGAGACCTTAAGTTTAGAATTTGTGGTCTCAAAATCAAGCATCAGAAAGCACACAACTTCGTGTGACAAGGGTGCTTTTTTCTTTCACTATTATCTCGCAACTTCGACAACCAATTGAGCTCAAATTTTCACAGGTTGTTCTATGCATATGTTGAGATACACCAAGTGTGAAGACTGGTCTTTGACAATTACCAATAGTGTCCACTGTCTTTAAGCAGCTCTATGAAATAATTAGGTCCTAGAAAGAACCAAATTTATGGTATTTAAAAACCCAAGAACAAATTGTATTGTTCTTCACGGCGCCCGTATTTACTGATGCTGAAACATAATCGATTCCGACTGCTTGGTTTCGGTTTTGTAAATTGTCGTTTTTACAGACTAGACGTCTTTCGCAGTCGCAACCAGTCTATACTAATGGCGTCATTAAGCAAAACACTTGAATATTAAGACACCGATACAGAATTTTGTCCTGAACAAAGACCGTTGGTTTGGACATGGAGAAAGAACAACGTTTTCACAACGGTCACAATGTTGTCATCTCAATGGCCTGTTTGCACGAGCTATGAGATCGCTTTTCCCTCACAGTTTCTAAGTTCCTGCATGTTTTGTTTGGGGTAGCGAGCGGCCAACAGTGATGAGTAACTTAAGGTGCGTCATGGTCACATACGGTAACGGGTCGCCCAAAATAACGACACCGGAAACCCCCACTAAACATAAAAGACAAATGAAAAGGAACACCAAAAATAACCCGTTCTCATGAATTACTAATCTTACAACCTATTTATAGTGACTTCCTGTAAGCCTACATGTAACATTGTCACCGACTCCACCAAAAAAACGACACCGAAAAACACCACTACACAAAAAGACCAAATAAAAGGAACACCAAATATAACACCCAGTTCTTTTATGAATTATTAATCTTACAATCTATTCATGGTGACTTCATGTACGTACATGTTAAACATTGTCATTAACTTCACACCTACGCTGTACTTTGCCCCAATGATTGTTGTCAACATACACGGCTCGATAAGCACATTTTAATTGTTGAATGTTTGTTGAATAGTAACATTTTTATCAACACACAAGTTCGCTGCCGAGTAAACGGCATAGAATCAACATGGACTATGAGTTCTGATCATTGTCGGCACAATACAATAATTATTAACAATAGTCCCTGGAACATATGTAGCCGTGTTGTCAATTAGTGATGTCATGGTCTAGGCATGGGTTATTTTTAACCATTGCCTGATTATTAGCTTTTGTAGTGAGACCGGTTCGGCCATGGATGGATACCGGTATAGTCATGATTCAACCATGCATGGTCGTTGTGGATGGTTATTAATTACATGCTGAAAATGTCTGTGTGCAATTCTTAATGATTTAGTGATGGAATGTAATGTTAAGCTGTCTCGGATCGTCTGGTTTCGTTTACCAGATACGTTAATTGCTAATTGTTTCATAATTCGTCATGCGATACAATGAGTGGGAGAATATCAGCAGGACCATAAGTCTTGCAAATATTGGACAATGACATGAATTAATAATTTACAGCTTGGCTTCAAATGTGCGGACACTTCATCATTCGTACCGAATGCCATACATGGTTTTCCCCAAACTCGGTGATGGGAGCTTCTTTTATATTTATAGATTAGAAGTCTGTACAAAGAGCAGTTATAAGGAGAAATGTTTCCTTTCGATTTTTTTGGAAAACAAAGTTAAAGCCATGGGACACGTTCGGTAAACAGTATTGTCCAAGGCCCACACTTCGTGTATCACAACTTATATATAAAATAACAAACCTACTGTGAAAATGTAGGCTCAATCGGTCATCGGAGTCGGGAGAAAATAACGGGAAAACCCACCCTTGTTTCCGCATGTTTCGCCGTGTCATGACATGTATTTAAAATAAATCCGTAATTCTCCATATCGAAAATTTATATTGTGTTAATGTTTTCTCAAAAAGTAAAGCATTTCATGGAATAATATTTCAAGAGAAGGCTTCCACCATTACCTTCTGTAAACCCTGTAAGTTATTTGTAAATCTGTGAACTTGTCCAGTGGCTTTAAATAGGACTGGTGTTTTCGTAAGTATCGAACAAAAAAAAGACCTAGACAAAATGAAATCCAGAAGGAATTGAACAAATGGGTTGATCAAATTCAATCTGAACCTTTGAAGTTAATATAGTTAGGTCTACGAAGCTATACATCCATGTATCTCTAGAGCAAAGATTCCAGCTGAACTTCACCGTGAAAAAATGGATAGGACCCAATGAAATACTTATGTTTATATTGCCCCGCCCCTCAAAGATTCATAGCATGTGCGATAAATGGCGAAACAATGGAAGACGCAGAAATAGTTTGTTTTCATTCTGAGTTGGATATTATGATTCATAATGACGGATCAATTATCAAACTATACCATCTACCAAGATATGCATTTGATATGATATGGGGTTGTTTTATCAAGATTGATATCAAACTATCAACCCAAGCTGACAGTGACTGTGGTGTGGTTTGTTGGTCAGACTGGGTGTCGTCTGTCATTGTCAGTAAAGACCGGCTGATTAGTGGCCGACCAGCCTGCCGGCTGTGCGATTTGTATGGCTATGTCGCAAGGTCAAACTACCATCTATTCAGCATATTGACCTTGTATTGTCGTAGCAGTGTCATTGTCTCGTGCATGGTGAATGTCGCACACGTTTTGGATTCATTGTGTGGTGATTTGGTGTCTGTAACTCAAGCTTGGTAGACCTACCAGACTAACCTCGTCGGACAGATGCCTCTCACAACTTTAATAGACACACATCAATAGACACACAATGTCTAGTGATGGCGTCTGATCTCTCAGAATATTTCCTGTTTTCAGGATTTTCTTAAAATTTCCTTGAGGCTGTAAGTTTAAATTAAAAGCAGTCACCAAAAGGAGAAAGAAATATACCACATTGTGTCAAATAATGTTGTCTTGTCTGTAAAAGCCTTCTGAATTGTATCATTTAAGAGGTTCTTCTTGTCGAATGAGGGGGAACCCAGGTCCGCAAGCATTTTTCAGGAGTTTCCTCATTCGTCAAATCTCATATATCCACGTGATAAAACATGACATCTGATCTACCTTCCATAGTACAGCAGTACAAACTACATTTAAGCTTAACATGTTAGCATTAAAAAATAACACGAGACCAATAAAAAGTCACAATGATCAAGAAGATCGAAGTCAAGCTTTGTGACGAAACTACATTTAAAGACACTGGACACTATTGGTAATTGTAAAAGACAGATCTTCACAGTTGGTGTATCTCAACATATACATAAACAATAACAAACCTGTGAAAATTTGAGCTCAATTGGTCGTCGAAGTTGTGAGATATTTAAAATGAAAGAAAAACACCCTTGTCGCACCATGGTCACACGAAGTTGTGTGCTTTCAGATGCTTTGTTTCGAGACCTCAAATTCTAAAAAAATCTGAGGTCTCGAAATCAAATTCGTGAAAATTACATCTTTCTCGAAAATTACGTCATGTCAGAGGTTGCTGTTTTCTCACAATGTTTTATATACCATCAACCTCTCCCCATTACTCAATGTTTTAAGAGTAATTACCAATAGTGTCCACGGCCTTTAAAACTGTACGTGTCATTGGGGTAGGAGATACATTTTAATCTGTTCATTCTCAAGGTCGATCATTAGATGACAATCCTACCCGGTCTATTTGTTAGAACCATCAGATGTACTATGCAGAGGATTTAAGTGTTGTCAATCAAGTTAATACTCATGAGAATACTATAGACTAACTTCTGAAGACCCTCCCTATAGTTAGCACTTACCATAATCATGCGGGTAATACGTTCCAATGCTATGAATATCAGAACCGTAAGATAGTTAAATCAAAGTAATTGATTGGAAAAAAATAAATACCGATCGAACAGTTCTCTGACCCGAATGAAATCAAGAAGGAATAAACAACAAATACAAACATACAAGTGGGTGCACTCGGGAAAGCTTTCGTTCTCTACTATTTCATGTTTAGTTGAAGATCTTTTCATCATTTAAGTATAACAATTATCTTTTTTTGTATTCGCATTGTGTCTAGTCATATTCTGGAATTCCCTAACCTTGGTGTGTCTATTGATAAAAAATGATTGTTTTGTTTACAATCAAAACAATTATAGAAGTTATGACTCCAATAAAATACCGGTTAACCACTTGTACATAGTGACTCATGTAGTTGTAATGTTTTGTGGGTAGGGTGGAAGAGCGAAACCAGCTTAGACGGAAGTTTAGAAAAACAGAAGTTTAGAAACTAAAAACATTTATACATTTGACGAAGTGCAAATCATTCTATATTGTTAAGTTTAGAAACTAATCACATTATTTATACATTTAATGAGGGAGTGCAAATCATTCTAGTGTTACTTTTGATTTTAATTAAAGGAACACGTTGCCTTGGATCGGTCGAGTTGGTCTTTGAAAAGCGTTGTAACCGTTTTTTATAAAATGCATATGGGTAGAAAGATGTTGTAAAAGTAGAATACAATGATCCACACAAACATGCCTCGAAATTGCGTGGTTTTCCTTTTACCTCGTCGACTAACACGTCGGCCATTTATGGGGGTCAAAATTTTGACTCCCATAAATGGCCGACCGTGTTAGTTCGCACAGTAGAAGGAAAACCACGCAATTTCGAGGCAAACTTGTGTGGATCATTGTATTCTACTTTTAAAACATCTTTCCAACCATATGCATTATATACAAAACGGTTACAAACGCTTTTGTTTTGACCAACTCGTCCGATCCAAGGCAACGTGTTCCTTTAAGTATAGGCCCTAACTCACATTGGAATGTCCCTTTTTTTTACCCCTTCCTGGTGTAGCTTTGTTAAGGGTGACAATAATACATGTTGTTCGCGATCTCTTTTTTTTATAACTGGGTTCCTCTTTCATTTTGAAATAATGTCAAACGTTTAATTCAAGCATTGTTCACTCAGGGGTGTTAAATCCAGCTGAGAATAAATAGGTTTTCTTCTGCATGCCACGATGACGAAGACCCAATAAATGAGTTGTTGATTTTTTTTTTTATTGTGTAAAAAATTCACAAGAATACATGAATATCCAAACGTATCATCCGTAAAGAAGGTGCCAAGGAATAATAAGTAATTCAAGGCGTGGTGTTAGTGGTGGAACTGTTTTCACTCGAGACGACCAGTGGTTGTGTGTAGGTTGGGGAGGGTAGTGGTTACCCCCCCCCCCCCCCCCCCCAATCCTTGCTCCATGCTGGTTCGGTTTGGGTGTAGGTTTCGTTCTACACTTGAACCCGAGAACAAACATGGCTTTACAATTAATGGTTCAGGCATTTAGAAGTTCCAAACTAGTTGAAGTCAATTACGTTCTCAATACAGTGTGTAAAACAATCTTGTGATTTGCATGTAGGGCCTGCATCTTCATCCATGGCTCAAGTCGTCCCTGTAACAGTAGGGCGTGTCGGATGTTCAATAGTAGGAGATTCACACAATAATCACAACGCACTGCAAAGTGCTTCTCAATAAAATTGCACAAACACCAATAATAAGAACAATATTACAGCGAATTTCTTGAAATGAGAGTGGATCTACAGTTTATAGGCCTACAGTCCGGGTTCAAATCATGTTATTTTTCCCCTTTCTAAGGAATTGTGCAGGAAATCGGAACTCCGTCGATCGAATAACTTCCTTAATATAACAAGTGTATCAGATAACGTAACTCGTTCTATGCAGAATCAGCTGGACTACTAACCATTGGAATGAACATTCACTTTCTTGTTCTGATCAGTTGTCTGCCAGCAGCTGCAGCACCACATTAATTTGTGCTCATCTTGGAAATTAAAACTCGACGGTAAAACCTCAGAGGGGAACTGTTTTATTTTGGATTTTGAGAAACCCAACCTTACAGAATGCTTGAAATTATTTATTACAGAAGGATAAAAAGTGTACAGATAATAAAAGGTAGGCAATATGATATATTTGTGACCTCCTCAAGCAAACAATGAAAACCCACGGGCAGTTCGAGTTGTGGTTGTCATTTTACGGTATATAGGCCTATTGATTGAATGATTATTGAATTCCATTCTCACTAAAATAGTCCCAGATTTCATCGATTCCGAAGAAATTCTTCACAGATTGTTGTATAATTTGTTTAGCCGCAAATAGTCTATATACATAGAGATAAAATGTCACTGTGGTTATGTTTGTCTATAAGCGAATTCTGATTTTCCTTTTCGCTAGCAAAGAATACTTCAGGGTTAATTATACACTGAGTGAGCTATACTAGGTTGAATATAGTTACGCTGGCGCCAGCATGTTTGGCAATCATGATGTAACAATATTTGAGCGTTGTTAATTTACAGTCTCTTATACGCAACAAATTAGACTTTCAGCCCCATTATTATTTCACAAAACAAAGATAAGTCCTTGTGGAAAATGAGAAGCATTGCTAGGTACGAATTGTCTTATAATGAGAAGGCACGATGTGTCTTGTAAGGAGGTACGAAGTGTCTTAGTAATCGTATAACAAGGACTGGGACAAGTCAAATCAAGCTGCTGTTAACGCACAAAAAGAACAAATTGTATGACTAAAATGTATGAAAGAAAATGTCATTATTCGGATTGGAGTTTCATCTTTGAGAGGGCAACCAGTTTTCATTTTGCAAATGGTTCTTCTGTTGGAAATTCATACTGTCTATGGGAAACTATTGAAGGGGCATCAAGGCCAAGAAGTACTTATGTACAGAAGATGTAGATTAATAGAACACAGAACAAAACAAGAAAAAAACACAAATTGCGGTACCTAGATAGCTCAGTTGGTAGAGCGCCGGCACTTTAATCCGGCGGTCGTTGGTTCAATTCCCACTCTAGTCAATTCTTTGTTCAACCCCCAAAATCAAAAAATAATATTGGCAAGTTTCAAGTCAATGAGCAGCTCATTAAAACGCCATTAGATTACATCCAACTAGTGATGACCAGTGTAAATAGTTTTTTCTAATTAGGGCACAGTTATACATAACTGTTGATTGAACTTGATTTATACATGAAGTTCAATCCGTTCTCAATTACATCGGCATCATTACTAGACCAATCAAAACACATCAAGGATAGAACGCCCATGAACGTGTACATGTAGTGACTGGTGACGTGGATGACGTCATATTTGCACAGGATGAGTCATCATGTAGAACTGGTCTGGCCTATCGTTCACACTGTGCACAATAAACACTAGCATTTCCAAACCCACCTCAGTAGCACCACACATCGACCGCACACAGCTGCTCATAAACGAAGAACGCCGGTTGGGATTTCCTCTCTCTTGGTTTGGGGTTTTTAGGAATTACTTTGCTCATATCTGGATTGATATATCTTCAGGGGAGAATTGTGTTTCATGGATTTGTGATAGCAACTGTTTCACTTGTAAGTTTGAATTTGTTTTAAATCCATCAAATTGTTGTGTTTTGTGAGTTAGTGCAATAATAACATACTTACCTGAACTTATTGATCATCGCAGAAAGAGTAAACTTCGTGCATCGGTTCGATTCCGAATGAAATCGATTATGAGCCATTGGTTATTGTGCTAATTATTAAATATTGATCAGAATGCTGCGAATATACAGGCAAGAAACTTGTGTATATTCACAAAAAAATATATTACTGGTAAAAAAAAGGTAATTCGTGTATATAGGCAGCTGTCATGATATGACGTCAACCGATCTATCTTCAAATGTTGTCTTGATACTTTTCTCAAAATTGACACTTTGTTGTAAATACTTGCTATATTGATCAGAATCATAATATACACTATATATACAGGCAAGAAACCTGTGTATAATATTCACCATCATTTATTTGTTGACTGGTAACTAGTATTCCGTGCAGCTGTCATTACGTCATTATGTAACTGATCTATATTATAATGTGGTTGTGTTGATAAACTGTCAAGTTTTAAATTAATATTTAACTAACTACCAGTAAGATTACTCTCTCTATAAAAATACATGCTTATCCAATAATATTTGAGAATGGGCAATATGTCAATGTTCAAGTGCCGGCGCAGTTTGGTTAATGGAATGTGCGCGCTGTAATGTCTGGGTGTGTCAATGTCATTGCTATTGCTCATGCCGTTCCGGGTCTTATTAAAAATGTAAACAATAATAATAGGTAGAGATTGTTAATTATGGTCAGGCTGTCTAATAAAAATACATTTTCACTTTCTAAATCGTTGCCGTGTTTTGCTTAGCTTTTTTCCTTTTATGGCGGATGTGTGACTGTGTACTGTGTACGGAACTTTGGCGTGCATTCTTCTTGACACTGAATATGTGCGTTTCAGATTTCGTGCAGTGCTTCTTTTGTTGCGCGTTGCTGCAAGAGTGGAATAGTACACATGAACTTACTTTGTTCTCAATATTGCTTAATGAGCTGGAGTTTTAGCGCAATGGTTTCATTTGTCCTTAGATTTTAAGCAACCACAACAAACAATTGTTCTTTCATATTGAATTGTTTGCTGCTAGGTGACTGTTTGCGTATTGTAGTTACAACCATGGAGGAATTACAACCAACATTATCCCTAAACGGGAAGTAATTAAACCAAGAATGAAGGTTCCTGCTTGTTGTTCAAAAACAACTCGTGTCGAAATCCTCATGCAAACCTTCACCAACAACAGTTAAAGGCATTGAACACTATTGGCTATTACTCAAATATTGTTAGCATACAAACTTACTTGGTAAACGAGAAATGGAGAGCTGTTGATGGTATAAAACATTGTGAGAAACGGCTCCCTCTGAAGTAACGGAGTTTTTAGGAAAGAGGTAATTTCTCACTCAAATAATAAAAGACTTCAGCTGGAGCCTTATATTAGGCTTCTGAAAGTACACACATGTGATTTTTCTTTCATTAATATTCTCTTGCAACTTCGATGACCAATTGAGCCAAATTTTCCCAAGTTTGTTATTTTATGCATATGTTTAATGGATACACCAAGTGAGAAGACTGGTCTTTGTCGATTACCAACGCTCATTGTTGTTCCCGCCATTTCTTGTCTTTGCTCAGGTGTGTGATACCCCACACGTGACGCCGTTCCTGACCATCCTACAACATCTGCTCCAGATCGAGCCGACGAATCCAATCAGCGATACCGTGTGGGACGCTGCGGAGAAACTCGTCCACAAGGCAGTCCTCTTGGAGAACAAGGATCAGTTCGAGAAACTTCTCAAGGTTGGTGAGAGGGAGCTCGTCAAGACTGTCGCTTCTTACAAGAAGTCGAAGACCGGTGGGAGCAGAAAGTCTAGTGGTGAGGAGAGTAACGTGGTGGGATCTCATGGGTCGAGTGGAGACACTACCATGCCCCCTCTTGAAAACAGGAAAAGGACTGGTACATCATCAGCAACAGAGAGAATGTCTGGAAGTCTAGACCAAAGTGCAATAATCTCACCGGAGAGCAGTAGGATGGGAATACATAATGACAGTCAATGTAGGGTTAATGAAGATGCGGTTAATGGGGAGTTTGGTAAGAGGAACTCACAGATGGAGTCATGCCCCGCACCTCCTCCTCCTCCTCCTCCTCCACCCGCACCACCGTCACTAGGAGGTGCCCCACCGCCTCCTCCCCCTCCTCTACCACCCGGGGTAGGCCCACCACCTCCCCCACCGCCTCCCCCTGGTGGGGTGCCTCCACCCCCACCGGGTGGGATGGGACTATCGAGCTATCACTCAGCACCATCTATACCAAGCTCATCAGCGATACCCAGTGTCAAACCCAAAATGAGAATGAGGACTCTGAATTGGAGTAAGCTAGCACCGCACAAAGTGATGAACGGGAACAGCATATGGGCCAAAGTCAACGAGGTAAGTTGACTTAAAATCAACACACTGTTATTAGCAAGTTTGTCGCCAAAATGAGAACTGTTTTGACAGCGTGTATTTGAGATCAGGAAGGTCATATCCGGAATTTAGGTCAAAGATGTTGTTTTCAGGCCTCCTTCAGAGTCTGATAAAGTTTCGAGGTCATGTTCCTGTTGCAGCAGCTTCTGTCCACATCATACGTTCTGTTTTAATATTCTATATTCGGCTCTTGTTTGGGGGCACATGCCCCCCCCCCCCCCCCCTATATACCGTACCCCAAAGAAGCAGGAATCGGGTCAACCTCTAAGATTTGAAAAGCTGATTTCACAATCCAAAGTTTACTATTAAATCAGTAAAGATCAGGTGATTCTGAACGAAAGATTAATCAGTCCCATATGTTTTGAAGGAGAACCCATACACAGTTATAAACCTATTGAATTTGATGAAATTGTACGAAATACAGGAATGATCATGACAACATAAGTTGGTCAACCTACAACCTACAAAATATATGAAATAATTATTATAAAAATTAAACTTGATTTTCTTGAATATCGAACATCATTCAACAAATCTGATAAAAAACACGATTAATGATTTTGTTTTTACTTCCTCATTGCGTAGACTCGCATCAAGTTACCAATTGAATCATGCTTTCGATTTGAAGGTATTTAAAGTTTAGTGGGCCTATACTCTTATTTTTTTATTGAAACTATCCAAGAAAGAAAACGTCCCCAGATAGTTAACAGAGGAACTTCCATTGTACCAATCAGCCTAAAAAATATCACTCCCACATATTATGACGAATGTATTCACGTTCTTTTAAATGCAGTCATAGCGATCGAACGGCCTTGACCCAATCGCTGAGAGTGAATTCAGAGGTTTTTTTTATTTTTCTGCGTGGATGGTCGCTGGAGTAAATCGCGCGTGGAGAACTGTTTTGTTGTTCATTTGTTTTTGTCAGCTTTTTCAGAAAAGGCTTCCATTCTGTGCGGAATGTGGGGATTTATTCATAACAGAGGAAGCTCCTGTCAAAATAATATACCTGTTATTAAAAACACTCTCTGTAAAAACGCATGTTAACTGTGTGGACAAATGACGTCACTTGAGGCCACTGGGGTAGAATTTTTGAAGTGTTTTTGAAGTAGGTCTCTCTAACATGAATCAAGCCAGCTGCGTTTTGCCCGGAATTCAGGAATATTCCGAACCTTTCATACAATCAATAATTGAAGGGAGAAATAATAGACTTAATATTTCACGACAAAGGTTGATGCATTTTAAATTTCGAGAAAACTGTATATATAAAACAGTGAAGCGTTTGGGTTGCAGTGGTGTGTGCCCTTTTTAGTAATCGGTTAAACAGTATCATTGGTCTATACAAGTTTATATTCGCTACCCCAGCATGATCAAATCATAATCGCGCTTTCATCAGAGTGAACAAACACGTTCAGTCTAAATACTTGGCTTTGTAAACTTGCTGGACGACATCGTTCATCGCTTGTTTACTGTTTTATTAGGGTATACATATTTCAAGATGATTAGATGAAGACAAGATGCGGAAAATGTAGTCTTGATATAGAAAGGTTTGCGGTAACACCATGTAATGACTATCTTCCAACATGCAAAGTTTCATATCCTACTTATAGTCTTGATGTTACATTATTGCCACAAAATAACAATATTTCGACCCAACACTAAGACGTTTCCACGAACCGAATAATTTCTATCCCATCCATATTTGTATTAATAACAAACATCAATTGTTGTCCTAAAAAATAACAAGAGGCCTTTAGATCAAACTTCAAAGACCGCACAACCACAAGCTTCACCTCCACATTCCAGCATTTAAAGCAATTTACCCCCAATACCGCATTGACACGGTCTTTTAATAGGTACATGTACCAACAGCATTATGCTGCGGCACTTTGTGAACGAATATTGTCATTCAGGGGTGGGGAACCTTGCTCCCGGGTCCAGCAAATCCAAGACTCATACTTGAAAGTATACTTGGCCCTTCCTAAAACCCTGAAGTTTATCCCATCGCTCCAGAGCCTTGCGGTGGGCTATAAAGGCAAATAACCACCCCTCACCTTAATGGGCTTTGGGTGACCGCTACAAAGAATCACCGCTCCCTAAACCACCGGAACAGCTTTGCCCGAACCTCTCATAAATCCCCCCAGTCCAAACACACTGCAAGTTTAAAGCATGTGTAATAACAATTCACAAGTTTACCTTCGTACACCGGTGGTTCAATCCTTATTTTTGCTTTGTGCCAAGTGTTTATAATGTTGTTTACCGAGTCATCAAGGAATTATGCGAGGTTGACAACCTTAGGGCATAAAAAGGAAGTCGAACATCTTGACCGTTAAGTCATAAAATTTAAAAAACAAACAGACACAAAAGGTGTTTTATATTTTTATGAGATTTCTTAGTAAATCTTAATGGCGCTATGATGCTAAATGATTCACCTATTAGGTAGCCAAATATGCGGCACGACTTGACCTTTTTGACTAATGTCATTGTAATCAATGGATAAGGAAACAAGCCTGTCTTCCATGACTGAACCGTGGTAAATTGTTCTATGGTCAATATAATAAAAACTGGATAAAGATTTGAGATAAGCGACAAGCGTACTTTTTGCCCTTTTCGAAACCATGATTTCGTCTTGGTTCATGCCTTAACGAAAGCGCACGTTTAGCAAAAAAAAGGGGAAAAATTAAACAGAGCCCGAAACAACAAAAAGCGTCGTTTGGAAAACGGCCGGAATTTTCATTCACTCAAAATTCCAAAACGTTGCTACAATTGGTCCCTATTTCTTCCGCCCGTTTATTTGGTGCTGACCGAACTACATACATCATGGCATGCTCTGGATGAAAAGCCAATTTATTTTTGGGATTTCCCTTTTCGCATGGAGTGTTCCATTACAAGAAAGTAAATCACCTAGTAATATTATGACCTAACTGTTTGGGGACAAGAAACTGGGAGATTCAAAAACTTTGTTATTTTGAACTTGTGGACAAGTCACTATTAATGTCGGTCAAGATGAAGGCGAAAGGACCCCTCTTGCTATGTAACGACTTGTCAGCAAGTCTAGAGTCTAGTCTCATATAGATTTGTTTATTTAAAATTCCACATAAATCCTAACTTTTGGGGTACAACCTGTGCATGGGCTCCTTGCCATTCTGATATTTCACATTTCGAGCCGCTCCCTGTCTAAATTTTTGTCAAATGTCGGTGTTTTCCGTGAAAAGGGCAATCAACTATACTACAGATCATCGTAGCATGGAGACGAAAGTCACGCGTGCTGCATCGCAAAAAAATTGCCTTTTCCCTTTCAAAATTCACAATAACAGAAATGCTAAACTCGTATGTCAGAACACGGATACCAATTAAAGTCAGCAACACGTGACTTAACAAGGAATTATCAGAAGTTGGATATGCAAGAATGAAGATAGGTCAACAAAAAACAATCTGTCAACACCAATATAACTGTAAGCGGGGGAGGGAAGCTTGTAGGTCTACAAGCAGTTATTTATGATCAAGTCCCGAAATCATATTAATTTTTTGTTCAATTGTTAAAAGTCTGCAGAAATGTTTTTTTTTTTTTTTTTGGGGGGGGGAACAGTAGTTTGCTAGAAAAATCGCTTCGATTTCTTTTGACAGAAAAACGCTCTACATTAATCCTTGACAAAAAGCAAGAGCTATTTTTCTTGTTATCCAAAAGCACACAGTTCCTGTTTTGTCACAGATGTGAAGAAGACTAGAGAAAAAGAGGCTGTTACAAGCTAATCTCCCTTTCTCATTCCCATGTAAAAAAAAAAAAAAAATTGTTTTCGTAAGTTGTGTGTGCTTTACAGCATCACACTCCTCCCCCGTAACACAGTTTCATTTCACTGACTCTACTTTTCCCAAACTATCGCTTCCCCCACCCAAAATACCCCAAAACCAAGCAAAACAAAGAAACGCAAAGCAGAAATGGGACTTGGTACTTCAGAATGTACTCATTAAAAGCTTAACATGTTGGGATGTTGTGTCTGTAGAGATGTCCAAGAATTGTCTCATCCTTTATTGCAATATTTCCTTTCTCCAGATGCAGAATGGAATCATTGTGGATTGGGACGTGGCGGAGGAGCTATTTTGCCAGCAGATGAAGAACAAAACGCAAATAGATGGCAAGGATGAAAAGACGCAGAAGAAGAAAGATTCAATGGAAATGGTTGGTGAAAAATAACTCATCGTCTCTTTACATACACTAAGTGCAGCCTGCAGGCACGTACGATTCGTTTTTGAAAGGGCAAGGACACCAATGCATTTGTCTCTTTGGTGAAGGGCACCTGTGAGGATATTGTAAATTTCTACTGGAGAATCAGGCCTGACCCTGTCATAGCCTTTAATCAAGGCGTCAGTAACACCCAGTTGTATGATATATCGAAAGCAGTTCTTTTCCCCACCATCCAGTTTGCCCAAAACTCCACCTTGACTGAAGACTATGCTCCGGCCACAAGAATGTCAACAGGGAAGTACTTCTTCAACGTCAAGAAATTGGGATAAACATTTTGGCAACATGGACATGAGAAACAGGTGTCCGCCTGGTGTTTTCCCACGAAGAACATAACCAAAGTCCATTCATGCACAAAGCATCGGCAAATAGAGAACCTTGACGGTGCCTGAGGAGTGTTTGCCCCCATGAACAAAACACGCTTCATGTGAAAAAAAAAAGTCCAATGCTCGATCTGATCAAAGTTATTAACCATACCTGGTTTTTTCCCCTCGTTTTGTTCATATAGATCAATCTTCTTGATGGAAGACGGAGTCTGAATGTCAACATTTTCTTGAGACAGTTTAAAAGGTTTGTAATTTTCTTTATGATTGAAGGCATAGTCAAGCATTAATGACACAACACCGAATATGGGTGCATATTGTTTGTTCCTGTGCAAGTTCACACTTGGCAGCGACACCGGAGACTATAGGAAAACAATACTCAGAAATGATATAACCATACAGGTGCCTTCAAGCCATAGTCAATCGCTCAATAAAAAACTATAAGTTTGTACTTTCTTTTCAAATGTGCAAAGCCTTGTTCATTTTTAAAAGGAAGGTACACGTTCGGTAATTACTCAAAAAAAATATTAACTTAAAAACTAGTATTGGAGAGCTGTTGATAGTATAAAACATCGTGGGAAACGACTCCCTGTGAAGTAATGTAGTTTTTGAAAAAGAGGAACTTTCTCATCAAAATATTAAAAGACTTCTAGCTAGAAGTCTTTTTATTCCTAGCTGAAAGTACACAAACATGTCCGAAAATGGTGGTTTTTTTTCATCACTTTCTCCCAACTCCGATGACCAGTTGAGCTCAAATTCTCACAGGTTTGTTATTTTATGCATATGATGGGATACACCAAGTGAGAACACTGGTCTTTGACAATTACCAATAGTGTACCTTCCCTTTATTAACGTGACAAATAATGCTAGGCGACTATACCTTATGCACAATATAATGATGAAGTAATTTAAACAGAGCGCCCTCGGCTGGAGGTCAAAAGAAGGTAGTTGACTGGTTAATCCTGTGTACTGCGCTTATACCTGCGCGTTTTCTATTGGTCATGACTTGATGATGTCAAGGTTCATTGACATCAATCTCAGTGTATTGACAGAAGGGGAAAACGTTTATTGATAACTTTTATTCGCGTGACTGGAAAAATCAGTTATCACTGGTTTCCATTTTGTGATGCAAGAAAATGCTTAACTTAACTTCATTATAAAAACTCACTTAATGAATGTACATTCATTACACTGTTACAATGATAGCAGTTGGCACTGTGAATCCTTATCCAATGTTATATCAACTTTAATAGACATTGCATTTGTATTGTATTTCTCTACCACATGTTCTTGATTTCTTCTTAGCTTATCCTTACATTTCAATTTAAGTTTGTTGTACACTAATCATACCTCTGGTTGACTACTTTGATGGATTTATGTTCTTTACCAGTTATCATTATTATTATTTCTATTTTATAATTCACTTATATTTATAATTTACTTATTTGTTTTTCCAGCACAAATGAAGTAATCGTGAAGCTTATCAAACAAGGAAAGAGCGAAGCCATCGGAGCCGAGAAACTCAAGAGTCTACTCAAGATTCTCCCGGAATCCGAAGAGGTTTGTAACAAGAATCGACTTTGCAATTGTTGTGTACACATTAAAGGCAATCAAAATATTATTCGAATACAGTGGGATCGTTGTTCTTGGTTGACCTTTTCGATTCTTTGTACCGTATGTAGAAACTAGTTGGCCTATGCATGGAGGTAGAAATGGCCTATGTGTCTCTCACTTATTTATGGCACATTTATAAAAACATTGATGTGAGCCTTCGCGATAACAATAACACTACAGCCATTTCCGTTTACAATGTGTACATTCCATTTCACCGAATTTCCTGGTCGTCTTTTGTCTGTGTTTTGAGGGAAAACAAAATGAACGGTTAACAAACATTGGGCGATTAAGGATTCTAAGTTTAACCCTGTTTACACAGCAAACAGTATTACACAATAAACACTGCGTTATGTATACAATGGACATGAGGAAATTCGAGTCGACCAGCCTGCATCCTTCCTTTAAGTTTCCAGAAAACATGTTCTGTTATTGCAGCATAACTTCGTAAAATCCACCCTACCGTCTACTCGATACGCGAGACATACATGTGCCCAATGTTATAGAGCTGCTAAGCACAAACATCATTACCACTCATCTTCGTAATTCAAGAATACCTTCCAAAGTGATATATTTATAATATTCTTGTGTCATTTTTTCTCTTCTCTGTTCAGGTTGAGATGCTAAATACTTTCAACGGAGACAGGTCAAGACTAGGACCTGCTGAGAAATTCTACACTCTGGTCATCAATATTCCTTTGTAAGTCTAAAAGATGAAGCTGAACTTTGCGAAACTGGTGCTTTTCCCAAGATTTCCCCCTATTCATGTATACAAAACCACCAGTATTCGTAAAGTAGAGATTAAACAAAAGAGCCCTTGCGTTCCCTTAAAATTACGAGTCCACCAGTCTCTTCTTAACACTCCTAAAAGTCTTTAGAGCACGGACTCAGTTTTACACACTTACAATCAACACAATCTCGGTGGTCTAGTTGGTATGACACTGCTCTAGATCGGCAAAGGGTCATATGTTTGAATCCCAAGCGAGTAATACCTGTGATTTTGTTTCACAAAACTCGGGGAAAGTACTGAGTATACAGTGCTTATGGGTGTATGGGTAACACCAAATAATGTCATCAAAGATAAATAAATCAAACAGCTTAAATAAGCTGTTCTTTCTCCATGGTAGACCTTCTCACAATTATTAGATGTAACTTTTGGTGAAAACTATTCTTTATCCCCAATACAAGTATAACATCTATCACACCTAATGTATTGGCATTTTGCAAACATGGCTTCGGGGAGTAAAACCGATGCATGGTCCACAGCCTAAACGCTGAAACAGGTTTCCATTTCGCCCGGGGCAATATAATCCCATGTCCCCCAAAGTTTAATTTACGAGACGAGAGAATTTTTCTCTTGAAGGTTGGGATATTATTGCAATTTCTTAATGAAGTGTCAACCTTCACATCAACATTCTGCATTTTGTGTGGATTAAAATTAAGCCTGTAAATCTCGTACATGCCATACCGAAAAACAATATTGTCCCGCAAGTCTTGCTTTATGGCGGGAACAAAATTGTAAAAAACAAAAAAAATGGTGTCCGACCTCCTTCTTTCCCTTGACATTTTCAGCTCATTTCAGTTTACAAAATTGACCGTTGTGCAACCTTGATAGCCATGGAAGCCTACGGGATTTGAGTGATGAAATATCGATATGAGATTCGGTTTGCGATGCATCAATCGGGTTGGGGGTAATCTCACTCAAAATCGCCAATATTCAACTCCATGAAAAGGTCTCAAAAGATATTTCTCGCTGGGAAATGTGTTTCACGGTAATGATGTTAAGTGCTCGTGTAGTCAGTACAGGGACACCTGTTTTATAACCACGTAAACAAAAGTGGTTATCTTGTTTTGCTCGATGCTTTTCGAAGCATCTGCCAACGGGAATATTGATGTGATGATCTCTTATCTCTTTAAAATGCAGGGTAGGTTACAATTCAATTGTACTCAATCCACTAAAAAGAAAATTATATATATTCGTTAAATCATCACCAATAGCGCTTCCAGACATAATGTAAACTTATTTCCCCTCCCTTCCTATATAAACAGTCGGAGACTAAAGTTAAGAAAATGTCGTGCTAATTGTTTTGTATTTTTATTCTCAGTTATAAACTAAGAGTAGAGAGTATGCTCTTGAAGGAGGAATTTGCATCTAACATGGATTACCTGATCCCATCCATTGGATGTATCATCGAAGCATGCAAAGGTATGGTGTGATTTGAAGCTAATGTACTATGGTAAACAAACCATCAATTATTATGATTTTTTGTTGTTAAAGTTATTATAAAATTATTAATGGTTAAATTAAAACTCAAACTTGTTGCCAGAGTTAGAATTACGTTGAATTCAAATTATTGAAATAGTAAATTTTAAAACGGTTAGACAAGCTCAACAGACATGACAAGCAGTTATCATTGGTTCGACCCAAAAAGTTCAAATAACTCATGCATGGATATAACTATGAGTCTCGGCCACAATGGATCCCCTCTTTTGAAAAAAAAAAAGCACGACAAAACTGAGGCTGGCGGGAAATAAGACTGGTACCTGTTTACTATTGGGCAAAGATCATACTGGTCAATAGGGAACCCAACAAAATGGCTGACAGAAAACTAATTTGCACCTTTCTGTATAGGTACTATATGTGCGCTAAGAACCCAATATTATTATTATTACATACTTGCGGCTATGACCAAACTGTAGTGATGAAGAGTGATGCAATATTGATAACTGTCTGTCAATTTACAACACCAAGAACATGGATCATTGGAGCAGAGCTCCTACCGTCAAGGCTCAGCGACTATTTCACGGAAACAGAGCACCGCAGTTAAATTATTAATGAGACATTATACGATAGTTTATCTTTTTAATGTTAAGCTATTTCGACAAATTATAAAAGGTGTCTGAGAAATGGGGGGGGGGGGTGCGAAGAGAGGTTCACATCAGTTCAGTGTTATGGCGTACAAAGTAAATGTAGTGTTTAAGATATTCATACAGACAATTTGTTTCACATGGATTAGATTACAATGTTTTTGCGCTTTTAAATATGTGCGAGCTATATGGTTATTCTTCTTTTTGAAGAGTAATAAAGTTTCTTATGTCTTATGCTCTTATGTCTTAGAGCAAACATCATAATTTGATGAAAGTAATTTTAGGATAATTGAAACTTGCAATTTACGTTTACACAAATCGTTTGTTGTATTGATATTATTGTCCTGTTTATTTTATTAAAGAATGAAACAGTTCAAATGCTCGGTATATTATGATAAATATTAAAAAAGTTTCGTTTTCATTTCTTTCTCCAAATTCTAGAAATTCTGTCCAGCTCATCTTTGAGAGAAATTCTTTATCTGGTTCTCCTGACTGGCAATTTCCTTAACACTGTAAGTGATATCAAATTTTTCGCCGTGTCATGACGTGTGTTTAAAATAAATCCGTAATTCTCGCTAACGAGAATTTATATTGTTTTAATGTTTTCTCAAAAAGTAAAGCATTTCATGGAGCAATGTTTCAAGAGAAGTCTTTCACCATTACCTTCTGTAAACCCTGTAAATTGTTTGTAAATCTGTGAATTTTTTTTTCTGTACCGAAAGTGTATAATGGCTTTAACTATTAATTACAAAGTTGTTTGTTTAAGCCATCAGGACAAGTCATTGAAACCAACTGATCTTAATTATCTATTTCATTTGAGGCTGCGAAGTAATGCGGTAGTACTTTGTTCTTGAGTGTCTTGATTTGGTTAACATTTGACTATTCCGAATGGAGTCGGTTGTTAAGCATTTATTTAAAAACAAACCTATTACCGGCGGCACAAACAATTTTATTACTGAGGGAGGTCATGGGGAATCTAATTCCATCACAGGAAATGCAGACACCAATTAAACATATATTGTTAACATTCCTTCTGTCATGTTCTGAGAAATATCGACTTTACGTTGCCGAGGTATTAGTGTGTGGGTATTTAATTAGAGACAGACGACAACATTATATAACAAACTAAATACTGGAGGCATTTCAGAGTTATCATGTTTCAATTTTTTTTTTATTTTATCGAAATGTGGGTAGGTCGGTCCTTAATAACCGATAATCGATATATTACCTTTTTTTTAATCAATACATTCATGAAATTTGTTTGTTTCTTTGTTTTTGAAACTTTAAAAAAACTTTGTTTGTTTCTTTAGGGTGGCTATGCTGGAAACGCTGTTGGTTTCAAAGTGTCTTCTTTGTTGAAATTAGTGGAGACAAGAGCCAACAAACCACGAATGAATCTAATGCACTATGTTGCCACTGTAAGTATAATGCTTTGTGTTTAATATTTTACAATTTGTTTGAGTTAGAAACCTTCATGTAAGACTGACTGGGTAAATTGTTAAATGATTTTGGGTTGAAATAAGAAAATTGACTAGAATGGGATTCGAACCAGCAACCTATACGGTTAAACGTACTGGCGCTCAACCAATAGGAGACTTTCTTGGACGATAGGTGGCAGCAGACTTACCGGGTAAAGCCATTATTCAAGGAATTATGCCCATGGTGAGAACCACGCAAACAATGGAAATTTACCCGGTAAGTGCTGCCACCTAGCGTTTGAAAGTCTCCCTTTAAGTTATCTAGCCCTATGCTGCCGGTCTCCCTATTTTGGCAAAAAAAGGTGAGTCAGAGGTCGTTGGTTCAAATCCTGCTTTAGTCAACTTATATTTGTTCAACCCCAAATCGTTATATACATTTTGGGGTGTTTTTAAATGCATGTAGGCCTACAAAAAGATGTTTTGTGTGCATTCTTTAACATTTTGAAATAGGCCCAAACACTGACAAGTTGGCCAAAACAGAAGCTTTTGAGAAAGAAGCCAGTTACTAAACTGCAATTTTGATCTAGTAAAAAAGAAACACTAAAATGCCATTATTAAAAACATCTCATGTACATCTTTTTCGCAGCAAGCACAACAAAAGGACAAGAATTTACTCAACTTCCCAGACGAATTGACCCATCTAGAAGAAGCTTCCAGGTATGTAGTTTTAGAAAATCCAAATCTGATTCAAGTTATAGCAATTCATTACCACAATGAGCAGCTTCTTTAAGCTTGCTGTTTTAAAGGTTCACTTATTATATAAGTTATTGTTTAGATGGTCTACAATTTTAAAACAGAGACAATTCGGTTTCCAATGGTGATCAGGTTAAAATGGCAATACAATTTGTAGTTACGAAAAGTTCAATGGTCATTAAAAGATCACCACAGAAAACGAACTGCACAGATTGTAAAAATAAAATTGGAAAGCAAATTGGACAGCACAGAATCGTGAAGACTGAATTCTAAGAGACACCCAAACAGACATTTCAAACAGATTAAAAAAGTACCCATGAAAAATTACACAATCCTAAAATTATCTTTTCAACCACAATAAATATGTTGTTTATCTTTGCTTCAGGTTTTCCATAGATCAGCTTGCTGCCGACATTAAGGTGCTAGATGAGAAAGTCTCCGTGATTGCGTCTCAGATGGCAGAGGACAATGAAGACATTGCAGAAGTCAAGGATCAGATCCAGGTCTTCCTTAAGGTACATAATATTTCTTCTCAACAAATTAAGAACATTTCAGAAAAACATCGGTTAAAAATGTAGACAGACCCATGCATTCATTGATGTTGAGTTGATTTTAATCAGAGTTATATCATGAGCAAACTCCTCTTTTACAAAAATGGTATAAAACCTCTTGTACATTAAATCAACAAATCTACACTTTCTCGTCCATTCCCCTTAACATAAATGTCTCAGCTCATCTAACCAAAATTTTTCAACAGTAAGTCAACCTTCCTCTCAGAATAAGACTTTAAAAAGTTGTCTTCTATTTCTTGTAGACTGCCCGTGATGACACAGACGAAGTCCGGGAGATGTTATCCTTTGTTGAGAGGATGCGAGTCAGCATTGCAGAGTACTTCTGTGAAGACAGCACAACCTTTAAACTAGAGGAATGTATCACAACCTTCAAGATATTCTGCCAGAAATTTAAGAAGGCCGTTTCGGTAAGTTCAATTGGATCAAACTCTTATTCGATTAACACTTTTAGGTCAGGCTGCTCTGGGTCTAAGATTGATTAGATCATTGTTCTGGACTGCTTTTATATCATTTAGTTGTTCTGCTGATAGAACTAAAAGTTTTCAAATACATTTGTAAAAACGCAGCCATAAATAATTTGGGGTTAAGCAAAGACAACTTTACTAGAGCGGGACTCAAACATGTGTCCTAACTGTTGAGACATTCGCCGCCACAAACAAATTTGTGGGCTAAGTTTAGAGGAAGGGATGTACTTTGAATAAGTAATTTACAAGACCCATTTTATTTTGAAACATTCAACAGATTTTGTTTGTTTAATTACCGAAAAGGTATTTGATGAAAAACGCATTTTGTTTGTGAAAAGTTTACTAACTGAATGACAGTTGAAACCTTTTAGAGAACCTGCCTTTGTTTGGTTGAAAAAAATTGCACAATCAGACGATCAAATATATTGCTGCAGATGTCATTATTATCGAGGTAACTGAACTTTATATTTCTCTTTCTTACTCATTTCTTTAGGAAAACGAAACATGGCGGATTCAAGATCTCAAGTCAGAGCAGAGAAGGAAACAACGAGAGGAGCAGAAGTCCCACAAGAAGAAAGATGGCAAGCCCAAAATCACAAGAAGTGCGAGCCTACCTGGCGGGAAGGAGTCCAGCTCCATCGTGGACAAACTTCTTGGAAAGATCGGGATCTCATCCCGTAAGGCCAAGCCAGAGATAGATGTAGAAGACACCCGGCCGAAGTCTCCTTGCAGCCCTCTGGAAGGCGACCCAAGCTCCCCCTTAGTCAGGGCCTCTTCACTCAGAAGATCCAAGCAGAAGTTTGAGCAGAATCTGAATGCGATTACCGAGAGCGCGGCTGAGGCGGTTAGTGCCGCCCCTAAAGTAGTCGTTGATGACAGTGACAGTGGCTTTAACAGTACGGGTACTTGGAGCTCAACAAGTAGCAAGGAAGACTCTCCTGGAAACACACTCGTGGTGAAGCGACAGAGATCGCAAGCACCACGCCCTCTATCGGCAGATGATGATTCACTCTTCGACATGCTGGCCCAGGGAAACGACAGCGAGGCCCTTGCGCAGTTTGAGAGCCTGAAGAGAGATGGAAGCATTAGGAGGAGCGGTAGACGCAACAGGAAGAGCATCGACTTGACCTCGATTGACACAAGAGAACGTTGTGATTCGCCGAGTCACTCCCCACCACAGTCTAGACGCGATGTTCCAAATGCGGATACTGTAGAAACTGAGCAACAATCTGCTAGTCTTAGGAAAGTGGCCACTCAGCTTGCAGTAACCAAGGAGAGGGAGCGAATCAGAGAGCTCATGAGGGAAGACAGTGCGCGAAACCCCATGGCGCCTCTGAAAATCACTAGGAGAGCAAGAAGTGAGATATCACACTCTGACGTGGATTATGTTTTGAATAACTCCGGTTTGGAAAGCAGAACTGATAAAGCCAGTGCCGAAATAAAAAAGGACCGCCTTGCCAAGTATGGTCAATTAATGGTGGATAGTGAATCACAAGAGGTGAAACAAATGGACAATGTAGCAACGGACATCAAACAAGTTAAACAGGAAGTAAACTCTGACCAGTCACCTCTCACTAGAGTTGAGCCTCCTGAATTGAAAGATATGGAACTCAACGGAACGGTGCGAGGAGATAAAACCGAAACAAACGATGCTAAATCTAATAGCAGTACAAACAGTTCTACGGACGGTGTTCCTGCGCGAAGGAAACTTCTAAGGCGGAGCCAAAGTGAGTTGAATACCTCGGACGTCCGGCGGGCTGCCATGGAAATTCGGAAAGCCACGAGACAGGTTGAGAGCCCTCTCGCGTCAACTACTGAGTCGACCTTGCCAGGCGAAGGAGACGATGGTGAAATCTCAGTGGAAGATAAAGTCTCCAACTGGCAGAGCAGAGTCCAAGCGGTTGATGTTGAAGCTGCTCTGGATACCGTCGAGTCACACTTGACATCCCGGGAGATAAATCGTTCCAGGGATGACCCGAATGACAAAGACGTTAACCAAAAGCAGCGATACTCACGATGGAGGACGAATAGCTTCACGTGGGACACTCCGAAGCATAAAGAGGAACGGACTCAGAGGAGGAAAGCTGCCGCAATCTACGAGGACCACGGAAGTACCGTCTTCCTCGACAGACCGATCGAAGCCGGACTTGCCAACGGCTTAGAGAGCTACGCCGAGTCATACAGCCTAAAGATTCACCAGGAGCGACGGGCAATCGAGAAAATCATGGCCGGTGTGGACGAAACGGACGACGGGCTTGGCTCCCCAAGAAAAACATCTGCAGACTCTTCTCGCATGAAGGGCTTGGAGGCTATCCGTGCCAAGTACAGGGAGAAGAAAGCTCTTGCCGAGGCCTTCGACGAGGACGAGATGTGGGCAACGATTGATCAACAACAAGTTGAGATTCGACGCGATATACTCGACATGAAGGTGTCATCTCCAGACGACATGCGCGTGGAGGACATCGAGGATGACAAAAGCGAAGAGAGGAAAATATCAGATAGCCAAGAAACTGAGACAGTGTATAAAATAACAGACGAGGACATGTATTTTCTGAAAGATCAGCCTAAGAAGCGTAATGCTGTGGCCAGGTCACAATCAGAAAAGATATCCGTCTCTAAGAGAGCACAATATCCTGGCAAAGCTCAGAAAGTTGGTGTGAAATCCAGACCAGTTCTCAATGATGAAAACGCGAACGAAATTCCATCATCACCTCACAAATCTCCTCCCAGTAGAGCTTCACCCAAAAGTACACCTTCAAAGACTCTCCCATCATCCCGTACGGTGCCTCGGACGAACGTTGGTGTAACACCGAAGCCAGGAAACACAACTCAGAGAAGCTCACCAACTAAAACTCGTCCATCACCTAGAACGAGTGCTACCGAGTCTCTTGCCAGAACAAGCCCACGGGCGAAGACTAACACACGCACTTCCACATCGTCCCCGTCCTCCTCAATGGCCGGGAGAGCCCTGCTTCGGACGGCACGTCGTACCAGTGCTGAGTCTCTCCCCGTCACGGAGAGTTCTGACTCTAAATCCGACATCCGACAGAGACGCGAATCATCTCAGAGCAACTCGTCGACACTCTCGACTGCCAGTCACTCTTCTCTCAGCTCATCCGGATACGGAAGACAGAAAAAAACGTCACCGAGTGGGTTGATCTCATCAACGAGAGTCAGTCGATCCAACTCGGCCGCGTCTTCCTGCAGTACTGACTCGGACCGCAAACCGCGTGCTTCCAGTCTAAGATCCAACGCGTCTAACAGCAGCTTCAGAAGCACTGCTAGCACGAGGACGCTCCCACCAACAACAAGATCTCCTAACTCCAGTGTGGCAGCGAGAGCTAATACAACCAAATCCACGGTGTCGAGAACAAGTCCGTTTAATCGGTCTGCCCCTGAACGCCGAACGCTGCCCGCGTCAAACAGAGTGCCGTCAAGCACTGGACCGAGATCCTCTGTGCGTGCTGGAGCTGCTAAGACAAATAAACCAGTGACAAAAACAATCATTAAAAAGACAAAGTCTGTCGGTGAAACCCCTACTGAGCGAAAACAGAAAACTGACACTTTGAGTAATGATGGGGAAAATGCCAGTACAGATTCGAAAGACAGTAGCTCAAGTGCATCACCTAAACACGCTGAGCGATCCAATGTCAGATCAGCTGCGTCAGTAGTGAGTGCCAGGGTAACGGTTCAAAAATCTGCGAGCTTCCAAGCGAAGTCATCACCAGCGAGGAAACCAATATGGTTGCCTAAGAATCATGCAACTCCACGGTCGGGAACCCGATCACCTGGAAGCGTGCATGCCTCAGCAGCCCCTAAAAACCCTCTGAAGATGGGGTCGGCCAGCTTTGGCCTTAGTGATATGGATGATTCCAGGACCACTCCGCAAACAGGAATGAAGGGAAGCAAGATTCACACCGTTGACCCGAGCATGGTCGCTGTTGATCTTGACCAGGACGCAAGCGCTGACTCCAACGGGTCTTTTGGCGGTTCTGTTCGCTCAGGGGAATCGCCTGAAAACGGAGATTCGGCCCACGAGCAGCAGGACTCCGCCTATGATTTACCCGTTCAGGTACCACGTACCTCATCGCTCTACTCCGGTCTAAATCTCAGTTCCGTCTCCCGAGACTCCATGGACGACACTTCCTCATTGGGGTCGTTCGACCGTGGATCGACACTTTCACTCCCACCAGAGGCTCGAAAGCGTGGCTTGCCCGAGGACCTTGGGAAGAAATCCAGCAAAAACACCCTTAGTAAAATAATGCACAAGCTGGGTCGTAAACCTAACACAAGTCAAGATTCGTTGCAGGAAGTCGGCGCTGCAAACAGCAACTCCTCCTTGAATGAACTCGGAAAGTCTTCAAATAAAGTGAAACGAACCGTTTCTCTCGGTAGGAAATCAGCCTCTAGTGGTGCCAAGGCAACCGTAACAGCTCCCTCTACCGCTGAAAAGAGTCCAAAGAAAGCCAATAAGCCGACCTTCAGATGAGCGTTGAACTAGGTAAAATATACAACCTTGGTGTCTCGCTTACTGTCGCTCGAGTTGAGTATGTCGTAACAGGCATTTCGATGAGTATCGAAAGGGCAGCTGAAGTGACTTGGGGCGCATCGTTGAGGTGTGCTCTGCTTGACCTTCGCAGGCTGTGCAGCTGCTCTGTCTCTACAGTCGATTCTCTATGCTGGACAGATTTCATGCAGTGTTGGATGTTCAACGTAGAAGACTCAGTATGCCCTTGTATATGTACATGGACTTCCAAAACTGTGCTTATCAGAATAAGGTTACCAGCCAAGCTACATGTCACACGAACAATCTGCCTAGCAGAATCATGTCGAGCAACATTTTCTGCTTAAGCAGCTCTATGAAATTGTGCCCTGAAAGTGAGATATCTTCACCTGCTGTAATCTGCATATGTTGTGCTACTGTGCTGCCAAGATTATGCGAAGCAGTCGACCATTTATATGAAGCAGGGACAACAGCAGGCTGGTCGTGACTTGTGTTGGGACGGGGTTAGCACGTCTCCCCTGTCTTCCTAGTTTCTGTAAGTTTATGCATCAACTAATACTTAAAGTATTGTCCACCGGGCTCACTTTCAGGTCTTATGGTAGAATTTCAGAATCCGAAAACAAAATAAGAACAAACCGACGTTTTCCACACAGTGTCAACTTGAATGGAAGTACACATTAACAATGCACTCTCTTCATAAAATTTTTAGACGTTCAAATCGAGCACCTTGAATACTTTGAAAATGCCACTGAAAGTCACACATTTCCATTGGAATGCAGTCGATTTTTATCAATAAACGGAACTTTCCAGATCAGAAAACACCAAAACCTTTTAAAGACATTGGACACGTAATTGTCAAAGAGCAGTCTTCTCACTTGGTGTATCTCAACATATGCATGAAATAACAAACCTGTGAAAATTTGAGCTCAATTGGTCGTCGAAGTTGCAAGAAAACTATGAAAGAAAAAACACCCTTGTCACACGAAGTTATGTTTGCAGATGCTTGATTTCGAGACGTCAAATTCTAATTCTGAGGTCTCGAAATCAAATTCGTGGAAAATTACTTCTTTTTCGAAAACTACGTTACTTCAGAAGGAGCCGTTTCTCACAATGTTTTATACCATCAACCTTTCCCCATTACTCGTTACCAAGTAAGGTTTTACGCCAATAATTATTTTGAGTAATTCCTAATAGTGTACACTGCATTTAAGCAGCTACCAAATGGTGTACACTCTGTAAAAAGGTGGTTTGGAGATTAAAAAGAAGAAAAAAAAGACATGAAAAACAGCAGTTGTATTCAAGACAAATTCGTTTAAATACCCTATAATATTGTTTTCTTTTAATTGTATTATTTATTACAATCTGATGATTGTGTCTTGTGATTTCAATGGATGATTTGTGGTTTTGTTATAATAGTTGTGTGAACAATGGTTTACATTTTCACCACTCAACTCGGGAACAGAGTGGCGAGTAAGAAACAGTAAATAGGCCTAAAATGTTTAGAATTGGATTAATAAATTTAAGAAGAATTAAAGCACCCCTTAAAGTAATATCTAAATAAAAGTGAATAATTTACAATTTTTTTTTTAACCAACATCTTCACAAATGAGTAAAAACAATTAATACTATAAGATATACGCATGATAAGATAATGTTCATTCTTATGACCATGCACGACGCTCTAAACACAAAATTAATACGAAATGTAGTCTTAATGTATTTTGTCAAATCGGTACTTTAAACGATTACAAAGAAGGAGTGTAACTGTCTGGAAGATTGTCCTGTATTTGGCTCTTAAATAGTAACAATATGAAGTATTAAGAAAACAAGTCAGACCTTGTGAAATATTAAATTGATTCTTGGGCTAAAGGTAACTCTCTTCCCTCGGCACTGACCTCCTTCAAAAGGCAAATTTATATTTCTTTTGTAATTTATTCAGGAATATGCAAATGACGAGAGGTATGGTGGCAATGGTTGCCTGTTCCTCCATGAAGTATCAGAAATGTTGTTTGGGTATTTCTTTTTTTCAGATGAGTTAATATATAAATCTATATCGTTTGCAGCTTATATACTATTGGATTTTGTTCTGCAAATCAATTTTAGGAACATGTGGGTTTTTAGTACGCATAATGTCACGCTTAATCAAGACAATGAAAAGCATTGATTTAGGCCCTTAAAGGAACACGTTGCCTTGGATCGGACGAGTTGGTCTATAAAAATCGTTTGTAACCGTTTTTTATAAAATGCACATTGTTGGAAAGATGTTTTAAAAGTAGACTACAATAGTCCAAACAAATTTGCCTCGAAATTGCGTGGTTTTCCTATTACTGTGCGAACTAACACTGTCGGCCATTTATGGGAGTCAAAAATTTGACTTTTCGAGAAGATTGCGAGCGATTGTGCACTATGCAGATATGTTTGTGTACTTCATGACAAGGAATTTTGGGAAAGGCAGATTTTGTTTACCATTGTTTTATGTACAGACCTATTTTCCTTTAATTTGTTGTATTGGGTATAGTAGAAGAAATGTTTCCCTGCGTTATACCGAACATTTATGTTATGTTTTTTATTCGTTATATATTATTATACATATTCCATTTTGACAGCAACACTACCTTTGTTTTTGCTCGGGCTTTACATACAATGTGTTTCTTCAAGTTACCGTTTTTTGTTGTACAAAACCTTTATTTTGCTGAATGTACAGTCATTATTTAATTCCACATAATTTTGACTAGAGAAAACAAAAAACCAAACGCTACATATATATACGACAATTTGTATGCCATTATGCTCTATTAGGGTTTACACGGGTTTTAAGCAGTTATATTAAGCTATGATCAGTATATAAGATAAGTCCATTTAAAACACCATGTTGTTATTGTACAAAACAAAAAACGTTTTTATAAGTTATCGAAAGAGCTGTGTAGAGATAATTTGGAGTAGATTAGGATATTTATTTCGAAGCATATATTCAAGGCGATTTATGTTTGAAGATCGTTGTTTTATTTAGGTTTGTTTTTTTAGCTTTGTGTAAATATCACGACGAAAGGTACTTTAATGTTGTTAAAGTATTCTAGACAGTAAACAAAATAATTAAAGTATAGACAAATAATACAATAGTGTACTTGACTCAATGATGAACATATGTAAATTATTATTTGTTTTGAGAACTTCTCAAAATTCCTTAGAGTTTCTAAAGCTCAAAAACAAATGTGCTTACCAGAAAAATTTAACTACCCAAATTACCAATTCAGATGTACCATTTATGATTTGTTTTGTTTACCAAGTATAGAGGTTTGTTAAGCGAAAGTTTCTGCTTGTGAAGCATCTTTATGAATTTGGGCCCGACAGACTTCCAACCTCAATGGTTAATTTAATCCTGAAAAAACTCACATGGGGTTGAGGCGAACCAAAATGTTGGGTCGAGGAAAACCAAAGAAAACACAGTGTCTTAGTATTTGTTATGTTTTGATCCAGACGAGAGGTAGGGATAAAAGGCATTCATAAACACAAAATATTATAATAAACAAATTGTTTAAATAATAAAGTGTGTAAGAATTGCACTAACCCGATCCCTTTTCACAGGGATCAGAAATGTACTTATTACACTTTGCTTATCAACCACATTGTTGTAATGGGTAAAACAAAATATTTGTCGCCGACGAAAAAGAAAGAAAAAATACAGCCTCTGAACTACAGCAGGAGTTACAACAAACAACACGCCCAACCAACAGGACATGTTCGCAAAAGGTTTCATGAGACAATACAAAACCACCTGTAACTTTTGTTACTTTGAAGTTTCTGCTTGTCTACCTTGAAAACATGGTCCTTTTAATTGAACTATTTGGGACTATATTGAATATTTAGCATCTTCATCTTCACAAAATATTTGTATAGGAGTGTAAATATTCTTCTTCATTTTCTAAATATAACATAACTATGAAGCCATATTTTAAAGCTGCTTAAAAACTGTTTTTTAATCTCACAACAACCGTTGCTTTGATTTATGAAGGTCGGGAATAATATTTATAATAAAATGGCCGCAACTTATGTCATTAAGACAACTTTATATATTTATGCAAACTTATTAAAAGTAATGTATATTTAATGGACAACAATGCATGAATAAACCAATATTGAACCAACTGTATTAATATGGTTGGGATGTGTTTTATATCAAGAAGTTAATGTGTCTGACTCTGAATTGTTACTTCTGTGCTTTGTCTGGGACTTTATAATTATTAACTCACAATGGCAAAACAACTGTCATAATATTAAAGCAAATGTTTTAGGTCACGGATTTTTCCTCGATGTTAGTCAATAACATTTAGTCATGACATTTTTCAGTTTTAAGATGGTTCCTTTTTTCAATTTCCATGCGTGCAGTAACGCAACGATACACGATTATTTGGGGTGGGGCGAGCAGGGGCAAAGCCATAGTTGGGGGCTTGGTATATTAATGTATTCATTTGTCCATTTTTTCGCACTAATATTTCGAGAGGGTTGTGCGGGGTTCAGAGCAAGGGTTCTCTCTTAGCAGGAGGGGAGGGGCTTTCACCAATTTACCCTCTGGTTCGTACCTATAGCTACACCCCTCTGGTTACGCCTTTCTTGTTGCAAAAGGTTTTCAATTGATACGGTTCAAAACCGTACCCACTAAACATAAACCCTTCAATTTATTTTATGGCAATGGTTAATAGTTTTGTATACATTTTTGTTTATCTCCAGTACAGTTTTTTGCATTACATGACATCAGTTGGCCAGTAGTCTGTTCTGACACTATGTGTACAGCATTTTAAAGGCACTGTACACGTTTGGTAATTGTCAAAGACCAGTGTTCTCACTTAGTGTATCCCATCATAAGCATAAAATAACAAGCCTGTGACAATTTGGGCTCAACATGGTCATCGAAGTTGCGAGAAAATGATGAAAGAAAACATACCCTTGCTTGGACGATTTTGTGTGTTTTCGGATAGGAATAAAAGACTTCTAGCTAGAAGTTCTTATTATTTTAGTGAGCAATTATACCTCTTTTTCAAAAACTACAAGACTTCAGAGGGAGTCGTTTCCCACAATGTTTTATACTATCAACATGCTCTCCAATGCTCGTTACCAAGTCAATTTTTATGTTAATATTTGTTTTGAGTAATTACCAAACGTGTACCTTCCTTTTAAGAGTCTGTGAGGCAGTCAATAGAGCCGGGAAGCAGGCACTTATACTATTAGTAACGCAGAGGGGGATGTGGGTTCACCAAATCCCCAACCATTTCAGCTCAGTATTTTTCCTTTTATAAATTAATTCTTTTCCCGCAAGACAAGGAAACCAAACACCCAATTCTCTCAAGCGATTGCCCTCTCTGAGAATGTTGTTTAGCACCAACCCTGCCGACCGGGAGCGCCCTTCTGGGTAGCCGTTGATTGTTTAGAATGGGTGGATGAGCACACGGTTTATGCGTGAATGCAAATCAAAGTGTTGCGGATCCTATTTCAGATTTGCCATTTTTTAATTACTGATAGAGCTTAGGAAAAGCTTATTGCTAAAACACGTACACATTTTTTAGAAAAGTGTTTTTAACTGAGCTGCTTATTCTGCCCCAGGGCATCTGAAGGCGAGATGAACGTATCCTTTGGTCGTGAAAATTGTTATTGTCTCATAATATAAAGACAGACATATTAAATGTTCATGAAAAAGCCGTTTGCCTGCTAATAATTTTTTAATCTTTTAGTTGAATCTTGCCCGTTATGCCATAAAGGACCCCTTCTGCAAGATTCCATGTACATGTAATAAGTTGACTTGTGCGTCATATAATTATTTATGTCGCCCAATTACAGTTTTTTTTTACATTTGGCTCTGGAAATTATAAAAAACTTCCATAAAATTGTAACTAATACTAAAACGAAGATTCACAGCGACGGTCAAAACGGTACAGGGTACACTCAGTGTTTAAAAAATCTTGGGTTCAGACTAGTCCTATCTCGAGTTAAGACGACTTCCTCTTCCTAACGAGTTACTCTTCCTAACTTAGGACTAGCCTTGTTTTAAATATTTCCTTGGACTAGCCTTATAAATTAGGATATTACTCCTAACTCTTTGTGAAATCGACCAACGACGTACTCAGTTCGATCTTGTACGAAACAGAGAATGAGTTATATCTAATTTTTGTGATCGCGTGTCATATTGTACAGCTGCGATTTTAAAATGTGGTCATACAACTTAAGGGAATCCATGTGTGGTGAAGATGTTTTCAACTAGTGGTTTAATCCCAACGAGGCATGGTTCTTGATAATTTTACAGAGACGAAGTCGAGGTAAATTATAAAAAACCAGGCCTCGACGGGTTTGTCAAAAACATCATCACTTTTTGGTCAAAAAGTAAGTTAAATGCAAAAATTATAATTGTTAAATGATTTCTACCGGTTTTTAAGTTTACCAATTTGAACAATTAGTCACAAAACAAAACAATGTTCGTTTTTCACTTACCTTACTATATGTAGACATGAATTCTTGCATACTTAATACACCACTCAATGGACAACGTGATGAGTTGGGCGTTCACTGTCCAGGTGATAAGTGCGCCACCTACGACCGTCCAAATTCCCTGCATGAAAAATGAAAATTCAGAAAACGTCAAATAAAATACATGATGAATTGACTTAGCTTTTGACCACTTTCAACGGTCATTTTACATGCATTACAGTTTTTTTCCTCCGGTAGACGGCCAGAGCACACGGAACATCGATCAGAAACATGGCTCTTCTCAGAGCCACCACTACTCACAGAAAAGATATGTTTACATGGTGTCACCATAAACTTACTTAATACCATCACAGTTTCAACCTATTTTGACTGCCTGAGTGATGTTTTCTTGTAGCTGCACGTTACGCTAGCAAAAACGTGAATGTGAACGTCAGAAAAATGTGTCGTTTCTATGTGACGTCACCACTTTGGGCTTTTTTTCATGCTCATGTATATGACGTCTGCACGTACGTTTCTGACGTGAGAAGTGGTAACTATACGTATGCTTAAACGTGCGATTTTAACAACAACATTTTCTGACGTCCACGTTCACGTTTTTGCTCGCGTAACGTACAGCTAACCTCCCAATTGTAAACTCAGTATTTACTTGAGTTCTATGAAGAAAAAAAATCAAAGGCACATTACTCTGGTGGGATTCGAACCCGCGACCTCTGCAATATACCTTTTGGTAAGTTGACATTATTTTGACATATTTATGCCTCCCTCAAAAGATTTTATGTCATTGAAGACCAATTTCTGATTGATGTTGTTAAAGGCAGTGGACACTATTGGGTAATTACTCAAAATAATTGTGCTCATAAAACTTTTCTTGATTACGAGTAATGGGGAGAGGTTGATAGTATAAAACATTGTGAGAAACAGCTCCCTCTGAAGTGACGTAGTTTTCGAGAAGGTAGTAATTTTCCACGAATTTGATTTCGAGACCTCAGATTTAGAATTTGAGGTCTCGAAATCAAGCATCTGAACGCACACAACTTCGTGAGAACATGGTGCGATAAGAGTGTTTTTTTTTCTTTCATTAATATATCGTAACTTTGAACTTTCACAGGTTTATTATTTTATGCATACGTTGAGATACACCAACTGTGAAGACTACAATTACCAATAGTGTCCAGTGTCTTTAAAGCTTAGTTGCACAGCAGCCAAAGGAGGTCATTGTGTACATTTTCCCTCTGATATTTAAAGAATACGAATACATTTTTATTCTACAAGAAGGAACATGTACCGAAGTAACAAGACATTGGATTTATATTATCTTTAGAGGAATGCATTCAGAATGATCCAATTTTCAAATTCACGTTTATCCAAATAGTGTTTTAAAAAGCTATGCCGAAATCTTGGAGGTCAGGCTCTTGAAAATGCAATAAGGACTGCATCATTATTTGATCTCTGTATTTTGTCAACAAACAAAAACCCTTTCTCAGCTCGATTCATTCAATCATTCTGGGAAGGTTTTTTTTTCTTCATTTAATCAGTCTGTCAGAAGAATTTCAAATGTCAAGAGAAATGGAGCAAATGAGAAAATAGAATTAGCTGTTATAAAACTGCTTACCCAACCAAACGGACTTATGGTATACAATCATGCAAATTAGAGTTAATGGCCTGACGTTTCGACCCTGGGAGAGTCTTTCTCGAAGGCTAATTGACAACACAACAAACATGAACAGGTAATTAGGTGTAGCACAAGCAGTGAAGTGGAAATACATTAACAGAGAAAGAGAGAGGGGGTCAGCAATTGAACAATCCACTCGGTGACTGTCAAAACTGGAATCATCTTTGAAACTTCCCTTTGCAGGGCGACGAAGGACCTTGATTGTTAATATTTCCAATTTAAGTTTATTCACATCCATAAGTTTCTACTAAATTTTCTTTGTATTCACTCAGAAGGAAAAAATATTGACTGTCTACACTTGTTCTTCGCTGCATGGAACAAAACAAATATGCAAATTTGTCGAAAAATGTTAGTGTGGTTGAATCACAAAACGACGCAGAACAATCTATATTATGTTGCGGCAGATTTATAAATTCCTTTTCTTTTGCAGATGACCTAAGATTATTATTTAAAAAATCATAGTTGATGAAAAAACCATCGAAGACCACTAAAAACATTGCTGCATTTACACAATTGTAGTTCATATAATTATCTATATAATTATCTATAATTGGGCCTGCAGACTCATTATGATTGTTAAATTGAATAGTTAATTTAATTAAGGACTTTTTCCATTAGTATCGGTTTTAAAATCTGGACGTAAATTTTCTGCTAATGGCATGATTTTTTTATATAGAGTTATGCTTTCACCGGAAATCAGTTCATGTTATATTTTGTGGGTCTTCTCTTTGATTGTGGTGACGAATGCTTTGTTGTGGTTTACATCTTTTTTTTTTTTTTGAAAAAGAGCATGATGTTAATGTAAGAAACAAGTAATGGAAAAGTTACGTTTTTTTGTTGCTGAATATAACAAACAAAATGGATAACACTAATTTAAAAAGGATGCTCTTCAAAATAATATGACATGATGGAAAACTTAATTGATGGATGTTGACATGCTGTAAACTGATTAGTGTTATTTATTTTTTTTTTTTACAGTGAGGATGCTAAACTCATAAACAGAATGATCTAATCCATGTTCCGCTGCTCGCTGAGCCAGGATTTATGCCTCATTAGGCTCGTTAAAGTCACTAGACATGCACTATTGGTAATGATAACTCAAAATAATTGAGACTTACTTGGTAAAGAGCAATGGAGAGCTGTTGATATTATAAAACATCATGAGAAACGGCTCCCTCTGAAGTAACGTAGTTTTTGAGAAATAAGTAATTTCTCAGTAAAATGTTTGAACTTCAAGTGACAAGGGTGTTTTTCCTTCCATTATTATCTCGCAACTTCGACGACCAACTGTGCTCAAATTTTCACAGGTTTGTTATTTTATGCACATGTTGAGATACACCAAGTGAAATGACGGGTCTTTGATAATAACCAAAGGTGAACAGTGTCTTTAAGGAAAGGAAACGAATCACAAGGAAATTTCATTTGCACTTGTGCACTGCGTCAAATCATTTAGAGAATTTTGTCATAAATAAAGGTGGTACCTTTTTAAATGTTCCAATGTTTATTTATTCTTTATGTAGGTTTAATAGCGGCTTAAATCAGGTCGAACCACTACAAACATACATTACCTTACAATATTACACACGTGTATTACCGAACATTAAAGACAACAAGGCCGAAGGAAAATGGGGACATGAGGCTCGACTAAATAAGTAAAAAAGAACCAAAAAAACATATTAATTTTTTACAAAGTCAGATCTGCTCTGAACCCATCTTCTAAAAATAATTAAACCGGTTCGCCAAGTGTGCATTGTTAACGAATGTTTGATGAACTTCTAAGATAAATAAAGAGACAAATTCAATTCGAAAATGCTGCGTGTCATATAAACGCAGCTAAAGAAAAATAATGTCAAAGTGACAGAGAAAGGAGGGGAGAAAAACGATGTATTGCATCTGACGAAACCTTGTTCAACAAACACTGCAAGGCCTTTCATCGCGTCACGAACATTGGAAGGGCAAACTGAAGACCGTACCTTGGCCTTTTTTCTTGATGATGTTTTTCTCCTCAATGTGTGTGTATGATGAGATCTCGTGTCTGTCAAGACTGCTGGAAATCCTTTCTTCACAAAGAGAGAATTGTCTAATTTTTGCGGACAAACATTTGAATTACAAATGAATTTGTAAAGAGCGTAGGGGTTGAGGTCAGGATACTGAAGAGTAAACCCTGAGATTAAATTGTGTCTTCAAGGGTGTAAGTCGAGACAAATGTCTGCGTTTTTTCTTCCTTTGTCGTAAAAAAGATAGTCTAAAAGCTAATTATGTAAAAAGGTTCTGAACCTAATGCGTCGAGTATTAAACAAAAATGAAACATCTTTTGTTAAAGGCATGGACGCCTTTGGTATTGTCAAAGACTAGTATTTTCAATTGGTTTCAGCATATGCATAAAATAACAAATTTGTGAACATTTTGACACGATTGGTGGTAGAAGTTGGAAGAGAACAATGAAAGCAAAAACACCCTTGTACAAACTTGTGTGCTTTCAGATGGCTAAAGAGGCTTCATTTATTATTTATCCTAAGTGAGTAAATACCTGCTTTCTCAAAACTTTAGAAGAAAACATTTCTCGCGATGTTTTAAACTATCAATAGAACTCCATTGCTCATTATCAAGTAAACATTGTATGCTTACAATTGTTAGCAATAGTTTCCAGTGACTGTAACAAATTGTAACAAATCATTTTAAAGATTATAAAACACACTTGTAAAGATCGTTCATGAAACAGCCGTATGGAAACTCCGTGATCAAATAACATTGCGAGGCAGTGTGCCTATGTGTGGACATATATAAACTAAATTCGATTTGATAATTCTTTTTCTTACTATGAAAAAGAATACAACACGAATTAATGATTGTACCAGCGAGGCCACGCGCTTTCTTGTGCTACGAATAAAACTAATTGCTTGCAATAATATATTTATACTTTGTCCCCCAACCTGGGCGTTTTTTTGCTCAAACAATTACCTTTGACGGAAATAAAAAACCCGATTTTTAAATGAACTGAACAGAGTGAGTTCACAAAATTAATAATATAATAATTGGCATATCTCATTATAGTTTTGGTTTTATTACGTTCACAGTTCATGTTTATTCTTGTTACAAAACACGAAAGAAACCCGAATCATGTGTTAAGCACGAACCGCTAAAAGAGAGAACAAATATGTGGAGAGAATTAAACACGATTGGTAATAAAAACATTTGAAGTGTTCTTTTGTTTCTTTGTAACGAAGCAATTATCACGCCAAGCAAACAAATGGCTCTTTACAAGAGCACGCTCGTATAACGAGGAGGTGTGAACAATAATTAGTAACCAAATATATGCGATTGCAAAATTGTTAAAAAGTACTGAAAAGGATTTTGAAGTGTTAATAGTTCTGACTGCGGATGAAGATCTCGCAGTTCTACCTAAAAAAATTTTTTTTATTGTTTATAGGCAGTGGACACTATTGGTTATTACTAAAAAATAATTATTATCATAAAACCTTTCTTGATTAAGAGTAATGGGGAGAAGTTAATACCATAACATACTGTGAGAAACAGCTCTCTCTGAAGTGACGTAGTTTTCGTAAAAAAAAAAAGTATTTTTAAAGTCTCGAAATCATGCATCTGAAAGCACACGACTTCGTGTAACAAGGGTGTTTTTACTTTCATTGTTTTCTCGCAAATTCGACGACTAATTGAGCTCAAGTTTTGACATGTTTGTTATTTTATGCATATGTTGAGATACACCAAGTGAGAAGACTGGTCTTTGACAATTACGAATAGTGTCCACTGTTTTTAACCATTAAAGTTACCCAATCAGTTAATCTAGTGGTCTATGACAACAACCTGGAAGAACAAGTAATTGAGAATTAAAGATGGATCAGAGTATAATTTATACCACAAAGTGTGAGTATGAAGATTTTACCGCAGTATGCATCAACCGGGGAAAAGGAGGAGGCGGGGTGTCACGAATACGAGCAATGGGTAAATAATGACTAATTCTGCATTGGTTGATTATGACGAAAGACATCTTCGCCATAATATAAATGTTTTAAAGACACTGGAGACTACTCGTAATTACTCAAAATAGCTATTAGCATAATAACTTATGGTAACGAGCAATCGGGAGCTGTTCCCTGTAGTATAACACATTGTGTGAAACGGCCCCCTCTGAATAACGTAGTTTTTGAGAAAGATAATTTCTCGCTAAGATATTTGAACTGTGGCTAGTTGTTACATGGTGAAGAACTGAATATGAAAAATTGTGCATGAAGCCTCTCTCAGGCATCTCAAAACACATAATTCTATGCAACAAAGGTGTTTTTCTGTCATTATTTTTTTCCAACTTCGATAACCAATTGAGCCTAAATTTACAGAGGTTTGTTATTTGTTGAGACATGTTGGGATACACCAAGTGAGGGTCCTGGGGTGGATTTCACAAAGAGTTAAAGGCAGTGGACACTATTGGTAATTGTCAAAGACTAGCCTGCACAGTTGGTGTATATTAACATATGCATAAAATAACACACCTGTGAAAATTTGAGCTCAATCGGTCATCAAAGTTGCGAGATAATAATGAAAGAAGAAAACACCCTTGTCACACGAAGTTGTGTGCGTTTAGATGGATGATTTCGATACCTCAAGTTCTAAACTTGAGGTCTCGAAATCAAATTCGTGGAAAATTACTTCTTTCTCCAAAACTATGGCACTTCAGAGGGAGCTGTTTCTCACAATGTTTTATACCACCAACCTCTCCCCACTACTTGTCACCAAGAAAGGTTTTATGCTAATAATTATTTTGAGTAATTACCAATAGTGTCCACTGCCTTTAAGACTAGTCTTATCTCGAGTTAGGACGAGTTACTCGTTCTCTTTCAGCACTAGCCTTAAATTCTTAATATCTCCTAGGACTATAGTCCTAAGTTAGGACTAGTCCTTACCCTTTTGTGAAATCGACCTGCCTTTGAAAAAAAGAAAAACTGCTTTCCGTGGGAGTTGCAAATTCCCAAACTTTTTTTCCACAAACACCAGACTCGCCACTGCCACTACATCTATGTATATACACAATATACAACTCAAGAACATCATGTCGAACACATGAAGATGTTTCCATATGCCAAACATGTGATGTCTGCATATTCACTCATTATGATAACCACAGCTTGACAGCGATGTCTTTCATCATGGAGTCATTTGTCAACTTAAAGGAACACGTTGCCTTGGATCGGACGAGTTGGTCAAAACAAAAGCGTTTGTAACCGTTTTTTTTATAAAATGCATGTGGTTGGAAAGATGTTTTAAAAGTAGAACACAATGATCCACACAAGTTTGCCTCGAAATTGCGTGGTTTTCCTTCTACTGTGCGAACTAACATGGTCGGCCATTTATGGGAGTCAAAATTTTGACCCCCATAAATGGCCGACGTGTTAGTCGACAAGGTAAAAGGAAAACCACGCAATTTCGAGGCATGTTTGTGTGGATCATTGTATTCTACTTTTACAACATCTTTCTACCCATATGCATTTTATAAAAAACGGTTACAAACGCTTTTCAAAGACCAACTCGACCGATCCAAGGCAACGTGTTCCTTTAAGTGAGAACACTTTGAGATTTTACTAACGAGGACAAAACATGATAATTATTGTGGACTCCATCAACCGTTCAAGCGTGTCGTATTTTTGCACGCAGAACTAATGCACCAACACTCTCTGACATTATGGGCTAGTATAGCACATAATCGTGTTTTAAGTCGGAGAGCCCCAAACATGTGAATTTGCCAATACTTTACTACCCCTGCAGACCAATCAAAATGCAACATGTTTTTGTTAAAGCCATTATACACTTTCGGAACAAACAAACAAAAATTTCATAGATTTACAAATACAGGGTTTATAGAAGGTAATACTGAAAGACTTCTCTTTAAAGTCACCTGGAAGTGGTATTTTTTCAAAATAAAGCTTTTGTCACTAATATATGTGTTTTGATGAGTGGAAGGTGAATAAACAGTTAACTAAGGTTTTTAAAAAATCAGTTCTTATGTTATTTACAAATTTAAGAGTAGACCCCGACCCGAGAGGGCGCTGTTCGTGACGTCAATCGAGGCAGACTTTGCGTGTAATGCGTAGAGTAAACACAATTGCAAAGTACATGTACGGACCAAGTCGTGAGTTTGTACGTTTCAAAAATATGTTTTCTTGTTTTTTTCCGGCAATGCCGACCAGGTGTATTTCTGCTGAATGCAGAAAAACACTTTTTGAAATGTACCAACTCACGACTTGGACGTACATGTACTTTGCACGTGTGTTTACTATACGCATTGCAGGCAAAGTCTGCCTTGAATGACGTCACAAAAGGGGTAGGCGGAGTCAGCCCCCCAAACAACTTTATATATTTTTTAAACATATAAATCGTGACAAACAATTACTAAAAAAATTGTTTTATTGTTCGTTAGCATATACTCTTATGTTTGAAAGAAGAAAAAATTATATTTCCAGGTGACTTTAAATAATACAGAAATGCTTTACTTTTTGAGAAAACATTTATTTTCAAACCGTGTCATGACACGGCGAAACGTGCGGAAACAAGGGTGGGTTTTCCCATTATTTTCTCCCGACTCCGATGACCGATTGAGCCTAAATGTTCACAGGTTTGTTATTTTATATATAAGTTGTGATACACGAAGTGTGGGACTTGGTCAATACTGTTTACCGAAAGTATCCAATGGCTTTAAGCTGAACCGTTAAATCATTCCTTTCTTTACTTGAGATCGGGCATATAAACAGAGTCACTTGGGTTGCAACTCATAATAGCGGAATGTTTTGATTTTTACAAAGTAATATCTTATTTATACAGGGACCCACGATTAACGGTTACCACTCACAAGGCAACCAGGGTAAATAATAAATCAGTTACATTAGCTAAAAAGTTATACGCTACGCTTCGCTTCCCATAAAGGGACACTCAATCATTCATCTGAATAAGACATGGCGTATAAATTGCCCGAAAATAGACTTGGTTCCAGGTCTTTGATCGTGGAGAATAACGGCGATCTGAATAAGACATGGCGTATAAATTGCCCGAAAATAGACTTGGTTCCAGGTCTTTGATCGTGGAGAATAACGGCGATCTAAGACTTGAATCAAGTCTAGCCCGAGAATGGCTCTCAACTTTTACTTTTATACTGTTACTGCTCGGTTAATAATATGTTGATTGTAATTTTCCGAAGACAGTACTGATCATCATAATTCCTGATGCAACTGCAATTTTGCTGAGTAGTTTCGTAGTTGCAAATTAGTTAGATTATAATAGATTAATGAAATGAATTTTGTTTCATTGTGCTTTAAATATTGTTACTTATTAATTCAATAATCAGCAAGAAGCAGAGCAGTCGCATTGCATTATTAACTGGGCACTCATGTCCACCCAGTGGTCAGAATGATTTGCATGCATTAGTTCGTGTTGAGTATAGGCTAGGGGTGCACTGTTTGGTTTCAGAGTACAAATTTGCCCAAATCTAAGAGTGTCATAGTTTTGTGCCAACCAAACCCCAAAATTACCAATATTGTTGATACAATTATTGTTTGGTAAAGATACTCAAGATGTCCACCTTGTACATATCTGTTATAAGAAGTGTACGAAGTGTCAGTGTACCAGCGTGCCCGTTGGTAATGGCCCGGATTTTCGAGTGTGCCACTAAAGAAATACATTTATTTATTTATTGACATCCAACAGCGGAAAGCCGCCACTTACAGGAATCGTTAAAAACTATGTATACATATAAATTTAAATAAGAATATAAATATAACAATATATAACATTAAAAATTACACAATATTGATAAAAACATTATTATAAGTAGACAAAAATAGTACACCGAAACCCACGTCAAACAGACCAGGGAATGCCAGCAAGTACACAAACACACATCAGACATCGCACATTGCACATTGCGCCATAAACACTCATACACAACAACACAACACCGCTGCCATCAACAACATAGAAGCATAACCCCTCCCCTCCCCGTCCCTCCCCGTCCCTCCCCGCCCCTCCCAATGTAAATACTCTGCTGCACTGGAATGACAAGACCTCGCCCAATTTTACACTGATCCACTAACACGTGATTATGACAGTTCTGTAATGCAATTTCAAATATAACATACCGGTATATAAAACAGCTGATTGACAACTTGCTCTGTAGTAGACTCCCATTCCCTTGCCTCAATCCAAAGCATACAGCACTGACCGACCTGCAGTACCGCACATCCTTTAGCAAGTTTAGGACTACATTATGGTGACTATGTAGTACCGTACAGTTTCCCATGGCACATGTGTTCATGCCTTGGAATGTTGTTTAACTCAGCAAGTTCTGCAAGATGAATGTAGAAATACATGAAGACACGTCAATGTAGCCTACCACAATTATTGAGCTAATTTTCACTATTAGGATGCAGAGTGCTATACCAATTCAATTGAACCACCACGGTCCCAATTTCATAGAGCTGCTTAAGCACAAAAAGCAGCTAAGCACAATCAAATTGGCTAACCAGAACAAGGTTACCAGCAAATCAACATTATCACATGTACAATTTGTGACTGGTATTCTGCTCATTTCTGCTTAGCAGAAATGTGTTAAGAACCATTTGCTGTTCAAGCAGCTCTGTGGAATTCGGTGCAGCTGATCGCTGTTGGTTAAAGGCCCCCTTTGTGCACATACCAATGCATTGTAACAACATTCCACACTGGCACATGCAATACTATAGAGTAAAAGAGTTAAGCTAAACTTTCAGGAGTCCAATGAAATGTGGAATTTTCGGCAGGAAACTCAAGAGGCTCCTGACATCTCCAGTTCAATGTAGAAAAACAAGTTGAAAATGTAGACAAAAATTGAAAGTGGTTTTTGTGTTTATTTAATGTGTAATACCGATGTGAACTACACCATGGAGGAAGGAACACTGACTACATATTCACTACATTATGCAGACTGAGAACAAAACAAAAAAGGAAAACAAAAAAAGGCCTCCATAGTGGAATTATAAAGACTGGGGTGCTAGCTGGGTTAAACTAGAAAAACAAGTTAAAAATGTAGACAAAAATTGAAAGTGGTTTTTGTGTTTATATAATGTGTAACACCGATGTGAACTACACTGACTACATATTCACTTCCTTATTGAGACTGAGAACAAAACAAAAAAGGAAAACAAAAAAAGGCCTCCATAGTGGAATTATAAAGACTGGGGTGCTCTGGGTTAAACTACAGGGGCAAATGAAAGAACAAAAGATGTCTCTATGAAGGATGCAAACAGACAAATGTGTCGACCAAAAGAGTCAACAGTAGAAAGACAAAACGATCACTTCAATCACAATGATCAATAACTTCGAAATTAAATGTAAGCAGTAAATGCAAATATTTTGTTTTGCCCTCAACTAGTTCAAAAGGAGCCAATTGCGCCAGTTAAAAAAAAATGCGCTGGTTAAAATAAATGCGCCAGGAATATCATTTTAATCCCCGGTTTCTACTTGACGTGTATAGCAAGAAGTAAGAAGGCAACATGAATGCATAAGGAATGTCCCTACAACAATAACAGGTTGTTTTGACTAGCAGTGCTCTGTTTTTGCTTTCATAATTATTACTTTGCCTTAACGTCTTCATTAAATTACTACAAGATGAATGCGTACACGCCGTTAAAAAAAAAACCCGACCGTTCGCTATGGAAATGCTTTTGGGCCTTGCTTTTGAAAGTATTTCTATTATGGAGAGCTTCGTGACGTCAGACTGGCGCGATGTCTTTATCATACATATTGACAGCGTGCCCTATTAATTTTCTATCTTTGACTTGATTCTCAGGCGAACTGTTTCTAGCGCAGCTAGACGTTTTCACCAAATTATATTGCAATAGGCTTTTTATGAAACGATGCTTTTAAAAAATTGTAGACTTTAAAGGTAGGTTGGTCCCATATATATATACTGTGTTGTCAACGCAATGCTGCTTTATATAGCTATAGGCCTACTTATAAGGCAAATGCAATTTAAGCCTCCTGTGAAAGTTTCAGCATTTACAGAAGAAGAAAAAGAAGGGGGGAAAAATGACATGGTATTTTCACAAGAACGTCAAAACCATCTAGAATGACCGTGGGGGCAGCGGGTACCAGCCGCATCTCTGGTGCAGCGTTTGTAAAAAGGACAACAATCACACACAAAAACTGAGAAACATTTATGCATTTGTCGTTAATCGTTTCTCCGGTTCAAATGATTTTTCTGTGGAAAAAAAACCATCCAAAGCATTATGATAACTTCGAAGCACTTGTTTCTTAAAACAAAAACAAAAAAAAATATACTTTTTATTTCTTGGAGGGGGGGGGGGGCACACAGTTGAGTGTGTTGTTATTGCGCAAACACAACCAATTGTAGTTCCTTGATTTGTTTTCATATTTCTGTTTCTAACTTTCTTTTTCTAATGATAAAACAAAACTAGCAGAAACCAACGTGGCTGCTGGATTTGATGTTTTATTAAGTTAATATGCGTCTACTGGCATCTTACAAAGACTCTAATAAATAGCTCCATAGCGTCGACGGTTCATTACGGCACTACTCATCACTACTCTTAACATAACACAATTAGTCCATTTCTAATAACTTCCCGTATACGGAAACAGTAATCATTGGCCTACGGCAGTTCTGAAGATACCAATATATCTCGCTAAAATACTTTAAAGGGTCTATGTAACTTTTTTAGGACAAAAAACACAATGTCCACAGATTTACACTAAACTTACACAGTATGAAGATAATGATAGTAGAAAGCTTCCCTGAAAATACTACGTGCTGAGGTGCTGTAGTTTTTGGGAAATAAGTAAAACAATGTAATTGTCTCATGAGACAAAAATTATTTTAATCATTTACAAACAAATTTTCATGACATTGTTTTATTCATTTCTCAAAAACTAGTACAGCACCTCAGAAGATAATTGTTAGCATAAAAACTTATTTGGTAACGAGTAATGGGGAGATGTTGATAGTATAAAGCATTGTGAGAAACGGCTCCATTTGAAGTTAACGTAGTTTTCGAGAAAGAAGTAATTTTCCACGAATTTGATTTCGAGACCTCAGAATAAGGTTTTGAGGTCTCGAAATTAAGCATTTGAAAGGACACAACTTCGTGTGTCAAGGGTGTTTTTTCTTTCATTATTATCTCGCAACTTCGACAACCAATTGAGCTCAAATTTTCACAGGTTTATTATTTTATGCATATGTTGAGATACACCAAGTTAGAAGACTGGTCTTTGACAATTACCAATAGTGTCCAGTGTATCAATAATGATGAAAGTTACATTGATCAAAGTACCTGAATATGAAATATTATATTTAGATGCCTCTCGCATACTACATAACTGGGGGGGGGGGGGGGTTGTTACCGGCGAATCTGTTTTGAAAACACACAAACGACGGAATCCAATACGTGCAAAAACTTGTATTATTGATTATTTATGAGGTTCATAGACAACGACCCAAGGGGCAACACTGCTCCCAAACTTCGGGCAAGACAGCGGGTACCAACCAGGTGCAGCGAGAAGAATAGAAAGTGGACAGAGTGGGAAGGTAGTGTTTTCTGCTCTACCGGCAAGGCTTCGGATTGATGATACCCAATCCTACATCCGTATGGACTGTGAAAGGGGTAACCCTGCTTCAGCCCTACATGTACAAGTGTAGGTTGCTACGGCCTCTGAAAAAAGTGTAGCCCACACCTTAAAGTGGCCTTCAGGCCTTGTGTCTGGCGAGTTGCATAAAAACAAGAGAAAGCAAAACAACCTTTTTACACTATGATTTGGAATGTGTGTTTTTATCTGGTTTAAAATGTTTGGCAAATCAACCCATCTGTTTTTTTTTACCAAAAAGTTCACACACGTCCATGACGGGGTTGGGGTACCAAAATCTGTCGCCTCTCTATAGTTAAACGTCCGATATGTATAATTAGGCAAACTTTTGCTTCAATTCAAGGTTAAAGTACACATCTTTTGAAGACGAAGTCAGCGAAAGGTGTACTCAATTATGTCTGAAATAAATCTGGGTGAACAAAATTTAGACAAATTGACAAGGAGAATGGAGTTTGAACCTGAGACCTCCTGTTTACGTGCCGGTGGTAGGAGACACTGTCACCCACATTATGACGAACTGTGTACACACTTCTACTGAGTACGCCCTCTGTTGAACAAACCTCCTTCAGCGGATGATAATGTACCATAGTTGCTTAAAATCTGACTTCACACTTCGTGGCTCGTGAAATACGCGAGGGATCTGCTGTTGAGCCACGTACACATCATCTTTGACCTTAAATAGTGGGTTGCTCCTTCTTACAGCCTTGAAGGCTAAACTAGGAGGTTGGTGGTCAATGACCTATCAGCCGAAGCAGCAAGAAGTCAAGGTGCCAATCGGAAACAATAAACTCAATGGATGAGCCCAAAAAGGTGTAGATAGAAAGATGTGCAGGCGTGGGGTGGATTTCACAAAGAGTTAGGACTAGTCCTAACTTAGGACTAGTCCTGGGAGATATACAAATTGCATGATAGTCCTACGTTAGGACGAGTAACTGGTCCTAACTCGAGATAAGACTAGTCCTAACTCTTTGTGAAATCCACCCCTGGTGATGATGTGAAAAGAAACTTGCCATTTCACATCATTTCACTAAACATTCATGGTTCTGGAGATTCGCTGTCAAATTCGACGTACACGTGTACCAGTTGAAGCCAACAGTGGATATTAGGACATCAGGGTACCAGTCTACCACGGGGGCACATTCACCGGAAACCAAACAAAACAAAATAAACAGAAACAAAAACCCAAGAACACCGGCGCTCACACGTGCAACATATACAAATACTGAGCTGTTATCTCTAAAAACACACGTGACGAGTTCAAAATGTTGTCACTTCGTGACATTCAGGGAAACGTATCTTGTTTTCTGTTATAAAAAAAATTGTTTCCTTGAATGGCCTACCCCCTTTAACCTACTTTATGCTCCGCAGCAAACCAAAGTGCACGGTACACAATAATGGCCTGTCCAGCATTTCCCCTGCTGGTTTTCCCGCCGAAGCGTGACCCATTTCCACTGAGTTGATAATCTTGTCTCTTCTACAGCAAAGAGGAAACAAAATGATGTCCTCTTGAATCATGCATGTCATATTAGGGAATCTCAGGGGTACTGTGCCGTCTCGAATTAAAACTAATGTGAGTGAATATTCCGCTGTCTTCCTTCAGGACTGGAGTCAACACCCCCCCCCGCCCCCTCCCTCATACTCGTACAAATAATGGTCGTCACACACCATCGATGTAGGAGCTTCAGTATTTTGTGGATCTCCAAGCACTGCGGACTAGAGTGCTACTGTCAAAAAGGAGCGAATCATAAAATAGGCCTAAACGAGATTGCTGCCGACAATCGAAACTCTTCAGTTTGCAGTCACCTTAAAAGGCACCGCAGCCGATTTCACGAAACTCTAGGATTAATCCTAACTTGAGTTAGGACGAGTAACCCGTCCTAACTTAGGATGGAGTCCTACGTATTTAGATACGGAACTGAACCCGTCCGAAGTCCTAAGATTAATCCTAAGTTAGGAAGAGTTTGGTGAAATCGACGGCTGGACACGTTTGGTTGCTTTCAAAGACCAGTATTCCCACTTGGTGTATCACATAACGTATGAACAAAATTAACAAATCTGTGAACATTTTGCCTTAACTGGTCATCGAAATTGCAAGAGAATAATGTAAGAAAAAACACCTTTGTTGCAATACCACGTGTTATGATGTATTTTATCATTTTAGTGAGAAATTACCTCTTTCTCAAAAACTAATCGTTACTTCAGTTGAACCATTTCTTCTACCTCCATGGTTTCTAACTACTACCAATACCTCTCCGTTGATCGAAGCTAACAATTATTTTGAGTAGTTACAAATAATGTCCAGTTCCTTTAAAGCATTGAACTGGTTATAGAAACATTTAGTTATGCCCTTCCCCATATGACGTAAATCATTATTTTATTAATATCATGAAATTAATCAACTTGTCAGTAAAATCATTTTTTATCAAAGTTTTTGTTTGAACAGATTTCATTGCCCTTGCACAGAGTATTACTTTGATCATTTAATAATTTTTGCGAGGAAGGGACACAATCAAGAAAGGAACACAAGACATAATGAAAGCCAGGCCACTCTTTTGTTGGGAGTAATGTGGAAAATAACAGGATAGTACTACACAGACCATGATGACTTTCCTGTATACGTGCATGCAATCAATTTAGGTATCGGGTACGCTCAGTGGGGATACTCTATATTGCTGTTATTAATTTCTAAAAATATAAGAGACCTCCTCCAGAGAAGAGAGTTTCAACCAACATCAAGGCTGACTGAATTAACTCGGGATGAAACAAAAAACCTTTAAAGGTACTGTTGGACACTACTGGTAATTACTCAAAATAATTGTTTAAAAACTTACTTGGTATAGGATCAGTGGACAGCTATTGATAGTATTGTGAGAAACAGCTCTCTCTGAAGTAACGTAGCTTTTGAGCAAAGAGGTAATTTCTTACTCAAAATAATAAAGACTTCAGCTAAAGCCTGTTATTATTAGGCATCTGAAAGCACACAAAGTAATGCAACAAGGTTTTTTTTCTTTCAGTAGATTCTTGCAAATTCGATGACCAATATTGAGTCAAAATTTTCACAGATTTGTTATTTTATGCAAATGCTGGGATACACCAAGTGAGAATACTGGCCTTTGACAATTTACCAAAGGTGTCCAGTGCCTTTAAGGCATGTCATACTTTTGTCGGAAATAGAGGATTGATGATGAGTATAGTCAGCGATCATGTTGGAAGATATTTTGCATTCTACATATTTTTAAAACAGGAACAAGATTTACTCCTGGATTCACAATCGATCCGATTTTCGGACCTGTTCCAATCTTTAAATCGGAACCCTTAAAGGGAAGGTACACGTTTGGGCGGTAATTACTCATAACAAATATTAACATAAAAACTGACTTGGTAACGAGCATTGGAGAGCTGTTGATAGTATAAAACATCGTGGAAAACGACTCCCTCTGAAGTAGTTTTTGAGAAAGATGTAATTTCTCACTAAAATAATAAAAGACTTCTAGCTAGAAGTCTTTTTTTCCTATCTGAAAGCACACATATTCGCCCAACAAGGGTGTTGTTTCTCTTATCATTTTCGTGTGACAAGAGTGTTTCTTTCTTTCATTATTATCTCGCAACTTCGATGACAAATTGAGCACAAATTTTCACAGGCTCGTTATTTTATGCTTATGTTGGGATACACCAAGTGAGAAGACTGGTCTTTGACAATTACCAAACGTGTACCTTCCCTTTAAAGGCAAAGTATACCTTTGATTTGTTTTAACCGTTCGATTGTTTTTTACCCTATAATGTTGTTGTATACAATAAAATTAACCTGTGAAAATCTCATTTCAAAAGGGTTAATCCTGGGGCGAATATTATGTCCATGCAGGAAGAACAACCCTTTTAGGAATACACAAACTGAGAAACATTGCCGCAGTAACGCTTCTTATATTCAGACTTTAGGGTACAAAAACACCGGCAGTGTTTCGTAGTGAAATGTTTCTCAAAATGCACTTTACCAATGGACCCTTCCCATGAAATATGCTAATTACATTCACGCATGCGTACATACCCTGTTGGTTGACAAACGCCATAGAGTTGTGCACTAAGCAGACGCGCAATCGCGTCTGCGTCACGCACCCATTAGCCGTGTACAAAACAGCGCGATGTTCCCTCATTTTGCCAACCAAAACTATGTGCAATTTACATATTTCAGGGGAAGGGTCTATTCTGCTGTACTTCTTCTTTTGATTGACGATGATTTTCTAGAATCATTACCAAACGTAGACATGACCTTTAAAGTCGTGTTACTCGTTGGTACAAAGGTGTTCTTTTTAGTCTTGATAGGTACAAGTTTACAACTGATGACGTCACGTGACTTGACGTAAACATGTTGCCACACTAAGTTTTTGGGTGAAGCAAAATTATTGAATTAGAGTTGTGCACATGCAATGCTTTCGAACAAAAACCCTGAAAATTCACCACACTACATCAAAACACCCTTGCAGGTCTTTCGCGCATACGAACAATTTACATTTCAATGGGCATAAAATGGTCATGCTCTTTTGCGGAACAAAACAATTAATTCTTTTCAAATATGACCTATATTGCATCTGCACCAGGAGTAATAATAAAAACAAAAATTATAATAATGATATTGAAGAAAAAACATTCCGTCTAATCACTTGGATCTAAAGTGTGGGGATATCCATTTTCACTGGGGAAAAAAACTAATTCCCAATTTATATTCATAAATCTGGTAAAAGGTATTGTAAAGTTATACCCCGGCATCGTTCGAAAAACAATCATTCTGTGTCCGAGTCGAATGAAATTCATTACCGAGTTGAAGAAGACAAACGCCCCAGGCGTTCACGAGTATTACTCGCTATCTATTGGGTTTGATCAAGACTGTGTCTGGTGTCGTCTTCTCTGTTTGTTGCGTTATTTTCTCATGGTTGTGTTGTTTTTCCTTTTTTTTTCAACACGTAAATGCAATGCCCAGAGATGCTTTGAAACAAACAACGCCTCTAAATAAGACTATATAAAACCTTCAGTTCAATATAATATTTAAAGACACTCGACACTATTGGTAATTGTCAAAAAACAGTCTTTTCACTTTGTGTATCTCAACATAATATGCATCAAATAACAAACCTGTTAAAATTTGAGCTCAATTGGTCGTCGAAGTTGCAAGATAATAATGAAAGAAAAAACACCCTTGTCACACGAAGTTGTTTGCGTTTAGATGGTTGATTTCGAGACCTCAAATTTTAAATATGAGGTCTCGAAATCAAACTCGTGGAAAATTACTTTTTTTCTCGAAAACTATGTCACTTCAGAGGGAGCCGTTTCCCACAATGTTTTATACCACCAACTTCTCCCATTTCTCGTCACCGAGTAAGGTTTTATACTAATAATTATTTTGAGTAATTACCCATAGTGCATTTAAGTCTTATATAGGACATGTATCTACCAAGCAATGTACCCAAGGCGCTGGGTGTATACAGACTTACAGAAAGATAGGTTAATTGCAGAGATGAATTCTGAGACCCAATTATTTAGCACCTTGTAGTAATTAAGGTTATCGTACACTGTGAATGATTTGGAAAGCTGATTTTGTGTTCCCTCATATTCGGTACCTTCTGAAGAAGGGGGGGGGGAATGAAATAAAAGGACCCATAGGGGAGTTCTAAAGACCGGGGTGCTCCTTAGGAATTTTGTGTACAAAGTCTATGTGGAAATATTAAGCTCAGGAACAATAGAAAGAACAAAAAAAGATGTCTCCACAGGGTTGCATATTTTGAGAATGTGTGCATGAGTGGGGGGATCTGCCCCGCTTCTCCATCTTCCCACGTACTTGTAAAACAATACTCCATAATGGATGTTTGTCACCAAATATGTTCGAGTTCACGAGCCCAAGTATCGCCTTGAAATACGATTTGCCGAGCATGTTTAAAGCCAGACATTATTTCAATATCAACGGCACCACGATCTAGTAATTCAGGTGTAACGTGAGAGGATGCGGTTGATAATGAAAATAACAAAGACAAACACAAAACACACTTAAGAGATTTGGGCCGCTCTTATCGAGAATGAAGAATGACTGCGTTCATTGCAAATACAAGATGTCTACTGTGACGTCATAGGACATCGCTCTATAGGCTGCTCAGATCAAGAATGCGTGACTACAAAGGCTAGTTGACTAATATATAGGCAAAGACTAGATACTGCATTTGTTTCAATGTTGCCATGCTTAAAGGCAGTGGACACTATTGGTAATTGTCAAGGACTAGCCTTCATAGTTGGTGTATCTCAACATATGCATAAAATAACAAACCTGTGAAAACTTGAGATAATAATGAAAGAAAAAATACCCTTGTCACACGAAGTTGTGTGCGTTTAGATGGTTGATTTCGAGACCTCAAGTTCTAAACTTGAGGTCTCGGAATCAAATTCGTGGAAAATTACTTCTTTCTCGAAAACTATGCCACTTCAGAGGGAGCCGTTTCTCACAATGTTTTATACCATCAACCTCTCCCCATTACTCGTCACCAAGAAAGGTTTTATGCGAATAATTATTTTGAGTAATTACCAATAGTGTCCACTGCCTTTAAATACATGTAAGTCGTGTAAAATTGAGGTACATGATAACAAATGAATTATGCAAACCAGAAAAGTAGTAATAATACCAACAATTTACATCGGGGCAGGATAAATAATCACAAAAGCAGGACAGCATTTCCGCATAGGGTGAAGCAATAGTTTTTGCTCCCGTAGCTACGGCCAGACACTACAACAACCAAACACATCAATTTACTACATCACTAGTTAACATACACTACATCATCTAATATGGCATAACTTTACTTACATTACTGCACATTTTTGAGCTGAGATTTTAAGTTTTTGCAAAATTTGACAAAGTAAGTACAGATTTGACAGTGCTGCTGAGACTTCTCCATTACATGGTACCAGGAAGAACAATACTATTTCTAAACAATAACGTTCTGTTGAAACGAACATGAATATTATCAAGACGGGAACCAATAGTTTCATCTCAATTTGCTCATAGTTGTTAAGACGAAGGATGCCTCTCCCGTCCTGCCCTTTTGTTTAGGCATAAATAAGAAGAGTCAGCGATCCACAGTTCCATTCAATAATTACCATAAATTATTATCGCCAGCCAGAGTGCGTATACGCCGAATAGAAAGCACAATATCTTCAGAAAAGGTTATACGTGACATCGCTGTTTGTATTTGGTGTACATTTTATTCACAATTCCACTCGGAAACAGAAAGGAATTACTCAGATGTGCATTCTTAAAACACTATACTGACACCGGATGAAGAAAACGAAGAAGCAAGACCAAGAAAATATTACAGGCTCAAGACACAATGGTTATCCTTCGGAGATACTGTAACAATATTTTCACTCTACCTTTATGTTAATAATAAAGTAGTACACACGTCGCTTTTGATAGCTTGAAGGACAAATGGATCCCACTTTGAAATTCCTAGTGGAATAAATCCATCACTGGCACTTATACATTTTTTCCAGCTGCGGGCATTTTTTGTCTGTGATGTGGACCACTTAAATAGTTTTTTTCTGTTTCATGACGCAGTTGTACGTATTTTTAGGTAAATCATTGGCGTGACATCGCGAGGTCAAATGATTTCTCGATCAGTAATTAAATGTAAAAAACCCAAGTTTATGATGTTGTGAACTTGATAAAACTCTTAAACAGCCGTTCGGCTTCATGACGCATTTGTACATTTATTAGGTAAACCATTGGCTTTATATCGCGAGGTCAAGTGTTTTATCAATAAGTATAGTGGCTTTTTTTATCAATGCCATAAAGTTATTAAGCCAAAGTTTATGATGTTGTGGACTTGAACGACCGCATCTGTGAAACGAATCCCACTGATAAAGTTTCCTCGTTTGAAATAGACAAACTAGGTCAATCATTATGCCATACCAACTCATCCTTCACCTGCTGAGACGGGTAAATGATATGACAAGACAAGTCAGTAATTTACCTGATTAAGGATACCGTTTAGATTGACATGATAATCAACGTCAGTTAGCATGGTTGATGATGAGAGAAAGTTTAGGAGCATTCGGCGGTCATCTGCGTCAGAGCCGACCGTGAGAAACGGCTCAGTGACCCCTAGGTTCGTGACCCCTTTCACACTGTAATTATTTCCCGGGTAATTCCCGGGAACTTTGGTCGATCTTTTCTGACAACAAGAAACTCTCGGGAATTTCCCGGGTGACTCGTACTTCCATGAGACGACCGTGCATATTGAGAAAAAGTACTCCCGGGAGTTACCAAATTGGGATAGTGAAAACGGTTGTTGGGTTGGCACTGGAGTTAAAAACCCACGGGATTTTCCTGAGAGTTTACTTGCCCCAGTAAGTTGCTCTGGAGTGTGAAAAGTGTTAGGGTTAAAGCCATTATACACTTTCGGTAAACAGTATTGTCCAAGTGCCACACTTCGTGTATCACAACTTATATATAAAATAACAATCCTGTGGAAATTTAGGCTCAATCGGAGATCGGAGTCGGGAGAAAATAACGGGAAAACCAACTCCTGTTTTTCGCGCGTTTCGCCGTGTCATGACATGTGTTTATAACAAATCCGTAATTCTCGCTAACGAGAATTTATATTGTTTTACCGTTTTCTCAAAAAGTAAAGCATTTCATGGACTAATATTTCAAGAGAACTCTTTCACCATTACCTTCTGTAAACCCTGTAAATTATTTGTAAATCTGTGATTTTTTTTTTTTCTGTACCGAAAGGGTCCAATGGCTTTAACCTAAACAGTTTCCTGCTCTTATCGTGTACGTACGTGATACTCATGTACGTATACAATAACTCAGGACTTGGGATTTGTTTTTTAGTTATTCATGTGTCGGCGCTACGCTCCCGTAGGTTTCTGTCATTTTGCGCAAATATAGTTTATTGCTTCATGCCGCATGACTTTGGTCCAGGGGTCAAAACAAGTCATAACTGCAGAATAAAATTCATGAGAAATTTTAATAAATATGTATCAGTCCGCCACACCTTTTCTCATTGCTCAGATAAACAATGCATCCCCCATCTCCCAAAACATGCAAATAAATAAATAAATTATGTTGTAGATGTTATTTGTTTGATTCATCTATATAACACAGCACTATAAGGTTTTTGATATATTTGTTTGTATATATAACAAACAGTACACTCATATCACGTTCGCCATACCTAAAAAAAAGGCTTATTCAAATATTTTGAATGTTTTTTTTTTTTTTTTTTGGGGGGGGGGGGGGTATAATGATGATGATTAACGATGATGATATGATGAAATAAACGCTGCTTTGATTTTAAATTAAATGAATAAAGAAATCGTGCTGCATGCCCGCATTGGCTTTCCGCTTTTCCCTTCTTTGCGTCTTCGTAAATATATTTATGTAAATAGTTAAAAGTAAAATCAAACTTTTCGATGTTTATAGGCTGTATTTTTAAAACGAATTTCACTCTATTGTTGTCAGGTGTTTTGTGTGTGGTAAAATTTAATACAACCATTAAATTAATTGAAATAAGAGCAATAAAAACGCAGAAGTTTCACGACGAGCCACTGTTTCATAAAGACTACCTGCATTTCTAACTTCATCAAAATAAAAAATTCATAAAAAAAAAAAAACATATTTTACCCGCGAAATGTCAATAAAATGAAGAGTAGCCATAAATTACATAAACAAGTAATTGCCCTTTCGACTTAACTCATAACACGCGACCGTAGAAATTACAATACATTTCTATTTGATCAGGATTAATTCCATGAAGCAAATAACAAATAAAATAAAAAAGACATCTACCTTTACAATCCTGCATACAATTTGTTATAGGTTTAGACTGTGGGATGACAACACACACAGCTCTAATCAACAAATACAGAAAGAGAAAAAAATTCATATTTGGTATAGCTACAAAACAAAACAAACGAACGTCAAAATACACACAAGCAAAATTGCTATACACAGGATATTTACAACAAAAGGCAGACGTCAGGAGTAACACAAAAGACCGAATAAGCTATGAATATATCTGAATTATTGCTGCAGTGTTTTCTTTTACTGATTTTAGCAAAGTCTGACTTTTTTTATTTGATTGTTTGAGGTATTTCATTATTTTACGAACCTTAGCACATGACATGGTTCTCACAGTCCGTTCTTTTCACCTTGCCTCTTTATTGAGTATGTTGCTTATCAGACAACAGTAATTGTAAGCGAGATACTGTTTCCACTGTTTCAAAAGAACACGTTTTAAAAATCTCGCTTTTGAACCAAAGCCTATAGCATATGACGTGGTTCTCACAGTCATGCTTTCATCTTTACTGGTTTGTTTCAACATGGAGGAAGAAATATGTTTCATTAAGTTTTCCCTGACCCCCAAAACAACATTTTGTCCTTGAAATGTTGCTTTACAATGGTCTTGCTGTTTTCATCTGTTGTCAGTGTTAAATAGAATTTGATACTAACAAATCTACAGAATGAAAAATAGCACAAACCGCAAATAAAAAAAATTAAAAAAAAACATTAAAGTCACCTGGAAGTGGTATTTTTTCAAAATAAAGCTTTTGTCACTAATATATGTGTTTTGATGAGTGGAAAGTACATGTACGGACCAAGTCGTGAGTTTTGTACGTTTCAAAAAAAAAAAAAATGTTTTTTTCCGGCAATGCCGACCAGGTGTATTGCTGCTGAATGCAGAAAAACACTTTTTGAAATGTACCAACTCACGACTTGGACGTACATGTACTTTGCACGTGTGTTTACTATACGCATTGCGGGCAAAGTCTGCCTCGATTGACGTCACAAAAGGGGTAGGCGGAGTCAGCCCCCAAACATTTTTATATATTTTTTAAAAATATAAATCGTGACAAACAATTACTAAAAAAAATGTTTTATTGTTCGTAAGCATTTACTCTTATGTTTGAAAGAAAAACAATTCTATTTCCAGGTGACTTTAACATCATCGAAAGCGATTCTAACAAACCAAAGCTAGGATTCGACCAGGGTCCTAGAGGTGTCAACCCGTACAACCGTTCTGGGCTGAGAGGGAGGTTCGAGTCCCCTGCACCCCCCCCCCGGATGATGGTGTCTCGATTGTTCATACGGACACTTGACAGTCACTACTATTCAAACTTTAAAGACACTAGACACTATTGGAAGATAATAATGGAAGAAAAACACCCTTGTCACACGAATTTGTGTGCTTTCAGATGCTTGATTTCGAGACCTCAAAATCTATAATTCTAAAAAAATAACTTCTTTCTCGAAAACTACGTTACTTCAGAGGGAACCGTTTCTTACAATGTTGTATACTATACCAACAGCTCCGCATTGCTCGCTACCAAGTAAGTTTGTTATGCTAGCAATTAGTTTCAGACCAATAGAGTTCGCTGCCTTTAAGTTGAATCGTTATGCATTAATTTCACACCGGTTTTGTGTACGAGGGCTGCCAAAATCGATTCCAGCTCTGAATTAAATAATGTTTTACATCTGTACGAATACAAGTCCACGTTTATTACTGCAAAGCCTGTACACAACAGCAAGCCTTAAGGTGTAAACATGTTGTATGTTAGCCTCCCCCGCACACACAATCCAACATTTTAATATCCCTAATCAAACTTTGAAACCGAGAGATTTCCTTCCTTCGTTCGTTGACAACAACTCATTGCCAACTCACATGAGCTCAATATAAACCTCCAGAGTGGTTATTCACACCTGGTTACATAGGGAGACTCCATATTTAATGAAATCAGACACGTAGTGATTACGTGTACAGTCCTAGTCTTAGTTCAAGAGGTTTGTTGTTCACTATCACTCAACTATCACAACGCATGGTATTAACCATGAGGTTGACCAACTCAATAAGAACCTCTTGAACCAAGACTAGTACACTCCGTGCCGTGCGTTACTTTATTACGGAAGAGGACCCGTTTCACCTGTCTCTCTGATTGCACGCTCAAGCCAATCGCTCCGAGAATGTAAACACCATACCATCTTGTTCAATATCACACAACAATTAACTCCCACTATACCTTTCGCTACAAAGAAATGCTGCTCATGAAAATGTCATTTGGGGGTTTAGGTTTAATGAGCAGACCGCCAAAATCTTCGGACTGAGCGAACTTCAGACATTGTCCGACCCTGTAGGCCCCACTCAGATGTTTTCCGTTTATGAGAGTTACATTACTATTTAAAAAAAAACATACGCTTGCTGCCCGCGGTTGTGCGCAGTTCTCATCTGTAAAAGGTTTCCTGCAAAATGTAGGCACGGCACAAAGTCTCTGCACGGTCACAGAGCCATACTCGCATTATTACACATCAACAAGTTTAATGAGCTAAAAGTGTCTCGGCCGAGTGGTTTAGAGCGTCGAATTCAAGTTTAAGGGTCCTGTTTCAAATAGATAGTCCTAACATACTAATATAGGACTGGTGATATTATAAGACTCTTTAGGAGTTCTTGCAAACTTAGTCAAGTGCTATCTCAAGATATATACACTAGCCACAATTGGTTGTCAAAGACTAGCCTCCTTCACAGTTGGTGTATCGCAACATATGCATAAAATAACAAACCTGTGAAATTTTGAACTCAATCGGTCGTCGAAGTTGCGTGATAATAATGAACGGAAAAAACCCACCCCTGTCACACGAAATTGTGTGCTTTCAGATGCTTGATTTCGAGACCTCAAATTCTAAACTTAAGGTCTCTAAATCAAATTCGTCTCGAAAACTACATTACTTCAGTACGAACCGTTTATCATAATGTTTTATACTATCAACCTCTCCCTAATACTCGTTACCAAGTAAGGTTTTATGCTAATAATTATTTTGAGTAATTACCAATAGTGTCCAGTGCCTTAAGACTAGTTTTAACTCTTTGTGAAATCCACCCCTGGTGGTTTAAGTCGGTTGTGGGTTCGAACCCAGGTCATGACACTAATTGTGTCCTTGAGCAAGATGATGCTTCTCTTCACCTAGGGGTAAAAGGGTACCTGTGATGGCATAGATGGTTCGTGTGATTGATTCAGCTAAGGGGCGCATTATTTGTTGTACAGGCTGTATAAACTCCCAAAGGAGCTGAGATGGTTTGAAGGAATGAAATAAAATGGCCAAGTGACCAGGGAGTAATAATGTTGAAGTACCACGAGCGTCACCGATGGACCTGAGCGCTTATGGGAAGCATCCATTATTAACGAGTCTACAGGTTGTTTTCTCAACTTATTGGTGTTCAAAAAAAGGAAGAGGAATTTACGACTGCTGGTGTAGATCGGACCTGCCGGGCAAATAAAATAATAGGATTTAATTTCATGTAGTAATTGTTGTGGTCCCAAAGAAACCGTACACAACAGAGCGAGAGAATGGCAATGACGTTTATGCTCGCGGGTTTGAGATCGCCAAATCACCCGAGGGCGTTAGAGAGTTTAGAAGGAAAACAAAAACACGTGAAGACTAACAACTCCATGTGGAATTACCGTTTATTGAAAACTCTAAATGAGAGAGACAAACAGATATGTAATAAACACAGACTTTTGCCCTTGGTTTGGATTTTCATAAATAAAGCAATTACAGACAATTACCAACGTAGGAATGATGAGCCCACGTGTGGTGGGCCAGGTCGTTGACCTGAGAGAGTCGTCAACAGACCAAGACGGGCAGACTTCAAAACTTGTCAGGAACTATTCCAAATAAGGAGCAGTGTAAACCTTTATTTGGGTTTAGAGCTGGAAAAATCGCGGGAATGTCTCTATAATAATGGCAAGGAGGGAGTTTCATGGCAGCTCAAAAAGGCGTGAGAAAAAAAACTCGCCACGATTTAAAAGAAACTGGGTTGGATTTCACAAAGGTAGTCCTAACTTAGGACTAGTCCTAGGCAATGCTAAGAGATAGGACCAGTCCTAAGTGAGGATGAGTTACTGGTCCTAACTTATTACCAGTCCTATCTCTTAGCATTGCCTAGGACTAGTCCTAAGTTAGGACTACCTTTGTGAAATCCACCCTTGGACACGTTTTGTAAATTGTTCGAAATGATCATTTTTTACTCCCAATGTATGCATAAAATAACACACCCGTGAAAATTTGGCCCCAATTGGTCATCGAATTTGCAAGGGAATAATGAAAGAATAACCATTGTTGCATAATACTTTGTGTGCTTTCAGAACAGGTGAAGTATTTTTATTATAATACCAACACAAAGTTTTACACAAAGTTTTTATACCCAACAGCTCTCCGTTACTCGTTACCAAGTAAGTTTGTATGCTAACAATTATTATAAGTGAGTAATTACCAACGGTGTCAAGTGCATTTAAGCCACCAACAACATTACCGATAACTTACAGTATTCATTACACTGCGTTTTGATTCGTATGCCCTGAGGCAGCAACTTCTATTGCTCAGTTTGACATTTTTGTGTGATTATAAAATGATATTATATTTTTCTGGAGACTTTTATTCGTCTATACTTTATAGCAATCTCAACTGACACAATATCAGTTATGTATGGATTTTTCAAATGTCACCTGTCTGAGGAAGACAATACATACAAAAAAATGCCGTCCGTGTAGCAAGTAAAACAGTGGTCTCGCAGATTAATTTAAGGAACACGTTGCCTTGGATCGGACGAGTTGGTCAAAACAAAAGCGTTTTTAACCGTTTTATATATAATGCATATGGTTGACAAGATGTTTTAAAAGTAGCATACAATGATCCACACAAGTTTACCTCCAAATTGCGTGGTTTTCCTTCTACTGTGCGAACTATCACCGTCGGCCATTTATGGGAGTCAAAATTTTGACCCCCATAAATGGCCGACGTGTTAGTCGACGAGGTAAAAGGAAAACCACGCAATTTCGAGGCATGTTTGTGTGGATCATTGTATTCTACTTTTACAACATCTTTCTACCCATATGCATTTTTTTAAAAACGGTTACAAACGTTTTTCAAAGACCAACTCGACCGATCCAAGGCAACGTGTTCCTTTAATTTATGACATTAAAAACTTCAAAAGCCTTCACATTAATAACTCATTCATCAGTTGTTTTTGCTACGAAAGCATTCTATTGTTTAAGACCAAGCAATGGGTCTGCATGTATGTGCACAAAACTAAAGGTGCCTCCCACAATTCATATCTGTAGTTTATTTGCTCAAGAAAAAGATGAGTATTGAGAATATGAGCTTACAAATTACACCAAATTTGGGCCTGCAAAGACGTTTAATCTCATTTCACAGACTTGATTTTAAGAGTGATTTTTGGATGCCTTCAATTTTCGTGACTTTTCACTTTTTTTGAGAGGGGGGCGTTTGTGCGGCCACGAAATGTAGCTAAAGAACGCAACGTGATCTCAACCTCGTACCAAAATATGTAGCATGTGACCGCAATGTGACCTCAACCTCGTACAAGCTAGTGCAATGACCGCAATGTGACCAACCTCGTACCAAAAGATAGCTAAAGACCGTAATCAGACCTCAACCTCGTACCAAAATTGCTTGAGACCGTGCTGTGACCTCAACCTCGTACCAAAAAAGCTTTAGATTGTAATATGGACTTAAACTCGTACCAAAATGTAGCTAGACACCGGTATACATTTAGTTACACGAGTCGGGCTACAAAAGGGTACAAGGTAGGGGATACATTTAGGTAAAAGGAGGGCTACAAATAGAGCCGGCTTTAATTAAAGCGGTGTCTTCAACCATGTCCGTCAAATAAGAAAGGGAACCGTAATTATTGTGATGGCCAGTGCGCAAGCAAGCGCAGAAACTGGGTTAAAGGCACTGTACACCATTTAGTAATTGTCAAAGACCAGTCTTCTCACTAAGTGTATCTCAACATGTGCACAAAATAACAAAACTGTGAAAATTTGAACTCAATGGGTCGTCGAAGTTGCGAAAGAATGATGGAAGAAAAAATCACCCCTATCGCACAAGTTGTATGTTTTCAGATACTTGAATTCGATACCTCAAAATTTAATTCTGAGGTCTCAAAATCAAATTCAAAAATGAGAGAAAAGTGAGAAATAAATTCTTTCTCAAAAACCAAGTTACGTCAGAGGGAGCCGTTTCTCGCGATGTTTCATACCATCAACAGCTTTCCATTGCTCGTTACCAACGATGTTTTATGCTAACAATTATTTTGAGTAATTACCAATAGTGTCCAGTGCGTTTTAGGTACAAGGTGAGGCTACATTTAGGATTAGAGCTCGACTCACATACGCACAAAGTTTGGGCTGCATGTACAGGGTGAGTGCTTCGTTTTGAGCCGGGCTTGTGCAGCCACTTTGAACCATGTTTTGGCAACGTGAGAGGGCACGTTAATATGAGTCACATTCACTTTGAATAAAACATCACCATTAAAGAGCAATTTGAAGCGAACCGTCAAAAACAAAGTGCGGGTAATGATGAATGACCTGTAGATTTGGGCTAATAGGTATTTAACATCCCCTCAGGAGACCCTTAGGAGACAAGTTGCAATATTAGGCGACAACTTTATATCCAAATGAATCAGCTTAGAAGAGCCAGTTTAGAAGACCCTGGATGACCTTATGGTCACAGTATATCTGGAGTATTTATTTTAAATGATACATGTTTAATCTTAAAGACACTGGACACTATTGGTAATTGTCAAAGACCAGTCTTCTCATTATTGGTGTATCTCAACATATGCACAAAATAACAAAACCTGGCAAAATTTGAACTCAATTGGTCGTCGAAGTTGCGGGATAATAATGACAAAAAAACCCTGGTCACACGATCGTTGTGTTACTCAGGGGCACAAGTGTCATGACCAGGATTCGAACCCTAATCCCGATGACTCAGCAACCAGAACATGAGTTACCCCCACCATTAATTGACGTCAGTGTAGCTATACAGAGATGTCTTCATGTCATTGTTTCATTTTTGATTTAAAGACAGTGGACACTATTGGTAATTACCAAAGACTAGTCTTCTCACTTGGTGTCTCAAGATATGCATGAAACAACAAACCGTGAAAATTTGAGCTCAATTGGTCGTCGGAGATAACCATGAAACAAAAAACACCCTTGTCACACGAAGTTGTGTGCTTTCAGGTGCTTGATTTCGAGACCTTAAAATGTAAATCTGATGTCTCAAAATCAAATTCGTGGAAAATTACTTCTTTCTCGAAAACTATGTTACTTCAGAGGGAGACGTTTCTCACAATGTTTTATACTATCAACAACTCTCCATTGCTTGTTACCAAGTAAGTTTTTTGTGCTTACAATTATTTTGAGAAATTACCAATATATAGTGGCCACTGCCTTTAAACTCAAATTACTACATTGCAGTGGGTAATATTGAAAATGTTCACCGAATTTATCTAACATGATAAAGAGATGGTCAAAGTGAAAGTTTTCTTTCATGACACATTTTTGATTGAGATGAGTAAAACATTGAGATTTGATATCGCTACGTTTGCCAAGAAATGAAGGGTTTGTTTCTCACCCACTAGTTTCCCTGTGACTCCGATGACTGATTGAGCTGAAACTTTGACAGATTTGTTAATGTTTAGTTCATGTGTGCGTCACACAAAGTGTAGATAGTAATTTTCGACATTTAACAATGGGACTAGGCAAAAGGATCCTGGAGTTTTCAGAGTGTGACGAAAACATCGTTCTGGTGTCGAGAGTTTATAAAGGGTACATCTTAAATGATCTGAAATACTAATGTTGCAAACAGATATCTCCCATGGCACAAAAACACAAACCCCTCTTTCGAGGTTTTTGTAGAAAATATTTATAATCATTTAAATTGATCAGCTGGGTCGATGCGTTGACAAAACAAAAATATGTATTAAATTTAAAATATCAATTGATAACAAACTCATGTATACCCTTCGTGTGTTTCTGTCAGTTTAAAGAAATACTATAAATATATATAATGTGTTTTTTAGGAACGATTTTCAACACCGATTATTTGTGATTAAAATTAAAATATTATATCATTTTCTACATCACATCTTTGTCATTAACACTGTTAGAACTAAATTGGGATTTTTTCTTGAAAAGGGTAACATAAAAATACAATGTGTTTTTTTTTTTTTTCTCAAAATTTCTCGTGGCGGTTCATACCTGAAAAGAATTCTTTACTAAATAAAGATTCAAACCGCATAGTAATACGCATTAGTTTTTAAAGAAAGATTACGTGTTTGCAGTGTGTTTTATAAAATTAAATACAACGAAAATGTGTTTATTTAGTATTCAAACCAACCAACCCACCCACCAGCAAAACACACACCGCCTCCTCCAGTTTGAGCCACACTTGAGACTGGAATAAATTATGATTAAAAGCTTCGGATCGGTCTGTGGTGGAGGTAATATCAAACCAATGTTGTTACTAGACTAAGATGTTTGTTTAAACTGCACTTTATATATTTATATGGAGTCCTCCAGAGGCATCACGCCTGACCGAGTTCAATATCTATATTTGACCAGCTTACCCTATAATCGCCAGTGACCAAACCATTTTGTTTTTGAACAACTCCAATCATCTCTTGTGCAAACAACAGTGTAAAATAAATACAGGTATTCAAGTTTTAATTGAAATTTCCACCACAATGGGTGCTGACGTAAATATTGTGATAGTAAGTATATCTTATTTTTTAATCGAATTATTTATAAAATCTCTACGAGAGTCGTGCTTAAAGGGAAGATTTATGTTTGATAATCACCCTTTAACTCATTAATTAGTTTATTTTGAAATATATACCACAGCTTTCGATTATAAAACATTTTGATAACCATTTCACTTTGAAGTAATGTTATAATGGACAAAGATATCAGTTGTTACCCCCAAAGTTTGAATATGAGAAAAACAGACTATTATTCCTGCGTGTATATAACCATTCCAGATGTTCAGCGATGTCTCAAAAACGCAACCATCATTTGAAATAAAATTTTCACATGTTAGTTTTATGTACATTTATATCAAAACAATCGAACGATTCCAAAACCCACAAACCCTTCCTTTGATTGGCATGCTGCTTAATTGTAAGTATATGTTATTTGTTTTGGGTTTTGGGTTTCTTGGCAACTTGGTTCATCGATTCGTGCGTTCCTGAGTTCCTACAATAGTTTTCTGGATAAAGCCAGTGGACACTATTGGTAATTGTCAAATACCAGTCCTCTCACTTGGTGCATCTCAACATATGCATAAAATAACAAACCTGTGAAAATTTGAGCTTGATTGGTCGGCGAAGTTGCGAGATAACTATGAAAGAACAAACACCATTGTAGCACTTGGTTATGGCTTTCAGATGCTTGATTTCGAGACCTCAAATTCTAAACTTGAGGTCTCGAAATCAAATTCCTGGAAAATTATTTCTTTCTCAAAAACTACCTGACTTCAGAGGGAGCCATTTCTCACAACGTTTTATACTATCAACCTCTCCCCATTACTCATTACCAAGTAAGGTTTTATAGCAATAATTATTTTGAGTAATTACCAATAGTGTCCACTGCCTTTAAAACCTTGTGTGCTTATTATAATTAATTATAAACATAAACCAGACTTGCGCTTTGAGTCCCTTTTATACAGCATTAACATTTATTTGATTAACGGTCGTTGGATAATTTAAATCAATTCAGACACATTTTCAATAACCTTTGTCTAAAGATATAGGGTGCTTTGGTAAAAAAAACAAAATAGATTAGGCCACATAAATAAAAAAATTGTTGGTCGTCCACGCCCGACCGTTCAAATCTCCCCGACCCCATTTTTATTTTTTTATTTTATCATTAAAAACATGTCTGAATATCTCTTTATACTTTTACTTTTTTTCAAAATGTACAGGTTTGAAAAGATGTTTAAAGAAGGTTTTTATTCATGTTGGCAAAGCAAGAACAATTCTTCAAATATTTACTTGGGTTACACTGTGCTTAGTTGTTTGAAAAAGTTTACAGAAAATGTCATCTATGAGGAGTTAAATTTGTATGACAAAACTATTGAAAACATCAAAAACACACAGACCCTCTGTTTTAAAGTGATTGTGATGATTTCTTTAATCTTGATTTCATATTTGGCATGTCAACAAAACTAAAAAAAAATAAAAATCCCTCCTTCCCCCATGCGCATAAAAAAAGGACGATAAGAAAAAAAAACGTTTTTATGTGGCCTTACCGGTTTGGTTTCTTATTGAATTTAATTGATGTATAATGTAAAATTGCGTTTTATACATCATTATTAACACATTTCGACGAATTTGAACTATATTTCTACCGCATCTGTCGAGGGTTTTTGTGTGTTTTTTTTTTAAGAAGAAAAAAAAAACAACCAATCCTCATAAGTGTCCGAAAATAAAATAATAATGACTGTGTCACGAAACACAGTATGGTTCTTCATGATGTTGAGTTGTCATAGAGGATGAAGCTTAGTCTCACAGACGCCAAGTCATGTTCAATATCTCCACTCTACTCTCCTCAAACTCATCATTTTCTACCCATGACGAGGTCTGCACAAGGTTTTAATTTACTTTACATCAGGAGAATAAAAAAAAAGAAAGAGGAAGAAAAAAAGACACGTTTGAAAGACATGCTTCATGACGCGTGGAACATTGCGAGCTGCGGCCGTGAATAACAAAACATCTTGAAGAGGTAGGTTGGTTTGTAGGCACTGGAAACTATTGATAATTACTCAAAATAATTGTTAGCATAACAATTTACTTGGTTATGAACAACGGAGAGCTGTTTATAGTAAATACAAAATATATAAAAAGGTAATTTCTCACTCCATTAAAAGACTCCATCTGACGCCCTTTGCATCACACAAGGGTGTGTTTTCTTTCATTATTTCCTTGCAACTTCGATGACCAATTGAGTTGACAAATTTTCACAGGTTTGTTATTTTATGCATAAAATGAGAATACTGGTTTTTGACAATTACCAATAGTGTCCAGTGTCTTTAATGTAATCAGAGTGAGAGACGGAAATATTGAAAAACACAATAACACTACTCGAAATCAAATGCCATGTTGATGAGGATGATGATATAAATGGAAATGGGGGAATATAAATCCGTCTAATGTGTGTGATTTCAACTGGCAACACTTTCTCTGTCATGACAATTCTTTCACAAATGAACATGTTGGCGTCAGATGGGAAAAGGCTACGAATGCCATTCGAACAAAATGAATTTTATTTGCCAATGATCTATCGTTAGTCATTTCTTAATGAAGTTTACAACGGTTCCTGCTCACGCGGCAAGATACCAGACATCTCGCTGTACGACCGTCAAGGTTTTACACTGCTCCGTCAAGACATTTTGGTTTTCATTTGTAAGTTTCAAGATCATAATTCAGAATCAGTGGGGGAAAACGAGGGCACCGAGACAGGGGAGGGAAGAACCCACTCCTGGCATCATTAATTCAATTCGTGTGTGGATGGCACAATGGATTAATGGCCTGCCAGAGCTCCCCGCCCCCCCCCCCCCACCCCAGCAATCCCGTCCCTCCAAAAAATGAGCGGACAGTGTATTTGGGCTGAAGTTCGGACTTTTGAATCATGAAAGTGTGCGTCATTACACTTGTTTCCTTGAGCAAGGCATTTAACCATAATTGCTTCTCTATACCCAAGTTTATGAATAGGAAACTGTGAGAGAAAAGGCAGTATTCTGTTATATTAACCTTTTAGCGCTAATTTCAGCAGCTTGGCGTTGTATGCTCCCATGTGAGTTCAGAAACTTAGCGGAATGGTCTACAAGTATTTCTGTTTTAATAACAGGGATAAAAATAAGTAAGATTTGACATTTCGGTAACACGATGTGAATTGTGAATATCTCTTTTTAAATATAAAGAGACTAACTGCGCTGTAATAAGAAACGTTTGTTGTTTTAACCAGCACAAAACATGTAATATATTTCAATGGCCGATTTTGGCGTCGTTGGCTATCAAAACGCGGTCTGGACGACGATTCTAATTTGGCAGCGGATAGATTAATGTAGCCAGAGCCATTAGCCCAAACCGATATCAATGTAAGTAGACGACATATATTATACTTTTGTATAAAAACAAATTAAAGTAACGACTGGTTATGCGATTATTTACAGTATACATTGATTAGTATACATTTTATAGGCCACCGTAACTGTGCTTCCGTACCTTTACAACACGACATCTCGATTGATTTCATTGGCAAACTCTCGTCACACGATTTAAAGGGAAGGTATACGTTTTAGAAATTACTCTTAAAGTTATTGAGACACAAACTTACTCCGATCCAACCAACTTTCGATCGTATCAAGCGTTTTGAGACTTATTTCACTTTGATGAAATGTGACGATGGGGAAAATATTACAGTTTCTTTCCCCCTAAAGATTTTAATCTGAGAAGCGTTACTGACAGTAACGCTTCTCAGATTGTGTATTCCTATTGGGGATTATTCTTCCTGCTTGGACATTATTGATCCGGATTTTTCGGTGATATCTCAAAAAAGCAACCACCATTTGAAATGAAATTTTCACAAGTTAGTTGTGTTGAATATAATGTTCCACTATAGTATAGGATTAAACAATCGAACGGTTATAAAAAAAGAAAATTTTTCTCTTTAAAGGCAGTGGACACTATTGGTAACTACTCAAAATAATTATTGGCATAAAACCTTTCTTGGTGACGAGTAATGGGGAGAGGTTGATGGTATAAAACATTGTGAGAAACGGCTCCCTCTGAGTTGCCATAGTTTTCGAGAAAGAATTATTTTTTCACGAATTTGATTTCGAGACCTCAAATTTAGAACTTTAGGTCTCGAAATCAACCATCTAAAACGCGCACAATTTCGTGTGACAAGGGTGTTTTTTTTCTTTCATTATTATCTCGCAACTTCGATGACCGATCGAGCTCAAATTTTCACAGGTTAGTTATTTTATTCATATGTTGAGATACACCAACTGTAAACGCTAGTCTTTGACAATGACAAATAGTGTCCACTGCCTTTAAAGCTGTTTCTACTGAATGAGACATGGTTCGTGTTCCTGATGTTACATTAACCGATAGGAGCTCCATTAACCTTTTATCATGTTGTCTCCATCTTGATCATATTCATCGTATCGGTTTACAATAATGAATGCTAATAATGTTTTTGCGAATAGGAACCAGACTATTTTTCTCTTCCAGCCTCAGTTTGGTTTTATTGATATCATTGGAAAAAATTCAAGATGTAGCTCCACCAAGATAAAGGTCTGTAGCCTTCAATCTCGACAGCGCACTTTGCAGTCTAATACTTAAAGACAATGGACACTATTGGTAATTGTCACAGACCAGTCTTCTCACTTGGTGTACATCAACATATGCATAAAATAACAAACCTGTGAACATTTGAGCTCGATTGGTAGAAAAAACGCCCTTGTCACACGTTACCAAGTGAGGTTTTATGCTAATAATTATTTTGATTAATTACCAATAGTGTCCCCTGCCTTTAAAGAAAGCACATAATTATCTTCTAGTATTTGTTGTGGTTTATCGGACACACTGCCAATCAAATACAATACTTTCTCTGATTGCCTCCGTACCATTTTACCAATCAAAATGTTTCCCCTTGGTTTTTAAAAGGTGAAACTCTAACACAACCTCCCCTTGCCATATACATTGTCCTTGCGAAATGGAGTGAATCATTAATCACAGATGTACTCATGAAATATTCCCCTGACTTCTTGTTTTTATCTTTTTTTTTCTTCTTCAATATTTTCAAAATTGATTGTTCTTCGGGCTGCGTGTCTCTCCACTCATGCATAGCCACTCCAGCACGAGTCAACATTTCCACTCAAAGGAAGAACACAAAAATCCCAGTTATTACGTCTCTGCTCCGCTGCTCCTCCTCGGCAAAATAGAATATTTCAGAGAGGGAGAATTGAAGAAGATGCACCATGCTGCGGCACCCGTCGCCCGGCACGCGCGCTAGCTGACATTTACCATCATTAGTGTCACTGCATTTCCGCCGTGACCAATGAGCCCAGCGCTGTGTTGCCAGCGGGCTAAACACGCCGCGCAATGGGCGGTGACTTCTCGCTCCGTGTTGGGCTCAGTTCGCTGTATAAAAGCGCAAGCACAAGTCAGGCGATGTGCGTTTTTTAGAAAATACGGATTTTATACATCGCCACCGAGTGTGTGTCTGTGTTACACACACTCTCACTCCAGTCTTTGGTCTGTCCCCCTCACGTGTTCGTTCGCTCCTCAGGACGATCTTTGGATCTGGATAACTCGAAGCGTGTCTGGGTACTAATTCATCTCTCCCTTCTCCCCCTACCCCAGCTCATCGACAAACGCCAGGACGGCTGCCGGTAGCTCGTAACTAGAAGTGGAAAGATTTAATTGGAATTCAGGATCAGTGTCTCTATGTGTGTGACAATTTGGTGTTAGGATCCGGGGCTCGTCAACAACTTTAGGTGAGTGGTTTTTCGCTTTGGGAAACTTTGAAAAAAATAATTCGATAACCTAGTTTGTTCACTTCCATCGGGTTACGGTGTCCATCAAAAAATTATCACTAAATTAAAATTATGTTAATGCTTGCGATCATATTCGTATGCGCTCGTGCTGTTAAAATTAAATTGGAGCAAATTTAATAAAATAAAGCCTGGTTTTGAGGCATTCCTAAAACTCTTAAAGATATGTGATGTCCAAGACACGCCCTACGGAACAAGAAGAGCCAGAATAACCAGAAACAGCCAACAGAAGAGCAATAATACACATTTTTCAAATTTAACTTCACGTAAAGCTTATGGAACTGCCACGAGCCCATCAAACAAATCAACTGTAACCAAATTTGCGACAAAATTAAACACTTTAATAAGCCGGAATAAATACCGGACCTTTCTTAAAAATGCTGAACTCCTCATTGTGGCGAAGTCTCGAACGTTTTTGTTAATATTATTTGAAACAAATACATTTAATCTTATTACAAAAGGACTGGACACTATTGGTAATTATTCAAAATATCAAACAAAAATGGAGCGCTGTTGGTAGTATACAACACTGTGAGAAACGGCTCCCTCTGGAGTAAACGTTTTGAGAAAGGGATAATTTCTCACTCAAATATTTAAAGACTTCAGCTCACACAAGCACACAAGTTTGTGCAACAAGGGTGTTTTCTTTTCATTGTTCTCTTGCAACTTCGATTACCAATTGAGTCCAAATTTTCACAGATTTGTTATTTTATGCGTAAAGTGAGAAGACCGGTCTTTGACAATTACCAAAGGTGTCCAGGGGTCGATTTCACAAAGGTAGTCCTAACTTAGGACTAGTCCTAAGCAATGCTAAGAGATAGGACTGGTCCTAAGTTAGGACCAGTAACTTATCCTAACTTAGGACTGGTCCTATCTCTTAGCATTGCCTAGGACTAGTCCTAAATTAGGACTACCTTTGTGAAATCCACCCCTGTGCATTTAAGCAGACGTCATCACTACATGGAACAAATAACGGAACCCGAAACGAATCTCGCCTTAAAACGTGCGGCATAAAACGGGCTAACTCTATAGTCAACTTGGGTTTCGTCTTTGAAACTAAATTTCAGTAGTTTGTCCAATTTAATAACTCGCTGATGATGAATTGCAAACGATCGTGACGGGAAACGCGGGCTAAAGTTCTCATTGGCCTTTATAAATGAAGTCATATTACAATGATAAATAGGTTGGTACTCGCAGACCATTAATATGACACCAGTAATACGTTATTTCATTTATTATCCGATGTTTGGCGCCAAGTTTTCTCTGCAACATTACTTCTATAATACCGAAGATGTGTTATTTCAAGGGGGGGGGGGTGTTCTGATCCGACACCAGACCAATTTCTGGTTAGCGACTACTGTAATGATTACTAGAAATGACTCTCTTTGACGAGGTGGGAACAGGGCGTGGTATCCTGATTAACTGAATTGGCGTCGTTAAGGCATTGCTCCCGAATACTGATGTCCCTGTTTGGGAACAAGGATCTGTAGCCGCTTATTCATGGATTAATCATATGAGACGTACAGGCGCGATACATTAATTGGTTTCCGGTAGATTCCGAACAGTTGCTCCTATCGATAGACTTTTAAGTTAGACGTTTGAAAGTCTCAGTGAAAGTTTTTCTAACATATTATGGATTGTGTTTAGACAGGTACGATTTTCTTTAAGCAGTCTGATCGCCTCTGAAATATGTACCGTGTTAAAATGGATTATGCTAGACTGAAGTACCGTTAATCAAGAAGAAGAATTCGCCCGGAAAAAAATATTAACCGAAATGAACGGAAGTTGCTTTATTGCCTGATGTACTGATCGAGAATAATTGTTTTGACATAAATCTTTTCTTATTTTTGCTATTCCCTTTCAATCATTTTGAGTGATGGACATTTTCCTACAAAATGTATATAACTTTAGCACTGGCTATTACAATTTGAGCTTTGGATTACGATACTTGCCATTTATAATAAAACATACTTAAAGGCAGTGGACACTATTGGTAAATACTCAAAAGAGTTATGAGCATTAAATATCAGTTGGAAACGAGATAATGGGGAGAGGTTGATAGTAAAAAAACATTCTGAGAAACGTTTTCGAGAAAAAAGTAATTTTCCACTAATTTGATTTCGAGACCTCAGATTTTAGAATTTGAGGTATCGAAATCAAGCATCAGAAAGCACACAACTTCGTGTGACAAGGGCGTGTTTTGTTTCATGGCTATCTCCGACGACCAATTGAGCTCAAATTTTCACGGTTCGTTGTTTCATGCATATCTTGAGACACCAAGTAAGAAGACTAGTCTTTGGTAATTACCAATAGTGTCCATGTCTTTAAATCAAAAATGAAACAATGGCATGAAGACATCTCTGTATAGCTGCACTGACGTCAATTAATGGTAGGGGTAACTCATGTTCAGGGCCCAATTTCATAGAGCTGCTAAGCACAAAAATTTGCTTAGCATGAAATTTCTTTCTTGATAAAACAGGATTTCCAACCAAATTTTCATGTGAAAATGCCTTTCTTTGGTGGTCTGGAATTCAAGCATCTGGAAGCACACAACTTTGTTTGACAAGGGTGTTTTTTCTTTCATCATTATCTCGCAACTTCGACGACCCATTGAGCTCAAATTTTGGCAGGTTTTGTTATTTTATGCATATGTTGAGATACACCAAGTGAGAAGTCTGGTCTTTGACAATATTACCGTTTCTTACAATGTTTGATACTATCAACCTCTCCCCATTACTCATTACCAAGTAAGGTTTTATGCTAATTACCAATAGTGTCCACTGCCTTTAAAGGAACACGTTGCCTTGGATCGGACGAGTTTGTCCACAAAAAGCGTTTGTAACAGTTTTTTATAAAATGCATATGGTTGGAAAGATGTTCTAAAAGTAGAAAACAATTTGATCCACACAAGTTTGCCTCGAAATTGCGTGGTTTTCATTTTACTGTGCGAACTAATACGGTCGGCCATTAAATTTGACTCCCATAAATGGCCGACCGTGTTAGTCTACAAGGTAGAAGGAAAACCGTGCGATTTCGAGGCATGTTTGTGTGGATCATTGTATTCTACTTTTACAACATCTTTCTACCCATATGCATTTTATACAAAACGGTAACAAACGCTTTTCAAAGACCAACTCGACCGATCCAAGGCAACGTGTTCCTTTAAGAATCGGTGTTATTATTGTTATTGTCAATTATCATACCTTTAAGTCGGGACTGTGGGCGTGCGCCAACTCCGATGTCAAAACACTCGGGTCTGAAAGAAAGTCATATTTCAATTGACGACGGATATGTTTTAACCCCATTGCTAAAATGAAACTTAATTAAAAAAACTTCCAAATGGATGGCATTTTGCCTTCACATATCCATCAATACAAGGACACTTTCCTCTTTCATCACGTTTGTATGTAAAAGACATTCTGCATTTACCATCCGTCATGGAAGGATTGCATGTGATGCTTTAGGCGAAGGACGGGCTATGTTTAAAGGCATGCTAGACACATTTTGTAATTTGTCAAAGACCAGTATTCTCACTTGGTGTATCCCAACATATGCATAAATTAACGAATCGATGAGAAATGTTGACTCAATTGGTCATATCGGAAAAGTTTCCGTATGGCGCCACCACTTTTTCATTCGAAATAAAATAATATAGTATCTAATTTACCTGATTGATATATCCCTTTTTGTAAAAATGAGTGAAAAAGTGGTGGCGCCATACGGAAAGTTATCCGTCATATCTTTATGGTCATGTTTTTGTTTTCATTTCGGTAAGCCAATAATTCCGAAATGAAATTTGATGGACTCACGTGTCGAGTAAAGGCACTAGAATCCTTCGGTAATATTGCCTAAGACCAATATTCTCACTTGGTGTATTGGTCATTGACGTCGCAAGAGAGTAACGAAAGAAAATGCAGCATTGCCTAATAATGTGCTTCAGGAAGTACAATATTTGGGCGAGAACTTACCTCTTTCTCTAAACTTACGTTACTACAGAAGGAGTCGTTTCTCACAACGTTGTACACTGTAAACTGCTCGTAGTATGCTTACAATTCTGACTAATTACCAAAAGTGGCAGCTGCTTTGGAACCCGTGTAATGCATTTCAGGTATAACAGCGTTTCGTACAGAAAAAACAGAGGGTCAACTATTTTACTCAGTTACATTGTTCTATATTATGTAATGTAAACGATTCGTCATTAGCTAGCACAATTGGCGCTGTATATAATGTGGCACGGCATACCATCCCCACGCCCAAAGCGTCTTCATTGTGTCTTTGGAATCTCAGATATTCTTAACTAAGTGATTGTAACGGGTGTGTACTTATGTTCTGCACAAGAGGACACTTTTGTGATATGGGGTCAACTTCATATATGACCAGTCATAACCTGCATATAAGAGGGTTTAAAGGGTGGCTGCAGTTTTTTTTTTTTACTCGTTTAAACGATTAAACATGACTTTTTAAACTTTTTTTTTTTTTTTTATTTTTTTTTTTTTTATTATTAAATCGGGCCCCCTGGCTGTGTGCATATAGAGACGTGTGCACTATGTGGCATGTTACCTAGGCGCGTGTAGTTAGGGACCAGACTCTTTTTGCCGAAGGTATGTTTGAATTCCCGACGTGACGTCGATGGTAGGGGCGGTAACAATCCACAAAAGGGGGGGCATGACTTATTCGCTCATTACGCAAGTCAGATATGTCGGGAATAAACAAAACAAATTTTATTGATGTTCAATACATATATCAGAAATAAATGACAGCAACATTAACTGTTTTATTTTAATTCACTGCAGCATCCCTTTAAAAGACTTAAGGCTAGAACGAGTTGGGCGAGTAACTCGTCCTAACTCGAGATAAGTCTTAAAGGAACACGTTGCCTTGTATCGGACGAGTTGGTCTATAAAAAGCGTTTGTAAACGTTTGTTATAAAAATGCATATGGATAGAAAGATGTTGTAAAATTAGAATACAATGATCCACACAAGTTTGCCTCGAAATTGCGTGGTTTTCCTTTTACTTTGCAAACTAACACGGTCGGCCAATTATGGGTGTCAAACATTTGACTCCCATGAATGGCCGATCGTGTTAGTTGTCGAGGTAAAGGAAATCCGTGCAATTTCGAGGCATGTTTGTGTGGATCATTGTATTCTACTTTTACAACATCTTTCTACTCATATGCATTTTATAACAAACGGTTAAAAACGCTTTTACAAGACAAACTCGACCGATTCAAGGCAACGTGTTCCTTAAAATATTTGTGATATCCACTCCGGGAAGATTGTAGGGGATCATCCTTTGACACTAGTAGGGCATAGGGACCACCAACATGACATGAGGAAAATGTCGTCAGAACAAGCAGACTATGATCAAAGAAAAACAATCAGGAATGAGACAGCGAAACAGACTGCGGGGTGTAGAAGGCCAAATGGCTTAACGTTCCTTTCACAATTGACCTGTCAGCAAGACTGCTTCATGCTGTTTTTTACCAGTAAAAGGCTTGAAGTTTTGCTTTGTGTGAGAGGTGTAAGAAATTAACTAATTTACAAGAGACAGCCTTTTAATGAGACTTCTTCTTGAAAGAAGCGGTGGATCAGAAGAACCAGAATCGAGATTTAAGTCTCAAGTGTTTGTTATTGTCCTTTTTAGCCTTCGTGGGAATGTCTGTGTTGGCACGACAGCCCGTTGACATATTTTTCCTTTAAACAGATTCGATTAGAAAAACAGCTGCCAATTCTGTTGCAACAATAATAATATAAAAAAAATTGATTTATTTATATTGCGCCCATTCCAGAAAAATGTACACACTCGCATAACATTCGATTGTTTTCGGATGGATTAATTTTCATAATTTTAATTTTCCAACTAGAATCGTTTTTGTTATGCGCTCTCGAACACGCTTGTCCGGGAGCTAGCGCATTATGCAATCAATAAATTATTATTACAAATTATTATTGTTATTATAACAAAATTATTAGACATTGATTACATGACTAACATTACAATTGGTAAAAGCAAGGGAAATACCACAAGCGTCTCCAAAAAGAAAATGAAAACACATGACCCTTGTGCGATAATGCTTGGGTAGTAGATAATCTTGCCATAATAACATAAAACCTTTCGTCTAATTAATTAAAATGGCCACAAATTACCAAAGGAGTTATATCTATAATAGTAATAAAAACTGTATTTATAAAGCGCAAAATTGCCAAAGAATGCAAGGCGCTGAAGACAAGGGAAAAACAAGACTGTTACAGTACAAAGACGCTGTCGACCAGCTACAGACTAGGGTAACATTTTGGTCCTGGGAGCCTGTTTGAAGGCTGAGACACTGTTGGAGTCCCGGTTTGGATGGGTAGACTATAAACATGGAATGGCACTCACAATCGTGCACCAAATATCTGCATCTCTCGTTTTGAAAGTATCAGACCGTCTATAATGTATGTATACTATTCTAGAGTCAGACCTGATACTTCCCGGAGGCAACGAATGCGACTGCCTCCATGCTCCTTGATCATTGCCTAGGGCCGTTGAAATGCTCCAGTAGAATGTTCCTCATAGGTGCCCTTTAGCGATAAAAAAAAAATGCCTTGCCATGGTGCCCTTGTCCTTGTAAAAGACGAAGCATACAGGCCAGGGGCCAATTTCATAGAGCTGCTTAAGCAAAAAAATTGCTTACGCACGAAAATAGCTCGCTTATTTTACACATGTTACTGGTCAAAATTTCATGTCATATTCATTGCTTATGACTAGTATTTAGCTGTTGTTTACTTAGCATTACAATTGAGTGGAGTCTTGGCCAGTAATCTGATTTTACTAAGCAATGAATTTTTTGCTTGAGCAAAATGTTGTGCTTAAGCAGCTCTATGAAATTGGGCCCTGCTGAAGTAAACCCCGGTAATTTAACTCTTGCCCCCATTAGCACCACCTGCTTGTAAGCCACATTTGGCCGTATAGGGTTAAACCTCTCCATCCCCCACCCGTAAGGAGTTCAACATTGACCGTTCTCATGCATGGGAGACACCCTGGAAAAACAAATGTCGCTCAATTGTAAACTAATTATCTAAACGCAACTCCTGGTACGACTTTAAGCTATAAGGCGACCTCCTTTTTTTTGTAAGATACGACGGCCGGAGGAGGATCGTTCCGAATCGTTTGTCCCCCTCTGCCTGAAAGCTTATCCCTTGCCCTATATCTTAAAGACCGGAGGCAAAGAGGGGAAGTCACCCCCGCGAGCGGTCAGCTAGGGAATTATCCGAAACGCTAGACACGGATTTCTTTTAAGCGATCAGTTTGTCGATGATATTTAATAGATGTGTGATAGATGATATGTTTGTTCATTTTTAAGTCGTTTGCTCATGGGGTGGTCCCAGGGGAAAAGTTTGGGCAATTGTGATTCACTTAAGGGGGAACCGTTTGGGGTTTTCATTTCTAAACCATCTCGCAACTCATGCTATCAATTCTTATTCAATGTGTAATTAAATATGGTATGTATTTATTACAATGGTCTTTATTTTGATCAAGTCGAGTAGAATTCTCGGAGTACCTTAACTACTATCAACCACTCCATCGGGTATTAACGCTTTCCATCAACTTTTTTTCCAGATTTTAATACTAGTATCTGAATCTGAATTAAACAATCGGAAAAGCATCCTTATAGTCGAAACATCACACCAACTTTTTATTCTTTTTGAAGACAATTTGCAATTCAACGCAGTCTTGGACTGAAAACCCAATCCACATGCAAAGGCTCCGTAAATCGAACCGGGTTCCTATGGGTGGAAGGTGAGGAAAGACGCCAACGCCAACCTAAAACCGCGGATAAATACATGTCATCTTAAAGACACTGGACACTATTGGTAATTTTTTAAGAACAGTTTTCACAGTTGGTGCATCTCAACATAGGCATTAAACAACAAACCTGTGAAAATTTGAGCTCAATCGGACGTCGAAGTTGCGAGATAATGTGCTTACTTGGTTGTTGCCCTCAATTTCCTGCATTTTGTGTATCACTTTGCAAAGTTTGTAATTATATTGACTGAGGAATTGGAAATAAATGTTGTACTGAACTGAACTGAATGTGTTGGGCTTGGGCTGGTTTAGAAATTTCAGAAAATTTGCATTACTTTCCGAATGGTTTCACGAACTGTTGAAGATGTGTCCCTCGGAAAATACATAACATGGTATAGGGAGTGGGGGAATGGGGGGGGGGCAAAGGCTAATATGAACCACCCTTACATTTAAGGAAGTTACCAACAGCAGCATTGGACCAAATTTCTGCAGTTCTGCGTCACTGCAATCACAACTCCAATTATCTTTATCAGGTCACTCCTATATGAACCAGCTGTATCAATACAAACATTAATTGATTCCCAACTTTGAAATTATAAATATTTATTCAAGGGTCTGACTGGATTGCCGGCAATAATCATTATTTACGGAAGATCAACAACGGCATTTGCTCTATTTGTTTGTTTTTGAATTTATTTCGGTTATAAGCCAATAATTCCAAAACGTTGATGGAAAACTGATTGACTCACTAGGCGCCGATTAAAGTGAAAGTGTTGCCAATGCCTCGTTGCATACACCTTGTGGGCAAGCAGTACAGTACAAAGTGTGGACCTGACATTAAAAGAGGTCCACAGTGTTTTTAAACTACAGTATGTGGACTTTTCACGTCCACACAGTGCTCTCAAAGTCGGTAACCTCTGGTGACCAAGGACGAAACCAAAAAGGGGAGGGACCCCATGGGGAATTTCTAAAGACCGGGGTGTCCCACAAGGAATTTGTGTTTTCAAAGTCTACGGGGAACTCAGTAAAGGGACAATGGAAAGAACAAAAGATGTCCCAAGAGGGATGCATATTTGAGAATGTGTGTTTTTCACTAGTGTTTTCACTAAGTGTTGTAGAATATGTTTGGTTTTTTTTGCATCAATTCACACGACGAAGGAATGTCCACAGAGTGTCTGTAACACGGAGCTAAGTGGGTTCCAGTGTGTTTATTTTTTGGTAGGCAAAATAATACACTTGGCATGTTAAAAAAAACACTCACTACCCCACACACAAACAAACACCACACAAACAAATAAATAAGACTCAGAAAGGTAACTGAAACGCCATAATGATTATGGACACGTCGCAAGCGTGCATTGGAAAATTAGGTCGGCACTTAGAATTAGGGCTACAATTATGTTATGACACAAGTTTGTTGTTGACAAAAGGAGAACATAAAATGGTGAGCAAATAGCAGGATGCAGTATGTCCGGACCCCCCTGCGGTGCTTGATTTCACAAAAAGCTAAGATTGATCTTTACTGTGGGTCAGTCTTAACTGCTAAGCAAAGAGTGATGTCAGAATACAAATCACTATGGTGATACTCATATTAAGACAAATCGCCTGCTATTAAAGTTTTACCCTTGAAGCAATGGATACCTTTGATAATATTGTCAAATAACAGTTTTCTCACTTATTTGAGGTAGAAATTACCTCTTTTTCCAAAAACTTCGTTACTTCAGAGGAAGCCGTTTCTCACAATGTTTTATACTATCAACAGCTCTCCATTGCTCATTACCAAGTAAGTTTTTATGCATAACGATTTTTTGAGTAATTACCAATAGTGTCCAGTGCCTTTAACGGCCAACTAGGTTTTTATGAAATGCTATTGTTGTTTGGTACGATTTTCAATAATGTTCCATTGATGCTTTAAATAATACAACAGTTCGAAGGCCCCATTTGAACTAAGTCAACACGCCATTAACAGCTGTTGAATATTCGATACATTCCTTAACTTGAATCAATAAAGACTACAGCGAGAACCGTAATGTCAAATTGAAAATATCTAAGAAATTATAGACACTGGACACAATTGATAATTGTCAAAGACCAGTCTACTCACTAAGTGTATCTCAACATATGCGTAAAATAACAAACCTTTGAAAATTTGAGCTCAATTGGTCGTAGAAGTTGCGAGATAACTATAAAAGAAAAAACACCCTTGTCACACGAAGTTGTGTGCTTTCAGATGCTTGATGTCGGGACCTCAAACTCTAAATCTGGGGTCTCGAAATCAAATTCGTGGAAAATTACTTCTTTTTCGAAAAATACGTCACTTCAGAGGGAGCTGTTTCTCACAATGTTTTATACCATCAACCTCTCCCAATTACTCGTAACCAAGTCAGGTTTTATTACCAATAGTGCCACTGCCTTAACCTTGCCATTTAGCACGTGTGTTGAATTTTGTTTAAAGGCGCTTGAACACTCTCGGTTATTACTCTAAATACTTTTTATCATAACAAATAAATTTGTAACGAGCAATGGAGAACCGTTGATAGACTGGTCGATAGTGTAAAACATTGTGAGAAACGGCTCCCTCTGAAGTAACGTTCTTTTTGAGGGGAAAAAAGAGAAATTTCTCACACTAAAATATTGAATTGAACTTGAATCCTCAGCTGAGATATCGTATTCTAGCATCTGAAAGCACACAACTTCGTATGACAAGGGTGTTTTTTCTTTCATTATTATCTCGCAACTTCGACGACCAATATTGAGCTCACATTTTCACAGGTTTAATATTTTATGCGTATGTTGAGACACACCAAATGAGAAGACTGGTCTTTGACAATGACCGATAGTGTCCAGTATCTTTAAATGAGTGGTATGGCATTTAAACATTACTACAAAACAAGATATTGATTGTAGGTTACGCAGTGTGCCCAGGTGAATTTAAAGTGCTTCAACTAAACTACGAATGCAAACAGCTCAAAATTTGTTTTATCAGTTCTGATGAGGTTTATACATCTTGATTCATGGACAGCATAAGAAATTAAGGCTGCTTCACTACCATTCCTTGTCATTTAACAAAGTAATATGAGTAACAAGCCTACAGGCTATCAGCGTTACCAGCGTTGCAAACGTGGATGACAGAGAAAAGCACGTATCTTTATCATGTCATATTTCAATACCATCGATCGTACTTGAGCGATGAGGTTCTGTTGATGTGTTCACACATACCGCTATTACAGAGGGGCTCTTTATGACATGCTTGTCAGTTTGCACTTTTCATGTAGGTAATTGATTGATCAGATGCGTGGTACAGTTGCATGTATCACTGTGTGTATTGTTTGTGTGTTTTCATATTACATGTATTTTAAAGTAAACATCTGTGTTTGGGGTGTCTGTGGTGTTTTTTATATACGTTCGTGTCCAAGGGTGCCATGAACGGAAACATAGCGACAGAGCAGAGGGAACATGTGCAACAAATCGCCATTAACATATTTTTTTAATTCAACACAGACATTTCCTTCATCCATGCACGAAACCCTAAAACATCTTCACTACACCACATAAAATGCTTAAGTAGGTACGCTGATATTTATACCATTGCTGCGTCCGAAGAAGCCAAGAGGGCATTTCTGGATGAATGTACATAGCGTGCACGCCTGTAATGCACTACGTACAACTCTCAGCCAATGATAGCGTCCGCGTTTCATCAAAGATGGCGGTCAATGACGTCATGTGCTTTATATCTAATCCATCTTAAAGTAATTTCCAAGACCGCTAAATAATACATCATTGCATTGCGCACCTTAAACCATCCTTTACACCTAAACCCTTCATTTATCAACCAAATATTCTGAGTTATAGCAGGATGAACTTATCGAACTGATTGTCGGGTCAAACGTTGACTCTGTATATACCTGGAATTCTTTTCCTTTTACAAGCATGTTGGAATCATTCCACCATAGTGCAGGAAACCTTAATCAGATGCAACATCTGTTTTATTCAACACACGTTACTCAATAATTATACTAGATTTTGCTGATGCCTGGAAAAGGTGGCATACAGACATTAAAGGTATGGTGTATCATTTTTAATTCATTTATTAAAATAGTTCAAATTTCATTCGTTTATGGTTTTCAAATTTACAGCAAGCCTGTGACAAAATTAATTTATTTTAACTATAGGGTGTAATGGGTGATGTATTTTAAATATTGTTGTAAGTTATGGTTTAAGTTTGTGTAGTACATATTTTTGATGTGGGCCTCTGTATGGAAGAAGTATTCTAGTGCACTTGACAGTATTTTTATACCAAATTTGTAAGCTTAAACAATCTTTTAAAGGGAGGGTATACATTTGGTAATGACTTCAAAAAAACAATGGCCGTACATGGTATAATAAGCACTATAGCTGTTTATAATGTAAAACATTTTGAGAAACAATTCTTTTCAAATGAATGTGGCTTTAAAGAAAGCGTTTCAGAAACTTTACTCTTAGTAAAGGGCTATACAATATGAAAACATTTAAGAAGAAAAAATAAAGGGAGCTGAAGGTAGACGTTTATTTTCCTCTGGCATTGATCCCGATTGTAGGGTGGAAAACATGCACCAGGCAAGGGGCTCCAAAGAGATGCAATACGTGTAACCTGCCTAATTGCTCAATAGTGGAATAAACCTATTGAGGCAAGAACTGCTCTTTTCAGAGCCAAAGAGATTTATAGCTTTACCCGTAAGTTACCTATTTATATATTCTTCTTATTAAACCACACCATACAAATCTTCAAACAAAACTTAAACATACTGGAGCTGTGCTTTTGGGTAAGTAATATTCCCCCAGGAGCTAGGATTTATCGCAAGATGAGGCAATAGGTCTTCCTACTGATATGTTGGTATCTTATTGACACTTAGCACTATAATACGTGTACGTGTGAATCTTTTGAAACATGATCAGGCTGGGCTGTTCGTAAATTGATATTATGGCACATTATAAAACAAATTTGAACAGCTGGGTTCTTGATGTGCTTTTAGTTTTGACAGTTCATTCTTTGAACGGTAAACCTGTAGACAACCATGAACGATTCCAATAAATCAATCTGAGGACATGTTACGAACTCTCAAAGTAGGTTGGAAACATACAGTAAAGTCATTGCACTATGGATTTAAAACAACACTGATTATGTTGTGCCACTTAAAGGCACTGCTGTCGATTTCACCAAACTCTTCCTGACTTGGGATTAATCTTAGGACTTGGGACTGGTTCAGTTCCGTATCCAAGTACGTAGGACGAATTGAACCCGTCCTAAGTTAGGACGGGCTACTCGTCCTAACTCGAGTTAGGATTAATCCTAACGTTTCGTGAAATCGGCCGCTGGACACTTGGGTATTATTGTTAAAGGTCAGTCTCTCACTGTGACATTTGAGCTCAATCGTTAGTTGAAGTTGTGAGAGATTGGGAAGAAAAAAACACCCTTGTCGCACAAGTTGTGTGCTTTCAGTTGCTTGGTTTCGGGACCTCAAAATCTAAGTTGAAGTCTCGAAATCAAATTCAAAAACTTTAGCGAGAAATTACTTGTTTCTCAAAAACTACGTTACTTCAGAGGGAGCCGTTTCACACAATGTTTTAAACTGTCAACAACTCTCCATTGCTCGTTTATTATTGTGAAAAGTTACCTTTAGCATCCAGTGCTTTTAAAAAAAGGATTGAGCAATTCCTTTACAAATACCACCAAAAAAAAAACTAACCCGTTGTCATCGCATTTGTGGATCCGTCCACCCGAGGAGCGAGCAGCTTCCCGGCTTGCACAGACACTCTTGTGAGTTTGCCTGAAGCATTTCTGTATACGTTTGGTCATTACCGGTTTAAAAGTCAATACAACTACAAAATGTTTTTGTTTTTTTCCACGGAGCAGAGAGACGAACGGCTTATTAAAAATTCATTTCTGTAGCCACCCGGGATACGAGCCTCAGGCTCATCACACGTTAGAGACTACAGAGAAGGGAGCATTTGAAAGCTATGGCTTTATGAACCTATGGTATAACGGAGACAATATTGTGTGTATTTATTAACTGTCTCAATCTCAACGGAGAAGAAAATATTGTTTTTTCTTCTTTTTCTTAAGACATTATACACAATGACTAAACTTTGGAGAGTGTCTGCCAAAGTTTAACAAAATTATAAAAACTGTCATCTAGAGATGTGTAAAACCAGACCCCTGCCAACGATAAAATATAACTTTATAATTATAAAAAGGAGATTGCACTCAAACGCTTTTTAAAATCACACAACAACAAAAAACATTACAACAAAAGCAAATTCAGAATCTTGCATAAACAACACCCATAACACACCAAGGGCATCGAGGATTACGACCAGATAATGTGTACGCTTCAAGCTTACTTGGTGATCAACCAGGGAAGCGTATATTTGTGGCGCCCATTTGAAGGAGAATGTGTCGCCCGAAGCTTTGTCGACGAGGACAAATTCGAATAGATCACTTGTAGGCCCGATGACATCATATCCAACCGATCGACACAGAAAACCCTTGACACTTTCGATCACTATATTACACGGACTAAACATTCAAATCCAGTGGACGAAATATTGAAGATTTACAAGGATTTTTAAGCATACAGAAAAAGAAAGACTTCTACCCAAAACCTGCTTCCATGATATAGAACGTGAAACAAGACTTGTACGCAGGCGTGCCTAAAATCTTCCCGCAACCATTACGAACTTGATTAAAATACACGCATCCAATTTATATTAATTCAATCATTTTATATCTTTTTAATGAGATACCATTTTGTCAGACGTGTCCACGCACTCGAAATTTGAATTACTGTCAAATTATTACCTTGTAATAGCTCGCCAAATACCTTTTAGGACTATAACACTAATCGTCTGTTCTACATTCATTTGAAGGTAACCTCATGAGTCCTTGTACACACACGAGGTAAATGTCGACAGCGCAGATTGGTACAATGTGCGGCAATGTAAAAGTGGTTTAATGGTGGCAAAGATTAGCAGCATGCGCACCTGGTCTATACGAAAGAGCCCTAGGTCCTGACTACAATAGAACAATGGACACCAAGGCAAACTAAATAGGATCAGTTGACTTCACAAGGCAACCTCAATAGAAGTAATATACCCCACAAGGCAATCTCAATGGGAGCAATGGACCCCATAAGGCAATCTCAATAGGAACAATGGACCACACAAGGCAAACTCAATAGCAACAATGGACCACACACGGCAATCTCAATATGAACAATATGCCCTACAAGGCAATCTCAATGGGAGCAATGGACCCCACAAGGAAGTTCTTTGGAAAAGGGACAATAGGTTGATCAATGCAGGACCAAACAAACCTGATCCGAATGATAACCTAGCCCGTTTACTCTTGCGGACTAGGTCAAGTTTACAGTTACCCCCTTGTGCCACGTTCAACATTTTTGGAGGAGACAACGGGTTAAGCGCGCGGTGGATGCAAAACATTTGCACTACACTGTAATATTATTGTCAGTCCTTACACTGCGGTGGAACGGCTAATATTATGGTGTTGATGACGTCATGTGAAAATCAACCATGCCCATATTTGGGCATTCATATTTGGACAGTGGGTTCGTTTCCATGCCTTTTACATGGACACTAGTGCGAATTGGGCTTTGCCTCTACCTGGATTTTCCCCACCAATTTCCAGAACTGAGACATCGTCAACGTCAGTCTACACTCAAGTATCTTCTGGCATAATACGGATTACAGTAATAATGGTTTTTATTGCGGGTAGAAATAATAGTATTATATACAGAAGAGTTTGCGGTAACACCATGTAATGACTACCACTAAATAAATAAATAATAGTATTGTATTAATAGTATAATTCCATCATCCCCAGCCACACCACAATTCCTGGACTCTTGTCTACCACAAGCGATATCAACAGACGTTTCTACTAGAATGTTACAATCCTTCAATCATTAATTTTCATTAATACGCATCTGGTGCGTGATGTTAATGCTGTGATCGAAACGGGCCTGTCTCAAGTATAACACCCTGGGGCGCATCCAGTGAGGAACACATGTGATATGTTCCACGGTGTATCTAATGAAGGTTCCCGTAAAAATGTGTCTTACAAATGGTTCAACCCGAAGGTTGTCTATTTTACTTCCACCCCAAATATGCGTCCAAAGAAGTCAATAATGTTTGCTGCAACAGAATTAAAACAAGTAATTTATTTTCTTCTGATAGGTGCTACTTCAAATATGCTTTGAATTGTGGGATTTTAGGGGGGTATACCGATCGCGGTTGTCAGCTCTTCTGCTTTTATAGAGAAGAAGATTTTGCTGTACACTTTTCTTCTAAGCACCACTTAGCAGGATACCAGTTACATTTTGAACAATACAAAATGGTATTTTAGCTGGTAACCTTATTCTGGTAAGCATAATTTGGTTTTATGCTTTAGCAGCTCTATGAAACATTGGTCGTGGACGGTAACACCACAGCCTTATCATTGCACAACTGTTCGGCTTCGTGTTAACATTCATTATTTCAGTCACAGTGCAAAGACGCAAAAAGGTGTAAGAGTCGTCTACGACGCACGCCCTTTCGGATATGATCGAGATTACGTCCGCAATTAGGAAAGTATGTTTCATGTTTTGAAGGAAATTATCTTGGCTTAATTAATCATATCAATCCATTTACTCATTAAAATTAGTGCTAAGGGCACGTACACCATCCACCTTTGTTTATTTTGGAGCCTGATTTCGTCTAACAAACATTAATAATAACAAGTCGTGAAAGTTATTAGCAGTTTGACAACTTGCATCATTCCGTGGACTATGTAGCTTGAAACTTTCATAGGGCAGCCGTTGGCACATACCAGGGATATGTAATCAAACTATAAGTAATTAAAAGTAGAAAACAGTGCATGTAACACGCCAGCTGGCACACACCCCCTTCTGTGGAACTTCAGGAATTCTTAAGATTTTCGGGGGAGGGGGTTGCTATTTATGTGTAAGTGTGTTTATTAAACTGTAAAAACAGGGGTGTTAAATTGACACCATGGGTGTTGTCATTAATAATCACTTGGTGTTATTTTAACACCCTGATGTTTTTTGGGTTTTTTATTCCCTCTTTGGAATCTATATAAAGTGACAATATCCATGGTGTCAATTTTTAACAGTGGTGTAGCATGAGTATATAGTTTTAAACAAAATTAAAAAAAAAAAATCTAAAACCTTTCGTCCCATGCATTTCATAACAAACGGTTCCAAACGCTTTTCAAAGACCAACTCCTCCGATCCAAGGCAACGTGTTCCGTTTAGCATGGTATTCTGGTATTATGTCATTCATAAAAACGGTGAAAATGTCCAGTTATTTGCATCCTCACTAGAATAAGGGTATTCTGCTGAATTTTAAAATTCTTCAATCCTAGATTCGGTACCATAGTCAGCTCTAAGTCAAGAGGTCAACACACGGTCCAGCACCCTGGCGTGATGGTCATTGCTCTACTGGTCAACCTCCAGGAATTCCCGTCATACAAAATAAAAACCTCATCTCATTTGACCTTGGGTCGCAATTAAGGGAAGGCCAACCCTACTGTTTTTTCAATGGTTTATGATTTCAATTAAAAACTGCCTTCGGAGTTCAAACCATACACACACCGTGTCACTGTCCAGTTCAGTCATTAAAAAATAATCAATTAACAAGAGTCACTGCACGACGTCAAGACGATCAAATAATGGGACAGAGAGGTATACACGAGACGGGTGGCGGATGCTGGTTTGAGAATGATCGGAATTTCGAAGAATCAATTTTTTGTTGAGCGAGTGCGTTTTTAAATACACAGAACAACCACGGAAAAGAAAATGAAGTTTGGTTACGATTTTGGGGTGGGGGAGGGCGGACACACACTCCTAAAGCCTAGAGACCATTGGGCTTTATAAGAACCGTTTATTATTATGTTTGTTTTTTAATAGTGGGTGTCCCCCCCCCCCTCCGCCCACGCCCACCCCCGAGATTTAAACATAATCCTCCGTCATAGTCAAACATCGTATTTCATGTATTTTGTGATTTCTCGGTGACATTTATACAACCAAAATGTGATTTTCGTTTTGAAACAGTTACAAATGTCAAAATTTGTTACAGAGTAATAATTCTATATAAACAAAACAAAAACAAAAGAACCCTTCAAATTAAAACAGAAAACCCCTTGCTCTTTCTAATACGCTAACAAAAGAACCATTCACCGTAGGAGTTTCTGGTTCCCTTATGTAGCCACACAATCTTGGAAGCTGGAAAATATGATTTCGAATGAATTATTCAATCGATAAATACACCCCCTCACCAGAAAGAGAAAACTGTTTTCATATGGTCTCCATCTATTCCAGTATAATGGAAACGAAAATATAAGTGCCAAGCATATATATATACGCCTAAAGCAATAATAAGCCAAGACAAGTGTAAGATGGATAGTTTTAGTCTAATGCGTAAAGGAACCAGGAAATTGGTTCATACTCTTCGAAGCATCTAGCCTGGGGCTACGGAAATAATACAGTGGTTTTTTTATATAGTGCTCATACCCGTCATCCAGCAACGTTCCCTGCAAGGGTAGGTATGTTTTGAGTATAAGTTATAAGACAAATTCATTTACATAAGGAACTGTGGAAATGCATGTTATCAAACTAGGAAGACCGGGCGAGCCCCTTTATTTTCGATCAACACAATGGGTTATTTTGCCTTCAATTACGCAACACACGGGACCAACGGCTTACGTCCCATCCTAAGGACGCAGCAATAATGATGAAGTATCTTCCTAAATGAGAACACAAGTGTCACGATCGGTACTCGGACCCACACTCTGCTAACTCAGACAGTACACCATCTAGGGGCCCTCTACCAAGAAGAAAACGCCTTGGTGCCCCTGCCCATTCCAATACAAGGCGTAAGGCGACCTGCCTCCATTGCCCTGGTGCCACTTCACAGTTTCCGCATAGGATGCCATTTCACCAAGGAGAAAACGCCTTGGTGCCTCTACCCTTTCAAAAAATGAGGTATCGGGCCTGATTGTCCAAAGAGATGATCTTGCCTTCCCTATCGGTATGAGATAGCATCATTATCTTCCACGCAGCACAACAGATGAACCTTACGATGCTACCCAAGACAGTAACTTTAAATTGAAAAGCCATCTCACAAGTTACCCAAATAAAGCAATATTATCTCTTAATTTAAGAAACCAGACATGCGGCTTCTGTGTAATGACAAGCTTTTGAATTGAATGCCGTGTGTCAACATGTTGCTTCTTGGTCTATTTCATCTGTCATGATGACAGCGCTTGTCTATCATACTCTGTGCATTTGTGTCTGTGTGAACAGAGTCCCCATCCCACTTAACGGCAGACATTTAACTCTGCAAAACGAGGGACTGTCAAAAACCAGACAATCCAGGCGGGAGCGGAGAAACAACAAATCCTCTGCTGTTTTATTTGATGATTTCTGTCTGCGTGCAGTAATCTTCTTAAGTTCTCGTGTTCAAAACGAGTATCACTCCTTGACGCTCGAGGACCTATAGCGCGTTTACCGTCAAGTATTTGCCCGTTGATTTGTCTGATTACACGGCGCAGCCATGTCATAATAATACCGGCTTAACTCGGTATATATTATGGTATCCCGTTGCCGGAATTCGTTAATAAATAGTGATTGATGACCTGTCTTAATAGTTGTCTCTAGCACTGGTGTATGATCCATCACTTATTAAGTACACTCTCTGGAACGTTGGCTATAAAGTGTGCAAACTCATTGAAGACGTGCCGCTGTTGATCTGAACACCACAGTTCATTTCATTGCCATTACCAAATGCATTTGTTTCTGTTCAATTGAATCTTAGTATAGTGTTCAGTGCTACTGATATGAACTGTAAAGTTGCAATATGGAAGTTAAGGTTTGCGGTATTACCATGTAATGACTATCTCTAATGAGTTGGGGTGGTTCTGAAAAGAACCGTTGGTTTCAACTCCCAAAACCGTTGGTTTCAACTTGAAACCAACGGTTCTTTTCAGAACCACCATGTTTTCATTATGAAGATAGTCATTACATGGTGTCACCGCAAACCTTCCCATAACGTGTCCACCATGCAAAGTTTCAAATCCTACCTGTAAAGTTGCAAGTTCACCTATAAGACTTTCATCATCGTGCAGACCACGGTGATCTTTTCCCCCTTCTACTCAAGTCAATGTAACCAATGAGGCCGGAATAGACCTTTATCACACCGTCACCATCTTGGTCATGTTCCCTGTTTTACGTTTCCAATATCAGTCATTGCGCAAACGTGGCACCAGACTATTATTTCGTCCAGCCGCAGTTTGGTTACAATGAGCAGGAAATGAGTAAAATCAAGATGGCCACACCGTGATAAATGTCTATAAGAAATAGTCTTGCTACTCTGATTGTCCAAACTAAAACAAAATATTAAGGGAATATGAAAGCAAGCTACAAAGGAATTCCTTCACTAAAACCCATGAAAATTATAAATTGCAGATTGTGCGAGCGCACGAAAACCAAAGCTGGTTGGTAAACATGTACATAACGCCTTTTTGCAATGGACTGAGCCCATTTTAATGGTTCTGCTTACTGCCGAATTCTGCGCTTACGATCACGATTCCCCGCTTACGTGCAAGTGCCGAGCATCTGCGCTAGCCTTGTAAGCGTAGAATGCCTAGTAACGTGGAGTACGCACGCGCAGAAGCCAAAATTTGCCGCTTACCTGTGAAATACGCTTGCCGTAAGCACAGAATTCCCTGCTTCTGTAAGTACTATTAAAGCAGAGCCATGAAATTGGGCCATGATGGTGGTGGGACAGGCACTCGCCTGCGCGTTTACATAGTGACAACTCTGTTGCCCTTTTTTGAATCCACGGATTCGGCTTCAGGCTCGGTTGGTCCGAATCCCTGAACACATAGCACGCGTATAGTCAAACCAACTGATGGGCCTAGTAGCCTGAGCCGAATCAGAAGCCGAAGCCGTGGGTTCGAAAGGGCCTGTGCCTATGTACGCATGCGTCAATATACTTGCCACATTTTAAAGAAAGGGTCCATTTACGGTTGATAGAGTTTTTTATAAGTTTCAGTCAAGTCTGTCTGCACTCGTTTCCCCGCTACTTGACATTGCTAGCCCGCCTGGGCGGGGCTTGAAGTACTGGCTTCGCCGTAGTTTGTCTCCAAAAAAGTATTTCCCCCTCAAATTTCCAGGAAGATGATCATCAGAGTAGCAACCGATTACCAGACATCAAATTGATGGGTCTCCGGTTCAATATTAAAGGATATCTGGCAGCGAGAGTCTATGGCTAACGACCTGGAAATTAATTTGGTTGTAAATTGGGAATGTAGAGTGCTGTTGTCTATCATGTTTCCTTGATGAATGGTGAAATTGGTCGTTAACCCGCCCTTAGTTCTAAACGTATAATTTCATCTAATGCTGGCCTTGATAATTTTTTTCTATGGGGGCGGGGTTATTAATATTATAAATGTACTATGCGCTGTGATGTAACCCTACACTGTACTCGTTTGTCTTAATCAACCTTGCTTTATACTGACAAATAGTAAGTCATGCGGTTAATTGACATTCACTTAACAATGATGACCAATATAGTAGTACAGGTAATGATTGGCCCGCAACAGTACCGGGTAAAGGCTTTAATAATGACGACGTCTTCTATATAGCGCCGGTTTCCTCAAAAAGTGCTCATGGCACTTGCTTCAATAAAATAAAAAAGTTTCCTCTTGGCAGAGTCCAGCTTTCTCCAGAAGACGATCAGAGCACACATATCGAAACGTCGAGTTGAAACCAACAGTTCTTTTCGGAACCACCCCAACTCATTAGAGATAGTTATTACATGGTGTTACCGCAAACCTTTCTATATCGTATTTCCACCATGCAAAGTTTCAAATCCTACTTTCTCCTCTTGGCTGTTCTCCAGCGGTGCAAATATCAAGACAAATTAAAAAATTAAATGTCCAGTGAATGTTACTGAACAGTTTATGAAAAAAAGATGGGTCTTCAGGGTGATTAGAAAGTGTCTATTGTCTGGATGGCTCTGATGGAATGTGGTAGATCATTCACCACCTTCCCTGCATTTATACCTGGAAATTCAAAGATAAAAAAATTGGACTGATTTTTACCGCTCTTGCAGCAGTTGTAAGATTCCCAATTTGCAAAAGTCAATATGGATACTGTCTTGTCTTTCCACATAGCTATGGGTGCGTTCGTTTAGCTTCCCTGGGTCGCCCCGATGTGTGGCGGTTTTTTCTTCCAGGACGAACGTGGGTAATTATCTGCACACGTTCGTCCTGGGGGGAAAACCGTCACACACCGGGGTCGACCCAGGGAAGCTAAACGAACGCACCCAATATCTGAGGGCCAGCTGGCCGGGTACCAGCTGGTCTCACTGGTAAGCATTCCTCATGTATTGACATATTGAGGTATTGACATTATTACCATTTCCAGCTGGTGTCACTACTCTACATTCCTTGGGTACTGTCACTTCATGTAAGGGTACCAGTTGGGGTCGTTAGTTTTTCATTTGGGGTCTTTAAAGTTAATGACCATATTGGAAAAAGAACGACGGCTTCCAAATCAAAACTATCCCTCGTTTAATGCACACAGCATTTTTATATACGATAACTTCTTCGTATTTTTGCGCTATTTAGGCCTACATTTCAAAGTTTCAAAGGCATACTATGCATGGATGTGAATATGGTCTGTATCTAATGGCCTCTTTTTACACCACCCCCCCCCCCCCATATTTTTGTGGCAAAACAGCTTATTATCAAATACAATATCATAACAGTTACAATTTATAAGACGCTTTTCCATCAATATCAAAGCGCACTAGAAAGCAATCAGCAGATGGAAAAAAAGTGAGTCTTTAGGACTTTACGAAATGCAGATAGAGTAACAGATTCCCCCAAATGGCAGTCGGGAGATTGTTCCAGACCATTGGCCCAGCTACACTAAAAACTTTTGAACTAGAACTTCGTTTGCACGGGGAACATTCAAGCGAGTGATGTCAAGTGCGCACCGAAGATATCGTGAAGGAGTGTAATGTGACAGTTAAGAGAAAAAAGATCGAGGAGTCTAAACTTGCTTTTATCAAAACTAATTTGTCGAGTTAGGCTGATTTACCATGGAGGACCGAGATGCAGCCTCCGTGATCATAACATACTAACAACAATACCAGTTGACTTCATCATCATAACCAGTCCACATTCTGAAGATGTAACATCATCTACACCTCGTTGGGTTCTGTGACAGAACATGCCATGTGTTAATCACATACTCAGACTAAAACAGAACAGAAATGAGCACACCACACGCTGACTCCATCGAGTACAGTGTACCCTGCCAAGATTCTTGAACCCGACTCCCTGATTCATAATTGAACAAACACAACCTCTTCCTCTGACAAGCCCCCGCTATCAGATGTGCTCTTGGAAGTTTTGGGAGTGACTCTCAACTGTTTGAGGGAGAATGAGTCTTTGGTAGTTCACTGTTTCCATGGTGTTACTCTTCTTTAGTTTAAAGAGGGTGTCTGTCCCATAATAACCTGTCGGCCGGAGATTTTCTCCCTCCCCTGAAAGAGGATGATTCAAAAGAGGGTGCTATCAGAAGCACTTTCTTTTACGCGTTAACACCACACACGGGACCAACAGCTTTACGTCCCATCCGAAGGACGAGACGTTAAGGTTACGTTTCTTGCTTAATTAAGGGAACAGGTGTCACGACTGAGACTTAAACTCACACTGAACGGAAACACCAGAGAAATGGTCGGGTTCTCTTATCTTCTAGCCACCACCCTTCACAAAGTGTGTCCTATATGATTTTTGAAGGCGACGTCACGTCTTAAAAATACGTTGTCGCTATAAATGGTCCTTTGATTAATACTTCACTTCTTTAAGAACACGGCCACCATCAACTACTGCAAACAAAATATCTTTCATTTCGGTCATTATTGGGTATAAACAACTTTCAAAATCACACAACATATGGATACTTGACTCTTTCAAAATCAGACAACATATGGAAACGGGCAAGTTTAATATTCTGGCCTCAGTGAATATGTGAAGTACCATTTCTTTTATGATCAAAATAGTTGTAAAAAAAATATCTAAAATAATTATTTTTTAAGGTTGTTATTGTATTAAGCGTGTATAAGCTCATCACCCTGATCAGCTTATACCTACTTAGTACACAAACCTCTAAGAAATAATTAATTTTCAGTGTCAACTCCCTGTTCAAAAAGGCAACCCGTACTTTTTTACGCCATCACACTCAATCAAAGGTAATAGTTAACTATAAAAAGAACAGCTTATGATGTACTTTTTTTTAACGCATAAATAACATCATCAAATTAAATGTGTATGGTTTTTTTTTCTCACCAATACCGACAACCCGGTATCTATGTGATTGAAAAATTTGTCCAAGTAGAGCGTCAGCAACAAATAGCATATCGCAGAAGTGTCTTGGGGTGAAGTTATCTGCATGTAGGCGGGCAAGGTCTGCCAATCACGCGGTAAAAATACTCATACCGAGAGGAAGGGAAGTAGGATTTGAAACTTTGCCTGGTGGAAATACAACATAGAAAGGTTTGCGCTAACACTATGTAATGACTATTTCTAATGAGCTGGGGGGTGGTTCTGAAAAGAACGTTGGTTTTAACTCGACGTTTCGATCAGTATGCTCTGAGTTAAATCTCCTTGTGGTCAGGATTGACCCGTAGTTCTGAGGAACAAGATCAGTGTTTGGACCTGCTTGGAAGGAGGCTTACTGATTATATTTCCTTCAAAATACAGCGTTGAATGGGTAAAACACAAAAACAAAAACTCGATACAAATTTACAAGGATACGCAGAGGTTAGACATTTTTGTAATTTTTCTCAATTTTCCTAAAGACTCTATCTGTTTGAAAAAGAGTGGACCACGATACTAAATTTAACATTAGGACCTAAAATAAACCGTTGGGGTGCCCGCTGCTAAAATATATGAACCAAACTGCCTCTAGGTACCAGGCCAGCTGTGTTCTAAAAATGTAATGGTCTGCTCTGAACAGGTTGTTGGTTCATTATCTCTCTTCAGTCATATATATTGATCTTCAAAGGATTCGTGACAGTGTTGAGCAGACACAGTGCAAAAACTGATGTGTTAAAATTGACACAATGTCTTGTCACACAGAGGTCGTTCAGACACGTACTAAAGTCGGTTTTAATGGTTTACCTTTATGTGTCTGATTGCTCATAGAACTGAAGATTCAAAAGAAACAACTACACATGGTGTAAAAATTACGTTTATCTGTGCCAACACAACTACCTTGGTGTTGTTCTAGCACAGTGTGATGTTAACTTTGATTCTCTCTGAAGTATCTAAATTTGACAACAACCATGGTGTCATTTTTATGCGTGAGTTTTTGCCGAGTATAGCAACCTCGTCTCCAGGGTGTGTCGAGCGGTTACCAGGTTGACCGCTCTCTCACCCTGGTATTGGATCATTTGCATATCCATTTTTTGGGGATACGTATGCAAATTCAAATAGTATGGCTACTTTTCGAAATTCACAATCTTCGTCATACTCTCGTAGTACGGTATCATATTTAATAGCTTGTTTGTACATTGTTGGTTGCCGGCGGCTGGCTGTACCTGTAAATATGGAACATATTCTAATATTGTAAAGTCGTTGTCCAATCAGGGTCCAAGTAACGTCCCAGGGTTTACTACTGTAAACATGGTTAAAAATAATGTACACCGTGGGGACGAGGTTGCGAGTGCAGTGCTTTGCACACACCAATGGGAGACTTTTGTGACGCTTGGAGGCAGCAGACTTACCATGGGGGATTGTAAAACCCATTGTTCTCGGTAATGTGCGCATGCTCAGAACTGCATAAACAATGGAAATTTACCTGGTAAGTCTGCTGCCACGTAGCGTTCCAAAGTCTCACATTTAGTCAATTTAATATTAATTTGGACGTGTGGCCAATTCTCCACCAACATTATTTACATTCTCAAATTTGCACAGTTAATGTGTATGTTTAACAAGTTGCTTTTCTTAGAATGGGATAAACTAACAATGTATGTGGTCTTGACTCAAGCTGCAGTATACGTGCTTCCCCCGAAGCATTAATGTTCAGCCTTTCGGAGACTCAAAACTTCCGTCCCGTGTTGATACCACATGAATGTGCCTCGAGACAACAATCATAATTTAGCACAGTAAGTAAACATCACGTGGATCGCATATCTAACCGCGGAGTCAACTCAATCATAACATTTATGTGTTGGGTTTACGACTTCCTGTTGGTGTCCTCTTAACACAACAGTAGACATACCTTCCAGCGATCACGACTTCATTATCTCGAGAAACTGTCCTTTCTCTTGAGTGATAATATAGAAGGGACATCCCTTAGGCATACATTTGGGAATCACTCTTAAAATATATAGCAATACAAACTTAGAAGCCTATAGCAACTTTTGATGGTGTAATGCATTTTGAGCGCGCAGCCGCAGCGTTCGTGACCAGACATCAACCCTCAGATAAAATTGATAACCGATTCATCCATGAATCGTTTCTCAGATTTAAATATTGGATGAAGAATTATCTCAAAATAATGTATGGCCTATAAACCCAGCTGCATTGCTTCTCACCAAGTCAGTTTTTATGGTCACAAATTTGTATGACATGAAACCGATAATGCACAGGTGTAACAAACACACAGACTTGTGCTCGGGTTTACCTCTCTGTAAACTGTTGATAATCGGAAACCACACCTGGGTAAACCTGATTGGAAATATCTGCCAAAAAAAGTACGGTTTCACGCCTCGGTTGTGGCCTTCCTTTGGTCCCGGTTTTTTATATATGACTATATAATGCGGCCAGGTTGACTGATCGCCAAACAAGACAACATTGTAACAAGTATACAAACAACTTTGTTAAAAAAAAAATGGTTGAAAGTGGAACTCTGGATATTTTAGAGTTTGGTAAAGTATACGGTGCTACACAACAACAAGGGGCAGCGACGAGTGATATTTAATTGTTAACACATTGGTCTCACTGATGAAGAAATTTATCCAGAGCTTGGATTTGACGATCGTTGGAGTCAGTGGTTCAGGTCAGTTATGACCCATGAGGTTATATCACATTTAATAAAAGAACTATATAACACATCATGATGATTAAAGACACTGGACACCTTTGTTAATTGTCAAGTTGGTGTTGTCCCAACATAATTATGCACAAACAACAAATCTGTGAAAATTTTGACTCGAATGGTACTCGAAGTTGCATGAGAATCACGAAAGAAAAAACACCCTTGTTGCACACATTTTCGTGCTTTCTGGAGCATAATAAAATGCTTCGGGCCTGAAGTATTTTAATATTTCAGTGCAAAATTACCTCTGTCTCAAAAACTATACATTACTTCAGAGGACGACGTTCATCACAATGTTTTATACTATCAACAGCTCTCCATTGCTCATTACCAAGTAAGTTTTTATGATAACAAGTATTTTGAGTAATATTTACCAATAGTGCATGTCCAGTGCCTTTAACGGCTGGAATATGGACAACTTCATATTTTAATTGGTTTGTTTCTGTAGCCATAAAACTGCGTGCTAGTAATGTCCGGTAAAGGCCTTGTATGCTTGAATGATGATCTGAAACCAAATTACAAACCACTAATGAAAAGAAGGAGGGGGAGCAAAGCAATCGATATTAATTAGAATTCCGCTTGCTTTGCAATTTACTTTTTTTTTTTATTAGTTCCGTTACTTAAAGATCATCATGTAACTAATTGACTCCAAGCATTTTCCGCATTAGCGGCTGGCTAAGAGGAACGCTCTTAAAAACTCATTGGTCAGAATTGACGAAGATTCCGAGTCCAATTGGGGCTTGACCTAAGAATGCGTATAGTGTGACCAGGAACCTGTGTCAAACTGACCCGGAACTGTGTCAAACTGACTCACAATCCATTTTTTTTTTGTTCACAGTTTCTCTGTCAGTCTGACCCACGGTCAGCGGGAATCCGGGTTCACTCTTCCCGGGTGTTTTCTTTTTAGATTGAAGTCTCGTAAAAAATGTCCAAATTGCTTTGCATTTATATTGGTCACGAGTATGTACTCATTTCGGTTAGCCTCGACAGCCTTACGAGACTGAGGTAAACTTGTGTTTTTGTAAGTGACTTAAAGTTTAACGTAATTGGTGTAATTTCAATGAAATTGTTCATTACACAACTTGCTCAAGGTGCTAACCTTTACGGAATACCAATGTGACGAATAATGTCTTCATTTCCGAGTCTTAAATACTGACGTCAACTTGAAGGCTCTATATTGCCCCAAGTGACAAGTAGGCATCGGGGTGACGGGCCCTTGATCGCGAATATCTTGGTCAAATTCATCTAAGTCCAAAAGTGGCATATTTTGACCTCGTATTGAGGTCAATTGCGATGACTATTGCCCCGAAGTCGGATATATCGATGTCAGGGGGTCAGTGACTTGCGTATGAATTACAAAACATTTCACAAGCATGAAAAAACAATTTCGATTAAAGGCATTAGACACTATTGGTATATACATATTCAAAATAATTCAAAAGCTTGCAAAAGCTTACTTGGTGACGAGCAATGGAGAGCTGTTTGTAGTATAAAACATTCTGAGAAACGGCTCACTCAAATTAATACTCAAAAGACTTCAGATTTTTTATTGTATGCATTTTGTTGGGGTACACCAAGTGAGAATACTGGTCTTTGACAATTACCAAACGTGTCCAGTGCACTATAGCTTAAATATATTGCAGCTGGTCTACATGAAGGACCTGCCATTGTATATAAATATCCACACAACTTGTGGCCAAAGTAGTAAGTTTTTTTTGGTTTTACATTGACCAAAGCCGTTAAACATTTCATTAAATTGTAAACAGCAATATTAAACAGTGTTTGTTTTGTACATCGTGCCCGGATGAACTAAATCCCGCATGATCACATTTTGTTAATGTTGTACACCTTCTGGAACATAATATCTAACCAACACCACGGTCCCAACTTCTTAACTTGTCAATTTTAATCAGGCCAATCCGACAAGGCAACGATTTTCACCCCTGGCCTTTCTCTCAGTTTAGTAAAAACCAGCAGCGCTTCATCACCGATCCGCTGACCCCATAAACTACAACATCTGCTCCCCGTCGTCACGCTCCTCATTCCGAGCCTGTCTCCCGACCCACATCGTACACCAAGTTGACTTGAGTGTCCGTTTTGGGATATCTTAAAGGCACTAGACACGTTTGGTAAATGTCAAAGACCAGTCTTCTCACTTGGTGTATCTCAACATAATGCATAAAATAACAAACTTGTGAAAACTTGAGCTCAATTGGTCTTCGAAGTTGCAAGGAAAAATAAAAGAAAAAACACCCTTGTTGCATTAGTTGTGTGCTTTCAGATGCCTAAGAGAGGGCTTCAGCCAAAGTCTCTTATTATTTGAGTGAGAAATTACAATTTTCCAAAAAACAACGTTACTCAGAGGGAGCCGTTTCAGCTCTCCATTGCTCATTCCCAAGTAAGTTTGTATGCTAACAATTATTTTATGAGTAATTACCAATAGCGTTCAATGCCTTTAACCAAAGACAAACTTACACATCCAAGCGTCGTGGATGTGTCATGGATGTCCCTCCCCTGCTGGCGTAGCTAGCTTACGTCTTGGGAGCATTAAGGTGTTGTGTCGGCCAAAGGTTCAAGTGTAGTGAGAGGCTTTAGCGTAAAGTAAGGGCATCCGAGGTTCGAGGCGCCCCCTGGGATCGAGTTGGATGGCAGATGCTAACGGATCCTCTGGAAAAATTACTGGGTGTAATGCGTATGTCCCTATGAGGTTTCTTAAATGCCTGAAATGCATGGTGACAATATTTCCCCAAAGGGTGAGGCACTGGTGACTGGTAAGGTATTTTTTACTAACGGTAAGTTATCACCATGAGCGACAGGATATAAATCTGACACCTATTTTCTGACTCTATATTGGCAGGACCGATTAAATCAACTCTATTTATAACGCATTTGTGTACCACACCAAGATGACCATAACATTTGTGGATGCTCTAGTTTTGACCAAAACAAAGGTTGGTGAGCCAGCTTTGGTCGTGTAATGTGACTCGCAACAGTCACTGTTTCTAGAACATGCATTGTCGAGTACCAAGAACTACCGAGAGCTAAGTGTGGCCGGATGGTACTCGAGTACGAGATACTTGGGCCATCAAGTACGAGTACGGGTTTCCGAGTACCAAGTATTCTGATATCTGAGTAGAGAGTCCAGAAGCTATAGTGTGGCCGGATGGTACTCGAGTACGAGATACTTGGGCCATCAAGTACGAGTACGGGTTTCCGAGTACCAAGTATTCTAATATTTGAGTACAGAGTCCAGAAGCTATAGTGTGGCCGGATGGTACTCGAGTACGAGATACTTGGGCCATCAAGTACGAGTATACAGGTTTCCGAGTACCAAGTATTCTGATACCTGAGTACCGAGTCCAGAAGCCGAGTTCTGAGTACTTGGATCTCAGAGTAAAAAGTACTTTCTTGTGTATCCGAGTACATTTAAGTTCGTTCAGACACACACACAAATACTGCAAAACCAGCGATGAGATTAGTCTTGACGTTTCGACTAATGTGTCGTGTGTGTCTTCAAAGCCAAATCAAAATGTAACCTAACTTTCTGAATATTTATATTTATGAATTCATATTTTATTTCGCCAGGTAAAGAGACACACGCAATACATCACTGGTGTTCTGTAATGAGCAAGAAGTGGATAGCTATCCAGTGACATTTGTTTCAACTCGCAGCTTAAACCACGCGGTGTGTTTGTGGTGAGTACATAATGACATTTTAATTGATCTGAACTTATGAACTGTAGCGCGATGTTCGAGACAACAGCTTCTCATAATCACCTTAATTGATTTGATCTTTACACGGTGTAATCTGGTTTTAGGATTAATGAAACATCTATTGGTGTTGTGTGCAAGCATACTTTTCCTTTTAAGGGGAACTTCATGGTATTTTGTTTTTTTCTCATTTTTGTTTTTTTAAATCAAATGAGTATGTATTTGTTATTGTACCCCAAAAAATAAAGTGATTATATAAAAATTACTCATACTCAAAACTCGTACTCATTACTCTTTATATTACATTATTGTTATTTAGACTCGTGCCAGATTCTTTTTGCATTAATCCTAATGAACATTGTTCTATTCGTTGCTCAATTTTATAGCAGAATCGGTACTTGAGCAAACTGTAGCTTGTTGAATACTCAGGGCCCTAGACAAACTCATAATCGTACAAACTCATACTCATGAACGGTTTTCGTTACCAAAAAGACTCGTTCTGAGCCACCTCATTCTCGTACTCGGGTACAACTTGTAGGTTTCAAAACTCGTACCTAGGAAAACAAACTCGTTCTTAAATACTGGCCTTAATCTTGATGGTTGTAGAATAATCTGCTCCTTGGAGCTTGCAGTACACACTTGCACTACAAAATATTTACACTAGGAGGCTGAGTACACACATGCCAATACTTACCTCCAGAGTTCCACAATGACCGCACATTTGGGCACAAGTCCGTCAACAACCGTCAGTGCTTGTTACTGTCTAGAATCAGGAGAAGCAGTAACACCCCACTAAAAATGATTTCTTTTAAAGGCAGTGGACACTATTGGTAATTACTCAAAATAATTATTAGCATAAAACCTTTCTTGGTAACGAGTAATGGGGAGAGGTTGATAGTATAAAGCACTGTGAGAAACGGCTCCCTCTGAAGTAACGTAGTTTTTGAGAAAGAAGTAATTTTCCACGAATTTGATTACGAGACCTCAGATTTAGAATTTGAGGTCTCGAAATCAAACATCTGAAAGCACACAACTTCGTGTGACGAGGGTGTTTATTCTCTCATCATTTTCTCGCAACTTCGATGACCAACTTAGCTCAAATTTTCACAAGTTTGTTATTTAATGCATACGTTGAGATACACCAAGTGAGAAGACTGGTCTTTGACAGTTACCAAACGTGTACCTTCCCTTTAAGAGACAAACATTCGATTATTTAACAATACAAACTGGGTATCCTCTTTCTTTTTGCAATGTATTATTTACTGCCGTAAGCCTACTCACAGTAAGAAGAGTCATAATCATTTGGACAAAATATCAAAGTAAACAAGAACAGAGAAAACTTGACCATTTGTAACAAAACCCGGGCCACCCTGCCTACACGCACACCATCCGAGGCTGCATTTAATACACTGACTTCAAAAATAATAAATTCTTTTCCTACTAGCGTACAGGTTATGAGTTATTTCTACTTACAACTATATCTAAAAGAAAATAACGCTCATTCATTATCGAAAGATATGAAAATTACACCCAAACGAGTGTAAAATCTCGAGTTCACACAGAGTTATGACTCGTCTTATCTCGAGTTAGGTAACTCGTCCTAACTTAGGATTATTAATCTTAAGGTCTGCATGCTACAGTGCAGGGTTGGCACTCGTCCTAAGTCCTAAGATAAGTCTTAAGTTATAGGAAGAGTTTTGTGAAATCGATGACTGATCGTCTTCAATGAGAAGTTTGACTCCCAGGCAGCAGCCTGCATTAGTTGGAGTATAGTAGACCTATATCCACTCCATGAAGCGCTCAAACGGAAAACTACTTTTCCCTCCCATTAAGAGAATATCATGACAACCCAGGTTTGAAATTATAGTCAAGTATCCATCGAGGAAACGGCGGTAAAAAAACTTGGAAAAAAATGAAAGTGAGATAGATTGGAGGCGAAGGGGAGAACGTGAACGGGAAAAATACGATGCAATCTGAGAAAGTAATTGGAATGTTGTATCATGAAAGGAACTTGGCCGGGCCAGGAGAACCTCCCACAATTAACTGGATAATTAGAATGCTGAAAGGTGTGAGGGGAAAACTGATCATGCAGTCAGACAGGCGAGTGGCAGTCATTGCAAATGCCGATAAAAGTCTAACTAAAGCCCCTTTCACACGAGAGCAATTTAGGTTCCTTGCTTAATTTTAGCATGGTTGTAAAATGTAGCAATGTTTGACAAGATTTTGCCAGAGAACTTGAACATAGGAGAAAATGTATAACTTTCACACGAGGTACATTTTGTAAAATTCTACAACCAGGCTACAATTTAGCAAGGGACCCTTGCTTTAGTGCTCTCGTGTGAATTGATTATATTACGCACGGGAGGGGTGTATACCTTTAGTAGTTGAATGAAAAATTAATGACAATAAAAACTGACTTGGTATGTACTGCAGCTTTTTGATAATGTAGAGCACATTGAGAAAAGAAACTCCTTTCAAAGGAATGAGGTTCACAGAGAGGGATTTAAAAACAATTTCATTCTGAGCAACGTTTCTGCGTGAGCAAGTGTCTCAGATTCAGTATTGAAATTAGGGGTTAATATGACACATTGTCTTTGAATTTGGCGCCTTTTTTACCCTAAAGTGCAATTGTTACTAAATGAATATGGTTGGAAAGGTTTTGAAGTAGAATAGAATGAACTGCAAATACACCTCGAAATTGTGTGGGTTTTATTTAATTTGTGAACTAACACGGCTCGCCATTTTGTGAAACACATTTTTTTGCCTCCACAAATTGGCGGACCGTTAGTTCACTATAAGTAAAAGAAAAAAATCCCCACTTGGAGATTTATTTGTGTTGATCACTATATTCTACTTTTTAAACCATATACATTTCATAACAAACACATGTAAAGCCCAAACCAAAGCGCCCAATCAGAATGCAACGTGCCCTCTCGTTCGTCTCCACCAAAGCTCGCTCATATAAGTGCTACGTCTAATACCACAGAGACAGTGGGTTCATTTCCCCTACGTCTAATAATACCTAGTCCAGTCTGAGTATGTGCTCAAATTTGCTCAAATCTCTCTGGGTTGTCTGCTGTAGATATGCCATGGGAGCGTTTTGATTGATCTGAGCCTGACGAGGGCCAACAGGGGCTGACAATTTGGCGGGGTTTGTTCTATTTACTATGTGCGATTCTCTGATCTTCGCATTTCCTGTCAGAGTGGCAGTCGAACTTTTATGACGTCACATAAGGTAAAATTATACCTCCCTCCCCCACCATTATTTGGGTCTCCCTTTATTAAATTCGGGTGACTGCACTTGACGTCACATAAGGTAAAAGTATACCTCCCCCCCCCCCCCCCTTATTTGGGTTTCTCTTTATTACATTCGGGTGACTGCACTTGTTTTTAACTCTTAAAAACGAAGCTTCGTAAATGAACAGTCAGGAATCCCCATGAAAGACTTTCAAATTATAGGGTGTATTTTTATTTTGTTGAGTGATGGTTTGGGAAATAAGCCCAATGTCTATACCGGATGTATCGGTGCTACCATTCTCTATCTAGTATAGCACACGATAGCCATCTAGCCGCCGGTTTAAAACAACATTCATTTCATTAAGCCACTTGCACAAAGTACCCCTGTGGATGACTTCATTTCGAAAGAGCTTTCCCCTTGTCCTTTTTGGCGCGGAGATGTAGACCGAAGATTAAGTTTTCTCCGGGATTCGCCAAATGCACCTGCGGAGAGTTCGGGGTGCCCCCACCCCCGGAGAAGAAGGGTTGTCCCTCCCCCAGAGAAAAGGGGGCCCTTCCCCGGAGAAAAGGAGGAACGGGCAGGCGCGACTTATTAAATATTTGTGCCATTTTCTATGTTAAAGGCACAGCATTTGGTAATTGTCAAAGACATGTACCCAGACCAAAAAGCAAATTGTTGTGAGCATGAGGATGCTTGATCATATAGAAGTGTTCATCCTTCGAGTCAATGCTGTTTTGAGGCTTAAATTCAGGGTATGCTTTTGGTAATTTTCAAAGACAAGTATTCCCCTACTTTATGCATCCCAAGTATCGTCATTTTTTTTGCAGCCTCGCTGACCAATTGGGTCAAAATTTTCACTGGTTTGTTTTATATGCATATGTTGGGAAACACCAATTAAGGGTACTATAGTGACCTAAGACCCTATAATAAGCTTATAATATATAACCAAATTTATTTAAAGGAAGAACATTATCAAACGTCCTAACAAAACATAGCGATGTATACCATTCCATCGTGCGGCTAGTTCTGGCCTACATATTTTGCTTTTAATTCACATTTGAATACAACAAACCCGCTGGGAATCGCTGATCCATCACGAAAATTCAATCTCTGTGGGGTATGGGAGCTGACCTGGAACAACTTTTAGACAAAATAGGAACACCAACATATGTAAATCTTATTGTTACGCATTAAAGCGGTGCGAGTGCGAGCCCATGACGTTTTAGAATTTTGCTCAACCAAAACGAATGACCTGAACTACACGGAAGCTGTTTTACTGTAGGCCTACATGAGGCTAACCCAAAACAACTTTTGCACCAATCGCTCAAACACAGTGAAGGTGACTGAGAATAATAACAAAGTCAACTTGATGTCAATAACTTGAGATAAATCAGATGGCTTTACTAATGGCTAACTGAACTGAATAACACATGTTACCTCTCATATGGTATCACTTAAAGACAGTGAACACTATTGGTCATTGTCGAAGACTATAGCCTTCACAGTTGGTGTATCTCAACATAATGCATAAAATAACAAACCTGTGAAATTTTGAGCGTCAAAGTTGCAAGATAATAATGAAGACGAAAAACACCATTGTCATATACGAATTTGTGTGCTTTCTGATGCTTGATTTCGAGACCTCAAATTCTTAACTTGAGGTCTCGAAATCAAAGTCGTGGAAAATTACTTCTTTCTCGAAAACTACGTCACTTTAGAAGGAGCTGTTTCTCACAATGTTTTATACTATCAACCTCTCCCCATTACTCGTATTTAAGAAAGGTTTTATGATGATAACTATTTTGAGTAATTACCAATACTGTCCACTGCCTTAGCGATGTTAATCTTAAGAAACAAAATTGTTGTTTTCTTATATTCTTTTTTATTCTTTTTATAACATGTCATCACATCACGAAATAAAAGTAAAACAAAAAAATTAATGCTATTTTAAAAAGACAAAACACGAAACCCACTTACATCAGTCAAAAAGAAATAATTACTGTGGTCCTAGGGTCTCTTTTTTGAACACAACAAAAATTTTCTTGCTGTAGCATCACAAATGCATCTACCTTAGTTCAGGTAGATTGTCTGCATGGTGAAGACTGCAGAAAACAAAATAGAATTCATATTATTTGTGGTATATGGTTCGCTCTTATTAAATTCTTACACTTCATTAAAACACAGCATTCGGTCTCGGCACCCGACTTTTAATAACTGCACGAGTCATTGGATCCGTAATGAGGGGAATTATTCATCAGTCTGGTATCCGACCTTCTGATATTCTACATTGATTTGTTTCCATTTCGTCGGTCAAAGAAATGATTGCGTGCCGCCCAGAATTCCAATAACGATTATAATGACTTTTTGCGCTCCTCCACGTGTGCAAGGAAGAACCATTGAGATAAAATATTATGACCTTACCATGGCATGAGTGTTTATCGAAGTGTTAACCTGAAGACAAAAGGTCCATATTAATGTAGGGACCAGAAATACTACGATGTGGACTTACAAACAATGTCCGATGTTTGTTATGATGTTGATCAATAGAATTGTGTGAACAACAAAGGAATATCAACACAGTGACTGCAGCACAGAGCTGTGTTTTAAAGGCGGTGGACACTATTGGTAATTACTCAAAATAATTATTAGCAGAAAACCTTTCTTGGTGACGAGTAATGGGGAGAGGTTGATGGTATAAAACAATGTGAGAAACGGCTCCCTCTGAAGTGACATAGTTTTTGAGAAATAAGTAATTTTACACGAATTTGATTTCGAGACCTCAGATTTAAAATTTGAGGTCTCGAAATCAACCATCTAAACGCAATCATGTTACAAGGGTGTTTTTTCTTTCATTATTATCTCGCAACTTCGATGACCAATTGAGCTAAAATTTTTACAGGTTTGTTATTTTATGCATATGTTGAGATACACCAAGTGAGGAGACTGGTCTTTGACATTTACCATTAGTGTCCATTGTCTTTAAAGCTAGATACTATGTGTTGACCTGATGACAAAATAGGTCCACATAATGTAGGGCCAAACGTAGACTTACACACGTCCACACAGTGTTTTTTTAAAGTGTTTTTGACTACATACTACAGTTGACTTACACATGTCCTCTTAGTGTTTGTGATAGTGTTGAAGAATATGATTTTCATTGAGAAGTGTACAGGTGAAAGGAACGTCCACAGAGTTTCTGCAACACAGAGCTGTGATCTTACACACGCCAGTTTACGGGGCAACAATGAAACGATGCTACCCCACAAGGTTTCTTGGTTCATAGTGGTACCCCACAGAGATTTTTTTCCCAGATTGTGTTTTCCTATTGCGGTGTACTTCCTACGTATGGACATTATTCGTGCCAGATTTCGGCGATATCTCCAAAACGCCACCACCTTTTGAAATGAAATCTCCAAAGACAAGTTTTATTGTACAGGGTTAAAACAATCGCTCAAAAAAAGGTATACCTTGGCTTTAGCCATGGCTAACCTTTCCTTGAAGACCTAAACAGACGGTTAGCAACAAAAGAACCCTCGAACATGTTTCGTGTCATGTAGCGTAACACGAGCGAGTACAGTATCAATTTAATCCAGTCCAGTATTACACGAATTCTTCTGAGCTGAGCGATAAATCATGATAAATCTCCCTAAAACATTTTGCGTAATTACTTCAGTTGAACGTACATATGTCACTGGAGCTCTTGACTGTTATTAAAAGATCCCAGATAAATTAGGTACGTGCCCGCAAAGTGTGCAAGATATAAAGTTCGTGGATCACATTTTTTTAAAAGAGCGTGGTTTAGATTTCCTGAACGTTTAAGGCAACGCGCCACGGGGGCAAATTTCCTTCGCCTTCGTAGTGAACAGACACTTCTGCAGGTATGGAGCAATTTCCATATACACAGGTGGTTAACGGGACTGGATACCTTTGATAATCGTCAAAATATTGGTGTATTCAAACATATACATACATACATATACATATATATTGGGCATTTGTAATGGCGCCATTACGTCAAGAACGCAGCGCATTAGATAGGGTATACAGAGAATGTTTGACACACTTCTTAAATGTTCGAATTTTCTGTCAGATTTCCTGATTGAGGTGGAGAGTGCATTCCAGAGTGCATATAAAAGAACAAACTTTTGAGCAATAATTATTACTTACGGAAAATCAGTGGCCTTTGCTCTTTGTGTTTGTATTCATAACGGTAAACTAATTAATTCCAAAACGTTGATGGAAAACTAATGGACTCACTTGGCGCTGATTAAAGGCACTGGACACGTTTGGTAAATGTCAAAGATCAGTATTTACACTTGGTATAACCCAACATATGCATGAAATAACAAACTTGTGAACATTTGGTCTCAATTGATCATAAAAGTTACAAGAGACTAACAGAGGAATAAAAAACATCCTTGTTGCACAAATTTGTGCGTTTGCAGATGTCTAAAAGATTTCAGGCTTGAAGTATTTAACATTAGAGTGAGAAAATATCTCTTTCGCGAAAACTATTTTACTTAAGAGAGAGCCGTTTCTCGCAATGCTATCGAGCCGAAAATTAAACCATGATTTCGAAAACGGCCAAACTATATGAATCCGTGAAGTATACTGTTGTAATGACGTAGGAACAGCATGTCGGCGTTTGCGAAAAAGGCCTACAGAAAAAAAGTTCAATCTTTGTCAAAAAAGGAGTGAGATGCACTTTTTTATGAATAGCACCACTTAGTTTTAAAAACTGAGGTTGTCTGCGGTCGAGTTTGCCCAATTTACAATGCGTTGCATTCCCTCTTTTTATTGTTTTTTTTGGGGGGGGAGGCAGGCTGGCGGACGGAAAACAGTGCAATTGTAATGCACGCTATCGATTCGGCACGCGTAACTGTAGCCAGCGTGCATTGGTTGAAAAGACTGCCGTCGAAGCGCGCTGCAGAACGGGCCAGCCTGTCCCGGTCGATACTCGACAGGATGACAGTCAGGTGACGTTTTTATTATACATTTATGGTCAGCAAACGACCAAATTCACGGGGGAGAGGGGAAGTTATAATTCACTTTATATCGGCCGGCCTGCAGGCATTTCGCCTAAATTGTTCATGAATACATAACCGTTAAAACGACGCCACTAGAACCCTCCTTCGGGGAAGGTCGTACTGAGCCTCGCCTTTAAGAAAACCCCAGACGAATATGAAATTTGAGATGTTTACAAACTTCTCCGTTTAACTTTTTAAAAGGGGAGCGCTGCACATATCGTGTGTAAACGGTATCGATTTATTCTCTAGTAAAGTCAACTAACTCTTCAAGGAATATGTATGGCACGCGGGTATAATGCAAATTTGGGGGTGAGAGGCTGACCGCAATTCGATCATAATCCTTTAGACAACTTCCCCAGAGAGCGTCAATAATTTGTCTCTCGGGTTGGACAATATTTCCCCTGATAAATTCTGATCATGTTGTGTATATGCTGCGATATAATAACATCCTGTGGTCTCGTTTACCCACCATAAACTACACACGGGCAAAAAAAAATAATTCCCAAAATGGAGTTAATGCGGTAATGATTCCATGTGAACTGGTGTTACATGTACATGTATTGCAGGGTCTGTATTGTCTCGAAATCTGGAATCAGAATAGTCAAACTGATGCAGACTTCGAGTCCAAACCCAATAATGGGTCAGTTTGCGGGTCAGCCTAACCCAAGAAATGAATCAGGGTCAAATCCAGGTAAATTTTGGTAGAATAGCATGTCTGTATACATCAGTGTGGGGTTAATTAACACAATATCCCAATTGTCTTAGGTGTACACTGAAAAAATTGCGGTGTTAAAATTGACACCACTATAACAGGAGTTGTCACATGGATACCACAAAATAATCGAAATTTTCACCATAAGGTGTTTAAATAACTCTGCCAACATAAATACATTGGTGTTATGTTAAACACCCTGGTGTTAATTTTGATTCTCTCTTAGGTGTTTATTTGTGACAAAACATGGTGTCAATTTAACACCCCCGTTTTTGCAGTATATGCATTCTGTGTTTACCCATTTTGAGGCTTTTGGTGGCTAACTGGCTTCCTCTGCATTGCAATATTGACCTAGAATACACCAGAATTTAAGAATTTAAAATTGCTTTGAAAATACCAACGTAGGCAGAATGATGTGCTATAAGCATTAGGTGTTAGATTAATCAAGACGATTTGAATGATAACTGAGGTGGGGAAGATACATAGCTTATCTTCCATGGTGTGGCTGAAATACTTGTTTAATCATTGGGTAATATTGCTTTACTGTTGTCGGTCATTCATCAAATAAAGGGACAGTTTTATTAGATAATAGAGTTTTGCGTTGTCTGGAATAACAGTTGTTTCTGTTGCCATTAAATTTTACAAACAGCATCAATCTTATCATCGAATGCTACACTCATTGGTTTCCTGACTGAGCAAACACGGAGTGTGTTTGGTCTGAGAATTGGTTCAGGAAAAAATATGTTATACTAAATATGTTAAACTAAGCCGACCATGACGTTGGAAAACCAGAGACCAGGGCCAAATTGCTAAATCACAAATTGCTAAGCACAGGAAAATATGGCTTAGCAAAAACAGGTTATCTTGTTGCGACTGGTGCCCAACTAATTTGTTTTCTTATAGCAACTAACAGCTTTATGACATTGGGCCTGCATCATTCTCTCTCTGTCACGACAGACACACAATTTTCAACACACCACAATTTTCATCTCGGTCGGTGAATATTTGGTATCCATGTTTCACCAAGCCTGCTACTTAATACAAAATATAAAAAAATACATCTTCAAGAATACCCTTTTGCCCTCACTTATGCAAAATAACGGATAATGCAATTCCCCAAAGTGCATTAACTCAAACCCGGGCAATCAATTCTTTCCCCCAAGTGTCCAAAAACCCTTTCCTGAATTTGTAACCGCTGTATGTAATGAGAGACGTATCTTCCAAGATCATTCAAGGATATTTTTCAAAAATATGGACAGAGGCCGTACGACCTGAAAAATCAAGCTTTATACACGCCACCGTTTTGCCGGTTTCGAGAGGTTTCCGGAATCTACCAAAGGACATTTTTATTGAGTAGGACTTGGAGGTTTTTCCTTTAATTGACGGCTAACGTATCGGTGTATGGCAACCAATTAGACCGCAAAACAATTGGAAGACGTCACAAGGGGTCCTTTGGATGAATAGCTATCCAACACGAACCCGGAGGTAGAGACAGGCTGTAGGTTTAATTATCTTGAAGGTGAAGGGTAAAAATACGTTCTTGCTCAAAATAGTCGAATAAAGAAAAAAAAGAGAATTTGATTTCAAAATATCACAGATATTTGACGCAGCTGCGTGGCAGATGCAAATAACACCATTAGGAATTAAATAATCTTGATTTTATTTTTAAATTTTTAGAGGTGTTGTGATCTGGAAAAAAATATGAGTTTTATATTGAACCAAGTATTTTATTTCTCTACAATTTAAAGTGACACACACTGTATATATTTCAAAACAAGGAAGCGTTTTAAATGTTCAAGGCACTGGCAAACTGTATTAGCAGATACTCAAAATAACTGTTTGCACAAAAATAACTATAGGTTATAAACAACGGAGAGCTGTCGACAGTATAAAAACTATGTAAACAGAAGTCAGGTCTGAAACCTTTTTTAAGCAGATGAAAGCATTTATGCAACAAGGGTGTTGTTTTTTCTTTCATTATTCTCATGCTACTTCGATGACCAATTGAGACTAAACTTCTACCGATACTCAAAGTTGGAAACTACTGGTGTTTGACAATTACCAAAAGTGTCCAGTGTATTTAAGGTTTGTTAAAGGCAGTGGACACTATTGGTAATTGTCAAAGACTAGCCTTCACACTTGGTGTATCTCAACATATGCATAACATAACAAACCTGTGACAAATTTGAGCTCAATCGGTCATCGAAGTTGCGAGATAATAATGAAAAAAAAAAAAAACGTTGTCACACAAAGTTGTGTGCGTTTAGATGGTTGATTTCGAGACCTCAAGTTCTAAATCTGAGGTCTCGAAATCAAATTCGTGGAAAATTAGTTCTTTCTCGAAAACTATGGCACTTCAGAAGGAGCCGTTTCTCACAATGTTTTATACCATCAACCTCTCCCCATTAATCGTCACCAAGAAAGGTTTTATGCTAATAATTATTTTGAGTAATTACCAACAGTGTCCACTGCCTTTAACAGGCCGTGAATGGACGTTACTTTATAATAGCTCTTTACGCATTTACAATGCTCGGTTTATACATCATTATACATCGGTTGACATCATGTACCGAGATTTAATTCGATCGATACATTACATCCAGATGATAGCGTGTTTCGAACGCAGCCACGTTTTGAGGGGGGCTTTATTTTTCATTTACATGCTTCATTTAGTGGTCCTGTTGCTTTCACAGTCCACGTAACTAAATTTAGTTTGTTTACAGCTTGAATTAGCTCCATACGGCACCCTAAACTTCTAAATGTTTGGGATAGATCCAGGGTACAATCCCACTCCTGCACCCATCTAAGATATGTGTTTCCTGATTTTAAAGATTACTTACACTCAATGACACTGCCTCGCACAAAAAACATTTTCAAAAACTTTCAGATAATATAATTATGTGTGATAGATCCAGGGTCCAATCCCACTTCTGCACCCATGTGGGTTTGGAGTTTTTTTTTTTTTGGGGGGGGGTTTCTTCAGATTTCCGCTTAACAACACTGCTTCGAACATTCTACTTACAACACGCTAATCACTTCTAGCTTGTTTTCTAACTTAGTGAGTGCTTTTGGAGAAATTATGTTTTTTCATAATACTCAAAAAATGTAGAGAACAAAAGACTATTCTCCTCGTTTATGTAGGTAGCCTTTAAGAATATCTCTTGACCGTAGCCATTATTATGTGTTACATTTATTGGGCTACATGTATAGAAGCTGCTCCACATTTCATCCTTATTAGCTAAGTCGGAGGAGGCGGTTGCACAACAATTGAATTGAAAACAAATTTGTTGGATGAAGAAAAAAATATGAGTCAAGTGAAACACCCAGGTTTTTTTTTTTAACGAATTGAATCACATAAGTTGCAGCTATTTTTGTCTCATGTAGCATTTCTCCTGTCAGTTTATTATCTTTCCCTCGTGTGCAATATTGGCCAAGTGGGGGTGATGCTTCCCCCATTTGGTATCTGATCAAACTCACTCATAGAAAACATGACACCATTTCCCCCTGCAAATTAGACTGGTTGCAGTATCGGGCACGCAACGGTAGTGGATTGCCCCCCGCCGCGGGGCACAATTTGGCAAATGGTTCGCTCCGTGTATACGCGTCAAGTTGAAGGGGTTTTTTGAAAAGGGAAAGAGGATGTTGGGTTATGTTTTAATAATTTCTTTGTATAATGTACCGTGCCCTGAAAGGAAAGAGATCCACCAATCAAATTTAATAATGATAGGTCTTGAAACCAAACACTGCAGTAGGGCTTCAACTCTAAAATAGACTCCTCTTTTAAATTAATCGTACTAAATATTTGAAGATAAACACATCACTGTACAGTTCCGTGAAGAAAAAAATCCACAGAACCTTGTGTGTGATTAGAACCAAAGACTTGCTGCTTTCTAGAGCATGTCTTAACGGCTAGACCACTTATAGAGTGCCCGGTGACGGATAGACATTTTCAAATCCTACAGTTAGCCGGCGATACCACAAGCAACTGCGAGTACCATAAACAATAGCAATAAATACATCAATTTAACAAATAATCAAAATACTGACTTGTGAACTATTTCAAAACAAAATACTAAATAAATAACTTGATAACTGTATAAATATAAAAGGCTTCTTCCATTTGCCACCATTTCCTCCATTATTATTGTTTTATGCCGAGTAAATATATCAGAAAACACGTCGAAAAAGTTGGCCATCACCATACGGATGAGGATGAAAGTGGTGAACCAACACGGACATAAAAACCAGACCCCGTACTAAACTAGCAATCATTATGTGGATTTCAAAGACGTATCATGAACAACAAAAATGTCTTTTTGCCCTTGTTGTACCCTTGACAAGATTTTGAAGAAAAAAAAAATAATATCAGAGCAACTTAATTGAATACTAAACTGGAAGTTATACAACGGTGCCATGACTATAAACTAATAATACAAAATATTCAAATACAACGGATTGTGGATGAATATTAGGTCGCATTGAACCCAAGTCCTGACCAAGTCCTTGCCGTTATAATAGGGTTACCGCACTTTAAATTATCCTTTCAAAAAGGAAAGTACCCGCTCACTTTTTACCCGATTTAGCATTTTGTGTCATTTCACTGCACCTTCCGCTGCCATAAAAGAGTACTGTTAGAGTGGAATTCGGGGCCGTAACGACGTATAAAGCCCATAAAGGCACCGTCAAAGACTTGAGGGAGGGTGACGAGCAAAGCAGAAAGACATTTCCATTATCGGCAATTTGTATTATTTATTTTTCTTAGAAAAAATTATAATCCCATGAGAACCTATAGAACCCAATCACTGTCGATCGCGTCTAGTGTTCAGTCGTTTGAGAACAAAAATAATGATCTCTTCATTTTGGACTAGACTCCGTTAGGAAGAGAATTAGAAAACCAATTTAGTTTTCGGGAATCGTCTGGCAGTAAACGAGCGTATTATACTGTTGCGAGTTTTGTCAATTTGTTCTATATCAGTGCTATCAATTACGCCAAAAATTACCTCGGAGTGACCATTTCTCATTCATGTTGTCCCCCGGGAAGCAGTTAGTTTGAAAGCAGGAGGGTGATTTGATTGATTTGGGGAACCTTGAATATAATGAAGTTTTGGCAATTGAGCGTGATGGTTTCACGTGGAGAATAGTACAAATTGGGCTGGGGAATCAGGCTTAATGAGTGATTTGTTTAATAAGAAGCTAGTCAAGAAAGAGATAAGTGATTATGCCGTTATGAGTCTCGTGTTGAGATGCAGACTCTTGCAGGGCGGTTTTTTTTAATAGCATGGAGTCATGGTTCCGATCATCAGAATTGAGGTCATGTTTTTCCCATTCCTGAGGTTTCCCATTTTGTGCGCACTTTAGTTATTGCACATTCTGGAAAATGTTGACCCTCTCGTGGGTCTTTTTTTGCAAATTCTGGAAAATGTTGACCCATTCGTGGGTCATTTATTGCACATTCTGGAAAAGGTTAAAGGAACACGTTGCCTTGGATCGGTCGAGTTGGTCTTTGAAAAGCGTTTGTAACCGTTTTTTATAAAATGCATATGGGTAGAAAGATGTTGTAAAAGTAGAATACAATGATCCACACAAACATGCCTCGAAATTGCGTGGTTTTCCTTTTACCTTGTCGACTAACACGTCGGCCATTTATGGGGGTCAAACTTTTGACTCCCATAAATGGCCGACCATGTTAGTTCGCACAGTAGAAGGAAAACCACGCAATTTCGAGGCAAACTTGTGTGGATCATTGTATTCTACTTTTAAAACATCTTTCCAACCATATGCATTTTATAAAAAACGGTTACAAACGCTTTTGTTTTGACCAACTCGTCCGATCCAAGGCAACGTGTTCCTTTAACACATTCTCGGGTCATTTCTGGCACATTCTGGAAAAGGTTAACACATTCTCGGGTCATTTCTGGCACATTCTTGAAAATGGTGACCCATTCGTGGGTCATTAATTGCACATTCTGGAAAATGTTTGACCCATTCGTGGGTCATTTATTGCACATTCCGGAAAATGGTGACCCATTCGTGGGGCATTTATTGCACAGTCTGGAAAATGGTGACCCATTCGTGGGTCATTTATTGCACATTCTGGCAAATGTTTGACCCATTCGTGGGTCATTTATTGCACATTTTGGAATAATTTTGACCAATTCTTAGGTCACTTATTAACGTTCTAAATAATTTTGACAAATTTTCGTTTCATTTCTTGCACATTCAGAATTTAATTTTGCCCCGTTCAGAGTAATTTTCACGAGGAAGCCGGGTCGCTTTGAAACATAAATGGGTCGGAACACTTGAAATACAACGAGGCAGTAGGTGACACATAGGGCCGTATTCATGAAAAATAGCAATTGCTTTTTCTAGGCTTTTGCTTACATCTTTATACAGAAAACGTTTTATGAATACGGCTCAGGAGTCCACATAAACATAAGTTGCAGTAAACAAAACGAAGCAACAAATCCTGCTACGCCGTCCATGGCCAACGTGTAGGTTTTATGCATAGTATACATCCCTTCGTTCAACCATCTTTACATGGTTCAACTGCTTCCTGCCTTCAAGTCTTCTTGTCTTTCTATTAAAGGCACTTTACTAGGCGGTTGTTCCGACATCGTGTATTCTTGTAATCATTAACCTACCCCTAACGATACCCTGCTGTTCCTCACCACACGTTCAACCCCCACCCCCACCCCCGTAACCCCCCCCCCCTCCCCACCACTCATCCAACGCCATTCCCTCTTTCTTTAGTCCAAGTTGATTGCATGCACCTAAACCATTACAGGTATCTGAAACATTGTTAGTGTGTACCTGTTTTTACGTGTTCTGTTTGTCTTAAGGCCTCTACATACACTAATTAAGTTGTTTGATGCACCCATGTCCTGGGGAAAAAACAACAATCAGAACTGTCTTCGTGGGTACACTGTCTTCCCTTTTAACACATTTTCTCTGCAGGCTACATGTATGATTTCGCTCTTCCTTTCCAAACAAACCCTTACCCCTTACCCCTAACCCTAACCCTTTTACCCTTACCGGGACATAGGGGTTTCTGGCGATAGAGCAGTCATGAAAATGTGCCTCTTCCTCTGCATAATCATGAGGTAGACTCTTCGTTCGACCATCTCCATGGTTCGACCGCTTTCTGCCTTCGAGTATTGCCTTTCTAATAATACGAAAAGAAGGCGATTTGAGTTATTCAACCGCTAGATAACATCTCGTATGCGGAGGTGTTTGATGTAAAAAGGAGACACGCTTTGGAGCAGTTATCTATTCTTAGATAGACTTCTTTTACGCAAGAAAAAAAAAGAATGCTATAAATTATTTGTTTTCGAAACCAGTAGTGGCTTTCCGACTAATGGATTTACGTTGATTTAAACAAAAGGCCATCACGGCGATTGAAAAGAAGGAAAAAGGATTCAGTTGTGTCGCAATTAGGTCAAGAACAGATTTTATTATCTCGTTGTGTCTCTCGGTGAAGGAAACATTGGATTATCATGTAAAAAGGTTCGGGAATATACTGAGAGAAAAAGTCCTTGCAGCACAAAAATACATAGTTATACTGCACCTAAAATCAACATAAGATTTATCTTGTCAATAAAACTCATCATGGCCTATGTTTTGATAAGTTGATTGATTTTTACGGAGTGGAAAATTGACAGAACATTCTGATATCCAATATTTGTGTTTTCGTAATAATATGACAAAATATTGACGTGTGCATCACGGAGCCCCCAAAAATGTCAGCCAGACAATTAGATATTTGACATTTATTTGTTTTCAGTATGCTTCATAATAAAGACGGTGAATCATAATCAATTAGTGGCAGTTGTACAGGTGCTGCACCCAAATATTGCTGATGCCTTATTGTAGGCCGGGCTGCAATTTGGGTACAGGGTTGTGACTTAAACTAGTTTTAGTATATAGGACCCTACTTGTAGCTACGGGGTTGAGATAGCATGTTCCGGTGCAGTGTAGGCCTTCAAATTGTAAAGGGTCGTGGCTACATTTAGGTTCAGACTATGTTGGTACAGGTTGAGATTACATATTTGGACAGGACATACATTAGGTTCATATTTAGCTTTAGGTATAGCGGGTAAGACTACATAATTGGCTTCTATAGCATTCGGGCAAAGTTTATATTTAGGGTTATTAAATTTTAGATGTATGAATTTGGGTTACGTTAATGTACACAGGAATTTCGGCTGGCGCAAGTATTTTGCCTACGTCTTGGTTGAATTATTTTGGGCTGCAGTTAAGTACCTGACTACTTAAAGGTATTGGTCTGCTTTGAGGTGTCGCAGACAGTCAGGTGCACTTTCTAAACAGAATTATATAAACTCGACTTCTCCGTTATATGGTTTCTGCAAATTGCAAAGAATCAACAACAACAACAACAGCAATACGAGCACATTCTCATTATCCCAAAACTACACCCCGACCCTACACCAATATCCAGATCATGTTATTCTCGACAAAAATATACAAACTCCTCGACTTCTTTATTATGGTTTCTGCTTATTGCAAAGAATCGCCCATAGAAAATCAACAACAGCAATACGAACATATTATGTCCATTGTTCCAAAACTACACACAGACCCTACAACCTGCGCCCCCCCCCCCCCCCTCTCCCTTTAACCCCCCCGGTTCCATCTCATGTTACTCCATGTTACTCCTCGCTCCCACCTCCTTACTCCTCGCTCCTAGCACCTTACTCCTCGCTCCCACCTCCTTACCCCAAGCTCGCTACAAGAAGAGTTTAGTTTAGAATTGCAAAACTACTTTCTCTCATGGATTTCCGGCCAGGCCAGACTCATGAAAATTCCCAAGGTGAAATTCAGTGAAGAATAGTAAAACAAATAAGAAGAAGAGGAGGGGAGGAGAAGGAGGAGAAGGAGGAGGAGGAGGAGGGAAAAAACTCCACTAAAAATCCATAAAATTTAAATCCCACGTAAGATCCGTCATGAGTGGAAAAAGGAAATCGTATTCCTTTGAACGATCTTGAAATCACCGCGTAACTGTTATCTGGAGTGTTGTGCAAGTGTTCAATGTGTCTGGATTGGCGAAGACATGGTTCGCTCGATTATGTTGTAACTTAAACTTTAAAGAGCTGTTAACGCTGCATGGACTGCGCATGGTATGGGTATAACTTTCCTGTGTTTAGTAATGTACTAAAGCAGCTGAAATTGTGCCAATTACCCATGTATGAAGTATCTTACTAATTATCACCATATAATTAATCTGTTTAGACAGTCGTTGTTGACAGTGGGTATAAATATTTTCCCAGACTAGCAATTTCAAAACACATACTGCATTCCTTAAGAATTATATTAAAGCAGTCATACAATGGTGCTTTACCGTTGACACTGTTATGGGAAGCAAATAGGCATAGAAACACGTGCAAATTAACTGTTCCAGAAAACCCGTTATTACAATATTAGAACTAAGAAATCTTAACAATGATTTCAACAAAGTAGGCTACTTTCATTAATTTGTTTTATCTAGTATACTCCTTTAGGTGGTGTACAGATATATAATATATGCGGCAGGTCAAATTCTCAGATTAGAACTATCAGCACCCCGAATTTTCCGAATCTACCACCTGAATTTCCCTAATCTACTGCGCTAAAGTAGAAATGAAAACAGCCGGACAAGATTCTTATTTGAACTCCGTAGTCTCCCTCTCAATCTACTGACTGCGACAGTAGATAAATAGCAAGACCGTTCAAATCAATCTACGATAGAGCAAGGTAAACAACTCTCACAGTGTTCCCGGCAAAACTAGATACACCTCAACATTATTAACGAAGATAACTTGACAATTTGAACAAATCGGTGCTCCAGAACTATCAGCGTGCCCCCAATAATACCTAGATAATGAATTTTTGCTCGACTCCTGTTTCATAACAGAGAGGTATTCACAGGCTTTATAGGAGCGTTTGCCCCGGCGGCTGCTTCCTGGCTGACCCGGTGGACTTAAGCTATTTCTCCCGTTCGGAGGCCTGTAATTGCTTCAAGAAAAAACACGCTATTTCAATAATATAGGCCAAACATCAACCCGTAATACTTAGCTAAACGGACAAGTTACGCCAACGGGAGATTTGCACACGCCTGGTACACTTTGCTATGCAGGTAAAAAGATCCTTCGATGTCGAGGAAGGATCATACGGTAAAAGCTTCCTCACATTCTCTCGGGACGCAAGAACTTTTTCTTGTGTATATTCATCACAAAGTATTAATTGATTCTTGGCGCGTATACCTGGGCAAGCTCCCCGGGTGAAACCCCCTTGTGACCGGCGTCCGCCTGGCCATTTAGTGGTTGCTGTGGCTACCACGTCCCTTGTAACGCCACGCTGTATGTAATGAGCACTGGATCTCTGGGCCGAGTTGTTTCCATCTTATGGTGAAACAGTTCTTGATATTCCTGCTGGCCAGACAAGATATGCATTACATTATGCAGCCAAGTGGCAGTGAACCGAACGTAACCTCTGTACTTGTTTCATTGTACCTACAGCACCTTGTAAATCATTATAAGGTGCTTTTAAAGGAATAGGTCTCATAATTCAAACGTCATCCCACCGCATACCTTGCAGAAAATACTGTATGTAAAGCACCAGTGGATTTCACAAAGAGTAAGGACCAGTCTTATATCGAGTTTGGACCAGTTACTCGTCCTAAGTTAGGACTAACCATGCAATTTGTATATCTCCTAGGACTAGTCCAAAGTTAGGACTAGTCCTAACTCTTTGTGAAATCGACCCCAGGAGCGGCACTGAGTGATGGAAGCCACTATAATATTATAATCATTCAGACCAGTTACTAATCGCAAGACTCTTCTCTGCTTGACCCTCCTGACACAACTTGAATCCTCCCGAAGCGAAAAGGTCACCGTTGAACTTCCGGGTACCTTTGAGCCATCAGCTATTTACGGGCCGGCGCAATTTTGTGTTACTTTCTGATATTTTCTTGTGCAGCCTTCATAATTGAAGATAATTGCACTGCCAGACACACCGGGGCTAGCCCCTTCTCTTTGAGATAAGTGTTTACTGAGGTTTTTTGCATGAGTTGATAAAAAACATTCAAAACCAACACACGGGACCTACAGCGGTATGTCCCATCCGAAGGACGAAGCATGCAATGGTTAAGTGCCTAAGTGCTTAGGTATAGGGACACAGGTGTCACGACCGGGACTCAAACCGACACTCTTCTGACCAGATACACATCAGAGCTTGGGTTCGGTGTTCTTAACCACTCGGCCACATCACCTCCCAAATTGGGAGGGCAGTTACCCCCATCCCTGGCCCCAGGGCCGTACCCCTGTGCTGGTTCGTTTCTTGACTGATGAGGCCGGTGTTAAGTCCCAACACGGGCTTCTAGTAATCATCGTGTGTGGGTGTATCCTGTAGAGGTTCATTACTGACAAAAGATCCCCTACAATATGCAATAATCAATTGTTCATGACACGACTGTACCCATTGCTTGCATATAATAGTCCACTCTTCGAGACGATTGAGACGAACACCTCTAGGGGTACGAGTATCATGGGAACGAGGTCCGATTTGCCTATAGACGTCACTTTGTGGTAACATCACGCGAATTCTCTTCTTTTCTCTCACCCGTCCTAGTCGATTCCGTCATGGGAAATCTGAACCGTAGGTTCAACCGTTCACGGTGATGTTTTTCGTGCAAATAGAGAGTGCATCCTGCGAGACAAACATGTTCTCATCAGCTTTTGTTTTTCACGGAAAATTCTGCCCCATTCCATCATCAATCGATGCCATTCAACCAGACAATGGGTTTTCATTTTGAAGGGAAATGATATCTCGGCCTTTGAGTTGAAGTAAAGGTCATAATGAAGCAAAGGACAGTCGAGCAAAGTATCAGTGTTTCATGGCTTTGCTGTGTCGGGGGTTTCTTTTGTGAACACAATTAACACAAAAATTAATTGCGTTTTGAGAAATTTGATACCCTGTATGGGAACATAGAATCCATTCATTAATTTCAGACGCATCAGGAAAGGCTTCAGACGTGAATTGTCATATTGAGTGAGAAATGACTTAACTATATATTTTGTTTCAAAGGGAACCGTTCCTCACAAATCAATACCTCTCCATTGCTCGTTACCAAGTAACTTGTTATGATACCATTTATTATTGAGTAATTACCAATAGTGTCCAGTTCCTTTAAGTGCAATTAAAAGTGCCATGCACTGTAGAGTGGCGAAGAAGAGATAACAGTTTAAGAAGTAGGAGGTAGACCCCAATGGGGCGAAACCCACGCAATCAGAGGGCTTAAAAGTGAAAACCCAATCCATATGGGACGAGTTCGTGTCCGGGACTTACACCTGGATCCACAGTCTAAGGTTAACGGTCGAGAAAAAACCACTGAGCCAATATGAATAGTGTCTTACATTAAAAACTAAAGGAATTGAATTAATAAGTTCTTGTAAAAAGCACTAATATTATACTTTCCTTATACAAGTATTAGTCGGGCAGGTCGAGAGTATATAAGTATCTTTTTATATTAGTTATTGAGGTATAAACTGAGAGATCAGGATTAAGATCGTTCCAAAACAGTTCCACTTGTATAAAAGTAAGCACGGCACGGAGTAAATGTTGCTCTGTAAGGTCCGGGTTATTCCAGTGCTCTTGTCTGCCAGCTGTCAGTTCGTACGCAGTGTGCATTTTAGAGCTAATTGGTATACCTGCTATCAAGAGGGAGCTGGAGATACAGCCCCCACACAAACGTGTTCCTGATACAAGTTTACTTGTGCGTGTCATTGATTTGAAGGTGGGGAACAGAAAAGAAAAAAACACTTAAACAAGTACAAACAGACACAAGAAGATACAACAAAATCCACGCAAATCGTATAACATTATATGCAATAGGGTTAATGAAGGCAGGATCGCAGGATCGGAATTAGATGGAATGTCATCAAAACATCTTGGATTAGATCTCGTTTTAGCTTGTTGATTGTCGATTGCACGCAGGGATAAAGGACGGAAGAGGAGGATGGGATGATGACGGTACTTCAGGCTTTCCTTCCGACTTTTCACAAACACTCAAGGCAAGGTCTGTGTGTGTGGTGAATAGGGAAACAGTGGTGTACAAATAACGCAAAAGCCTGAAGGGGTCGAGGTTGAGCTGTCAAAGTGAGACATCGTCCCTGGGTGGATGACGGTTCATCCGGAGTGGGGGGGGGAGGTTCGAATGCATACAAACAAGAAGAGGAATGAAGAGCCGCTAAGCCCGTCCAAAAAGAAGAGCTAGCCCGTCAACATGAGTAAAAAGAGACCAGTAGCATTAGATGTTGTTTGACTCGCAATTACTCTCGAATCGCTCACTCGCCGCGAAATTGCTCCAACTGTCCCACTGCTGTCCCCACGGGGGTTCGCCATCATGATCGCACTATCATTAGGGAATTAAGGCGGTCTGAAAAAATACAAGACGACTTTTTAAGGGCAACTCTTCCCAACAAAAGAAGAAAGATGATAAAATGGAATTGAAATTTGATTTAATCATAGCTGATGATCACCTCTTTTACATGTCTGGGAGACCTGTCGATTGTATTTATGGCTGGCGGTGCACTGTCAATTGGTCGCGCCGTGTTGGAAAAGCCTTTGCCAACAGCAACGTAAACAGAAAGATAGCGCTCGTCTGTAAAATTAAAGAGTATTGTCGATGAAAAATACTCAGGATGTTCTGATTAAAGATATTATGACCCATTACGATTGCTTGAATTCCATCAAGTGAATTCTTTAACTATAATGTTTGTCTGTCGAGCACATTTATTGGAAAGCTTCACTGCAGACAACTGGGGTGTTAATATTTTACAGCGAGGGTGTTGTTGCAAAATAGACCGACGACAGAATCAAAATTAACACCATAATGTGTTAAAATAACACCAATGTATATACTGATCGAAACGTCGAGTTGAAACCAACGGTTCTTTTCAGAATCACCCCCAACTCATATAGAGATAGCCATTACATGGTGTTACCACCATGCAAAGTTTCAAATCCTACCAAGAAAACCAATGCAAATGTGTTAGCTGAAATTATAGTTATATGAGAGTTTTAATTGTAGGGCATACATACTGAATTTGTTTCTTTCTGTTTTGTCAGTTTGATTAGGGTTTTTCTTTTTCAAGAATTTTCTTCACGAGCAAACTTACAGGGAAATGCTTGAATGTCTGTGTATAGGCTGACCTTCAATCAAAAGAAAAAAAACAAAAATTTATTAACAACTTCAATTTTACTTTTGTATCAGAATTGTTTTTACAGTTTCCTTTTAATATTCTGCAACAACTTCGGGGCACTTTAAAACACAAATTTAAAAGCTTGGAATTTAAGACGGTGTTAACGGTGTCATCTGGGCAGTTTACACACTTAGCCATGATGTCGTGCTTCTGCTGAACAGCACGTTCTTCTCTTTGCTCTTGGCTACAACCTTAAACATGTTTCCAAAGCAAACACCCATCGATTTGCTCCTAAGGTTTCATCCAATGTGATTTAAGAAGAATCTCACCTCAACCTACATTCCTTTCCTGTCGTTCCTCAATCTACTAGTACTATATGTTCTTACTCCCTTGTATTCCCATCACTGCAGAAACTTGGGTGTTAAATTAACACCATGACTGTATAAATACCAACATCAAAATGTACACAGTATGGTGTTAAATTAACACAAATAATTTCTTAAAAGAAATAACAACTACCTTGGTGTTATTTTTAACACTCTATGATAACAATTTTTACCACCCTATGATGTTAATTTTGATTCTATGTTCGAAACACCAATGGCGTTAATTTTAAAACCAGTTTGTGCAGTGCAGAGTTGAAGTCGAGTCACCTGTGTTGAGTCCGGGTCCGAGTCTTTTGCCGACGTGACTCGAGTCCAGTCCGAGTCGCCGAAATTTAGACTTGAGTCTAAGTCCTACCGTCGATTTGACCGAACTTCCTAAATTACGATTCATCTTAGGACTTAGGACGAGTTAAGTTCCGTAACCATAGACGTAGGACGCATTGAACACATCCTACTTAGTTTAGGACGAGTTACTCGTCCTATTCCTCGAGGTAGGATTAATCCTAGCGTTTCGTGAAATCCGCAGATGGACTCGAGTCATACAATTTCGGTATTCCCCCACCGTGACTGGTCCCTCTTGAGCAACTTGGCATCTGCCCAGAAAAAACAAAAACTGAGGTCTTGAACGAAATTGATTGATTCAAATTGATGTCGTTCAGTTAAAGGATGTCATTTTGTTGTCACAAGGGGGACATAATCAAGACCCGTTCCTAGTAGTATCATCCATCACTTGATTGGTTTGTTCCTTGTGGAGTACTGATGTCTATTACGCCACGACTTATGCCTGAGGTGGATTGATTGGGGAAAAGAAGAAAAAAGTATCAGAAATGAGATAACGGTAGTTAACAACGAGTAGTTAACCATCCAAATTAGTCAGATCATCTTAATTTGATTTGGCTGTACTTGCAGGGTTCACTGGCCTGGACCGCAATACTAATGGCAAGCGAATCGTCGTGTACCTGCAGCCTGTACGACATTAAAGACACTGGAACACTATTGGTATTTGTCAACGACCAGTCTTCTCACTTGGTGTATCTCAACATATGCAGAGAATGACTAACCTGTGAAAGTTTGAGCTCAGTTTGAGGGTCAAAGTTGCGAGATAATGATGAAAGAAAAAACACCTTTGTCACACGAAGTTGTGTGCTTTCAGATGCTTGATTTCGGGACCTGAACATCTAGTTCTCGAAATCAAGTTCAAATATTGTTTTAGTGGAAAATAACTTATTTCTCGAAAACTACGTTACTTCAGAGGGAGCCGTTTCTCACATTGTTTTATACTATCAACAGCTTCCCATTACTCGTCACCAAGTGAGGTTTTGTGCTGATAATTATTTTGAGTGATTACCAATAGTGTCCACTGCCTTTAAACTTCGTGAGTTATCAGAGTTGCCCTCATTTATACAACGGGTATAATTGAATGTCATGTATTGCATTAATGTCAAACTTCATCTGACAAAATGTCAGGGCCCATCTTCATCATGGTACTATTTATACAATGCCATTGACAATGACAATCAAAATGACAATGACATTCACAATCACTATCATATTAAGATTTCGAAAGGACACATTGGCGGCTGATAACAAGTTCGTAGTTTTACCGCGCTGACTTACAGTTGGCGCAAATCAAATTATTTACATCAATCTGCCCTTTTTTTTGTTATTCTCGCACAGAATACATTGAATACGACGTTGATATACATAGGATCTGGCACAAATGCCACTAACATTTATCTGAAAATGCATCACCACAACGCAGGCAGCCTTCGCCGTGCCTAATGTTAAAGGCACTGGACACTATGGGTAACTACTCACAATAACTGTTAACATAAAAACGTTATTTGTAACGAGCAAGGGCAAGCTGTTGGTAGTATAAAACATTGTGAGAAACGGCTCCCTCTGAAGTATCGTAGTTTTTTAAAAAGAGGCAATTTCTCACTCAAAATATGCAACTTCGACGACCAATTGAGTACAAATTTTCACAAATATTCTCGTCTTTGACAATATTATAAAAGGTGTCCAGTGCCTTTTATAGAAAGGCAAGACTCGAGGAGGGGAGGGGTCGAACCATGGAGATGGTTGAACTAAGGCACTTTATCAAAACTTTCCCCGGACAACATGTGGAAGGGTTTTCCCGAAACCATTTGGGAACAACTGCTGGCTCCCAGTAGATAACAAATCTAAGTGTGTGCAGTTTTACCAACATCAAACAAATGGTCCACAGAACTTTCCTGAAAATTTTGGAGTCTATACAGAATGCACAATATTTTGTTGAGGGATAACAAATTAGCTCCCTGAGAAATAAGCTCCGGGAAAACTTTTCCGCAAGTTGTCCGGGAAAAGTTTAGATAAAGTGCCTAAGAGTCTACCCCGTGATTATGTAGAGGAAGGGGACATTTTGGTGACTGCTGTAATGTTCAGGCACCCCTTAATGCCTTTCACCCAACCCCTTGTGATTTACACTCTTGGGTAGTGAGAATACTGGTCTTTGACATTTACCACACATGTCCAGTACCTTTAATCCAGGCAAGGCGCGCATTCTCGAGACAGCGTGACCCATTTCCTCATTGCCGTCTTTGTTCACCTTCAAGGGGCGTAAAATCCAAACAGGTAACAAGGCATGAAGATCTCTGAAAAGATAGTAGACTTCTTTTAGAAGGTATCACCCCGTAGCCTAATCGCCTTTGGGATGATAAGAAATCTCCCCTCAAGATGTGGGTTTAAACTGTGGGGATCTTTTCTTGTCGACACCTCTTTGGAGATGATTTGGAAAACCTTTTTTCATTTTCTTCTCTAAATACGATTGTTTATATAGAAGCAGGCAACCTTCAGCTCCGTGAGAAGTGGCGGTGGCCTCTTATCTCGACTCTCTGCCATGTTTATTTTTTAATCTGACATTTCAATGCCGATTGATAAATTGAAGTTTTATTTTCAAAATTGAAGTTTTTACAAAATGAAATCTTCAAAGTTTAATACTCAAACTAGACTCTCGGCCATGTGTATTTGTTTTAATCCGACACTTCAACGCGATTGACAAATTGCAGTTTTTTCAAAATTGACGTTGACATTTTTAAAGTTTAATACCCAATATTAAAGTTTTTCCTAAGATTGTAAAGATCTGAATTCAATATACACCGTTATCAGCAATTAATAATCGTAGGGACTTTGCTCTATTGTTTGTGGGCTTACAGAGTTAAAGTGGTTATTTTCTGTATGGTAAAGTTGTCTATAGTGTAATAATTGCAGTAATTATAAGAGGGACAAAACACCAATGTGTACGTATAGTGAACTGTGCTGTTTATGTGGTTTGTACATGTGTTTATGGGTGTTCCCGAAACCATTAGTTTACCATCGGAACTTTTGTCTAAAAGCATATTGTCTACTATCAAAACCCTGCATTAGATGATTTCATTTTATTTGTAAAAAGATGTTCATGCTTTTTCAGTTGAGATCATCAAACGCCATTCCCAAACGTGTGTACACATTATATAAGCCGACATGTAGACTGACAAAGGCCACTACAATATCTTGAAAACTAGAGCCAATCAACAATTTCAAGCAATCATTTTCATTTGCAGTGACCCAGAAGTTGTGAACGTTTGAATTGATTTGTTTCGGAAGCATTTTGGCTGTATAGACAGGTGATTTCCACCGTGTCGGCAAATTGTCACACATTTTAACATCAGAGTTTTTACACTGTATATTCATAGAGATATATTCATCACCTACTCCACATAGCAGTTATATCATTCAGCCACTCATGCTCTGCATAACATTATACCAGAAACACATTATAAAGGAGATACATCTTATTTTGTTCGTGAAGATAGAAAAAAATAAAGAAACCCATATCCATACAACGCAAAAATATTAAATTGAATTTGCCAATAATGCCTGCACGACAGACGCGGTCCGTTATCAAAGCATGAACGAGATGATGGACGAGGCCTTTGCCCACCTGGGTTGGGGGCCCAGACAATGCAAAATACATAATTTAATTTGCATCAAGACGTATAGTAGACTGTTTAAAGGATTTGGGTACATTTTCAAAATGTCCATAGATTTACATTAAACTTAAAGGCTTGAAGATAATGATAGTGGAAAGCTTCCCTTCAAATTTTACTTACTGAGGTGCTGTAGTTTTTGAGAAATTAGTAAAACAATGTCATGAAAATACGTTTGTAAATGACTAAAATAATTTTCGTCTCATGAGACGAAAATTATGTTCATGACAAAGTTTTACTCATTTTCCCAAAACTACAGCACCTCAGCACGTAGTATTTTTAAGGAAGCTTTCTACTATCATTATCTTCAAACTGTGTAAGTTTAGTGTAAATCTGTGGACATTGTGTTTTTTGTCCTACAAAAGTTACATAGACCCTTTAAGATGATAAAACTGTACATCTTGAATGAGGTGTGTATTGGTATACACAGAATGTCATTGATGCATACAAGTAAAGCTTTCAAGACTCCTATATTATAGAACCGATATTATGTCATTCTTGTTATTTCACTTTAAGCATCGGATCATCCATATTAATACAGTGTCTGCATGGATTGTATGACTGGGGGGGGGGGGGGTTCTAAGATCCAGAATCCGGAACAGACTGTCTAAGCTATGTATCTCGGGCGCTGCGGATCCCATATTCCAGGCCTGTATTTGGAACCCAGGAACCACTAATCCCTGGCGCTTAATATAATAGTGGCTTCTTCTATAGCGTGCATATCCATCACTCAGAAATCTCAAGGCGCTTTCTACAGTATTTTCCTGCAAGGTGGGGCTATTTTGAGTTTGAGGTGAGAGCTTACCCGTGTACGTAGCGCTGTGTATGGTTTACAAGTTACTATGACAAAATGTGCTGCCAATCAACCAAGGTTTAACATCAGGGCGAATACCCTTCTCTTTTCGATAAGAGTGTCCTGTGTTTGTTTATGTGCGTTACACAACACACGAGATCAACGGCTTTACGTCCCATCCGAGGGACGAAGCAAGTGCCACGACCGAGACTCAAACCCACACTCTGCTGATTTACATATTTATTCAAATTCTTCTTTTATTGTTTGCAGATTATTGAACGCGGTTACTGAATCTAAGTCCAACTTTCGAGAGATCTCCACATGGAGAGGTAATAATTTCTTCACCCGGAACTAGTACTACTCGGATCAGGAACCATGGATATCAATCTAACTGATATACTGATGGATGATTATAGCAACAGCACGGGAAGCGAGGGCGTGGTCCACGGGAAGGAAGCCTTCGTCACGATCTTCTGCGTCTTCTGCTTCTTCGGAATTATAGGAAACGGCAGTCTGATGTTTCTAGTAATTCGATTCCCACATCTACGGACAATGCCTAACATCCTCATGATCAACTTGACCTTTGGTGACCTCCTGTACATCGTAGCCTCCCTGCCAGACATCGTTCGGTTCGAGCTTGGCTTGCCGCAGACCTACGAGAGCCTAGCAATGTGTAAGTTCATCAAGTTTCTACCCGGGTTTGCTATGGGTGTTTGCGTGTACTCTATGATGGCGCTGAGTGTGGAGCGATACTGTGCCATAGTGCGCGGGTTAGAGATGAGGTCAGTACGGACAAGTCGTAGGGTCATGGGTGCTATGATCTTCATCTGGGGTATGACCTTTTTAGTGACCTCTCCCGTTCTACTGTCATCGGGGTACCTCTTTCCGAGCGCGCCTTGGATCTGCAGTGACATGTTGCCAGGGTCTCCGGGTGCGATTGCCTACGCTGCAATCCACATCACCTTCTTGTATATCATGCCATTGCTCACCATGACATTCTGTTACAGTAGTATATCGTACCAGTTGATACAGGGGGCCAGGGAGAGCACCTCGAACAACAGCAGGAGCAACACCAACTACGAGGCCCGCAAGCGTCTAGCCATCGCCATCATCGTCATGGCGGCATTCTTTGCGATATTCTGGCTACCAGCCAGTGTCTTCAGCCTTTACTTTCATGCCAACTATGATCACATTTTCAACATGAGCAACGACAGCGAGATTGCTGTGTTTCACTTTTTCCGTCGGTTTAGTCGTGTGTTTGCCTTCACCAACTCCTGCTTCAATCCGTGGATATTGTATTTTATCAGCACGACTCACCGTAGGGCCATCGCGAGGTGTATCTGCTTCTGCTGCGGCCCCAAGAACGGCGACGAAAATGGCAGCTATCGAATGGTACGCTTGCGCACCAATGGGAGGACTGTTACTACGTACCACTCATACTCGAGCGAGTCGGGTCGAGGAAACAGAATAGTGAAACCAGAGGATATCTAACGTGTTGTTTGATTGGTCAGCTGAGGGAACGGATGTTTAACTGTTCGTTTGATTGGTTTAACAGTGCGTCAGAAAACCAGAGGATAACTAACGTTCGTTTTGATTGGTTAACAACACAGGAAGACCAGACGATATGTTACGTCTGGTCGGAGTGGATATTTAGTTTATCCTAGGTTAACTTAAAATGTTTGAACTGTTTGATTGGCAATCCACAAAGTCGAACAGTGGATGGCAAATGTCATATTGACAATGCCAAGATAACAACAATTATTATTTCTATAAAAAAATATGTAAATAAAAGTTTTGATTGGTAAATATTTACCTCTGTATCTCAATTGTGCAATTATGAACAAAAAGAGCACCAGTGAACAAAAACATCTCACATTACAGCCACACTCTTCAACAACACCTTGCGGGTCAGAAATTTATCTGGATCAGGATGAAGTAGGACCTGACCCTTTGCTGGGTCAGTACGATCCGGAACTGTGTCAAATACACAAAAATGGGTCAAGGACGCAGAATCCTAGCACTTAAAATAAAATTTGAAGTAGGGCCAGGCCAATTTGTGGATCACTGCAATCCTTAGTGTGTCAAAATGACCCCGAATTTGGTCAAAAATACAATTTCTGACCAGTTTCTGGGTCAACCTGATAAAGACATTGTTCAGAGCCAGGGGGCCCGGAAGCCTGGTCACTTCTTTGACTCTTAAATCGTGAAGTGTTTAAAAAGATATTATATACATGTTTTGCGCACAATTTGGTTATTTCGATGTTCCATATCGAAATAAAGAATTTCAAGTGTTGGGGACTACTTTTCTCGCTCATACCAGTAGTTCAGATCGAACATTTTGTTTCTCACTTAGATTGATAACATTTTAAAGACACCCTGATCGAAACGTCGAGATGTGACGGTTCTTCTTAGAACACCACAGACTCAAGAGAGAGTTTTTTATGTGAACTGTATCCGCAAACCTCACTAGATTTATGATCAATGTTGTAGATAAGCCTTGATATCAAAAATTAATTCGTCAAGTTTTAGATCATTACAATAAATTATGATATAATGCACTCTGTTGTGATTGTCATAATGAAAAGTAGGTATCAAAATAGGACGGAAGCAATTATTTTCATGATGTAAAACGTCAATACTGTTGTGTTAATGGTGTTAATGTTAAACATCAGTACCAGGAAGGAGCAGTCCGGAACGATTATCAGGAAGAATAATCCGTAATTTGAATATACAATCTCAGAGACGTTACTGTCAGTAACGCTTCTCAGGTTAAAATTTGGATAGATAAAAACTATATATACATATATATGTTTTCTATAATCACAGTTCTTCAATCTGAAATTATTCTCAACATGCTTATATGAAGTTGCTGTACAACCAAGTAAGCTTTTGATGCCACTATTAAATTTTAAGAGTGATTTACAGACGTCCAATACAAAAAGGATTTGGTACTTCAGTCGAAAGTTTTTTTAACAAATGAGCGGAGGTTCAGACGAGGAATGATGAAGTTAAACAAAAAGGAGTGGTGGAGTAAATGAGATGTTTTGAGTAATGCGAGATGAAAGAAATAAGATGCTGGAGGGCGATCTTGGATGGGCACAAAGAAGGGATGTAAGAAGATAAAGAGGGTAAAAGAAGAAGAAAATACGAGACAAGAAAGATGGTGTGAAAAAAGAAGAGTGGGAGTTTAGAAGAGCTTTGAAATGGATGAGTGAAGAGAATGATGCGGTTGTATAAAAAGGCCAAGTGGGATTACGTGACGAAGTATGAGAGAAAGTTTGTCCAACTGAGATCAATTTAGGTCACCGTTAACACATTAAATTTAAACACAGCAAGAACAAAAGTTAACAATAAAATATGCGGGAGTCTTTGACAATTACCAAAGGTGTCAAGTGTCTACACAGCAAGTTAAAAAACAAAAGTCAACAATAAAATAGGCGGGGAACACGTGCTTTTATCAAGATGGTTCTTACCATTCGATTGTGTGGTGTGGTAGTCTGGGAACCAACCATGAGAGGTGGTCAAGGCGCGATCAGAAGTTTTAGCTTGAAATGCGGTGTTGAAGGACACGATGCTGACATTTGAAGCGGACGGAACGTGCCTATCTTTTGCAGATTTTTCTGCTGTTTTGTATCTAGTATTATTTTGAGCTTGAATGTTATCAAACACTTAATTTTACACAACTTTTGTTTAGGGTAAAACGGACTTAGGTTTCAGTATAGGGTAAAGAATATTTCAATTCCTGTACGGTTAAAGGAACACGTTGCCTTGGATTGGTCGAGTTGGTCTTTGAAAAGCGTTTGGAACCGTTTGTTACGAATTGCAAATGATTAGATAGATAATTTAAAAGTAGAATATAATAATCCACACAAACATGCTTCGAAATTGCACGGTTTTCCTTATACGTTGCGAAGAAACACGTTCGGCCATTTATGGGAGTCAACATTTTGACTCTCATAAATGGCCGACCGTGTTAGTGCGCGACGTAAAAGGAAAACCGTGCAATTTCGAGTGATACTTGTGTGGATTATTATATTCTACTTTTAAAATATCTTTCTAACCATATGTATTTCATAACAAACGGTTTCAACTGCTTTTAAAAGACCAATTCGTCCGATCCAAGGCAACGTGTTCCTTTAAACAACTCACAGTACACACAAATGTGTAACTTTAACATGGGTTTGTACTAAATTTGACAAAAAGATCCTTTTAGAGCGATGTGGACATAGATGTATGCTTTACGGATGGGAATAATGTGAGTATTCCGGAGTGGAATGAAAGGTGATGTTGATGATACAGTGGCCATGCTGAGGGTTACACACAAAATGCTAAACTTTGGGGGTAAACTATTTCCTTTATTTTGTTTTGTGTGAAGAATGACGAGAGAGGCTACCACGAGGGAAGAGTGAGTAGATGAGTGAGGCAAACTGTGAGTGAGATTGAGAAGACGAATCGTTCTTGTTTTCCCTCGATCCCCCATATAAACCCGTGTGGTTTAATCAAGACAGTTATCGGTGGTGCACTTGGATACATGGAATCAAACGATGATTGAGGACAAGTTAACGTCGCGTCCAAAATTGTTGGTTTCATTATGGCAAGGTTGAAACAGCCTCAGGTATTCAACTATCAACTAGCGTCAAAAACCTAATGGCAATGTCACAGACGGAAACCTCCGATCCAGACACATTATTCTTGCCAACCTTACTCTATCAAAGACTTCTCTAAGGATACTGTTTTGAAGCTCTGTCTAGTTGGGTTTATAATATATAAAGCTAGCACCTTACTGTTCAATTCGACCATGTCTTAGGCTAGTCTCAATTAGCAATGCCGCTTGTTCTTACCCAGATTCCACAACCACTGAATACTACTGCCGCGGCGCAAGGCACCTTTTTGAGTTTCTATCAATAACATAAGAATCGTTTGGTCAAATCTTTGCATATTACATGTAACGCTCTAGAATCCTCCTTTGAGATAGTAATGATTTGGGGTTGAGCTCACTAAAAGTCACGATGACCTTTTGAAGTTTACCGGCGGCAATCCCCACAAGTTCTCCACAAGTTCACACACAACGAAAAAAACGTTATGGTGTGGGACTACAAACCCTTTGAATCGCGTTCAGATTTGTGCATATGCATTTGTACACGAATCTTGAATGTTTTTTACAGAGATGTTTATAGATAGTCTGCAGCCAACTTGATCTAATAATCCATCACCAGGCTACTACAAGGTTTATCTAGCATGGATGAATTACCTTGGGACCACCCCTTAACAGAGTTAATTGCCCAATAATTAATAGTGCCTTGCAATGAGTGAAACTCATTGGTTAGTTATTTCGTGGGAGCACATTCGGAACACGTTCCTTTTACCTTCTATCTAGACTTGTGGACAAGTCGTTAATGGTCTGCCGCGGTGAGGTAGTCAAGTTGTGGCAGTGCCCTCGCTAGATAACTGCTCTCGCGCGCACTGCTGGTTGCCGACTTCTACTCCCCATTAAATGGGACGAAGTGAAAGCAGTAGTCCCGTGGGGCCAGCAGTCTCGCGAGAATACCGCGGGAATCGCGGGGAGATTCAGAATCGAGCCGGAACGCAATCACCGCGACAGACATTTAACGACTTGTCCACAAGTCTACCTTCTATCTTCTAATGTACAATATCCAATATCGATGTACATGTACAGGGTAGACAGTCAATGTACAAACATATGGGAATGTCCAATATCCCATATCGATGTACAAGGTAGACATTTACTGTACAAACCTACGGGAATGTCCAATATCCAATATCGATGTACAAGGTAGACAGTCACTGTACAAACCTATGGGAATGTCCAATATCCAATATCGATGCACATGGTAGACATTTACTGTACAAACCTACGGGAATGTATAATATCCAATATCGATGTACAAGGTAGACAGTCACTGTACAAACCTATGGGAATGTCCAATATCCAATATCATATGGCCCGATTCTCGTCAGAAGAATTATGGTGAATTACTATTTCATACTTAGTGCGTTTAGTGTCTTCAGCTTAGATACATCTAGTGAGGTTTGCGATAGCACCGTATACATGGGATTTGAAATTGTGCATGGTGGAGATACAGTCTATAGTGATGTTTGCGGTAGCACCATGTCATGAGTAGGAATTGAAACTTTGCATGGTAGAGATACAATCGGGTAAGGTTAATACATCCTTTGGAATGGTCATGATTTCACACTGTTAAACGCAAATTTACTAATGTTATGAATGTAAATAAAACGTGTGTATGTATTTATGTATAATAGCATCAACAACAACAACTAAATAAACACAAATATATAGCGTGTTGAGTCTTTATTTAGCAAGCACTGTATACTAATAAACAAAGAAACCTTTTGAATATCAGTTTCGATTGTAACAACAAATAACACCAAAAACGAATTGCTTTTGAAGCGGAAAAGAAATTTCCAATGATATTTTTTAAACGTCACAAAGCCCAGCCAAATCTGCCAAAGACAAAACTCACTCGGGTTTATTTACAATTTATTTCAGTCATTCGATAAAGAACTTACATGCATACACGTGTGCAATTAGTTAAGGGTACAGGGTTCACTTTCACTTAGGACTAATCCTAGGAGATATACAAATTGCATGGATAGTCCTAAATTAGGACGAGTAACTGGTCCTAACTCGACAAAAGACTGGTCCTAACTCTTTGTGAAATCCACCCCAGGGTCGATTTCACAAAAAACTTATGACTAGTCCTTTTAAGAACTTATGACTAGTCCTTTTAAGAACTTAAGACTAGTCCTTTTAAGAACTTAAGACTAGTCCTTTTAAGAACTTAAGACTAGTCCTTTTAAGAACTTAAGACTAGTCCTTTTAAGAACTTAAGACTAGTCCTATCTTAGGGCGAGTAACTCGAGATAAGACTAATCTTAACTCTTTTTTTTTTAAATCAACCCCTAGGGGCAATTATCCGAGTTAGGACAAGTTACTCGTCCTAACTTAGTACTAGCCTTTAGTTTTGAATAACTCCAGGGACTAGTCCTAAGTTCGGACTATCTTGTGAAATCAACCCCTGCCAGACCGTAAATGTGTTGTCTAAACTCAGATGTGCGGATGTTAAAAAAAGGAATTTGGGGTTTTTTTTAACTCTAGGGTTATCTCAAGAAGTTGTCAATCCTCGACTATTTCCACCCGTCTAAATTAAACGGAACTGAGCACTGGTTCCAATTTATTCACAAGTTCAGTACAAACGGGTAACACTCACAGTGTATAAAATAAAGAAATCAATGTAGCTTTTGTAATATTAAGATATTAGCTCATTAGCTTATGTATATTTCATAACTAAAAGTACTTTATTTGAGATTTTAAAAATTATGATGCATTGTTGATTTGGTAAGAATGCATTCTGTTTTTCTAATTATCAATACGTCGTCGTCGTCGTCGACGCGTGCACTGAAAACAAACCTGTATAATAAATTATATTAAGATGTGATTTGTCGAGAACAATGACGGCATATTTAATTACGGGCTTATTTCAATGTTGGTATATGGAAATAAGAAGTTACGTTTTGGTAGACACTGTCCTAAAACATAAATTAATTTAAATTAATTCCTACGGGAAAGTGTTCAGGCCAATTGTTACTGAAACCGAGTTTACAAAAATGGAAGCTTTCAGATTATGTTTTTTTTTTTCTTTCAGTTTGTTTAAAGACATTCGACACTGTTGGTAGTTGTCAAAGACCAGTTTTCTCCTTTGGTGTTCAGGCCAATTGTTACTGAAACCGAGTTTACAAAAATGGAAGCTTTCAGATTATGTTTTTTTTTCTTTCAGTTTGTTTAAAGACATTCGACACTGTTGGTAGTTGTCAAAGACCAGTTTTCTCCTTTGGTGTTACTCAATATATGCATAACATAACACACCTGCGAAATGTTGAGCTCAATTGGTCGTCGAAGTTGCGAGATAATAATGAAAGAAAGAGCATTCTTGTCACACGAAGTTGTGTGCTTGATTTCGAGACCATCAAATTCTAAATCTGAGGTCTCGAAATCAAATTCGTGGAAAATTCCTTCTTTCTCGAAAACTACTCCATTTCAGAGCGAGTCGTTTCTCACAATGTTTTATACTATCAACCTTTCCAGTAATTACCAACAGTGTCCAGTGCCTTTAATGTTCAGTATACGTTACGAAAAGTGATTTACACTCTGACTCAGGGGGATTCATGTGTGTAATTTGGTCAGACCATGGATGTAGAACAGTTCACCACTGGCTCCAAGCTGTCCCAATTCCAAAATTGGACTTCATCTTGGATGTTCACTGCATTTGTGATTATTTTAGTCCTATAATCCATCGTCACAGACCAATTCACAGCACCAATTTACGGCTCAAAACACCATAACAGTAAAACTAACGTGGACTGCTTGTAGCTCAGTACTTCTTATAGCGATCCAGTGGGACTGGCCTTGATGGGCTATGAAACTAGATCATTTTGCCATTGAATCACTCATTTGCATTCAATGCGTGACGAAGACTAAATTATTGGCTTGACTGTGGTAATTTTATATCATCAGCTGTAATCTAAGTACAACCTGTGGGTTTATAGCTGAAAACAAGTTGGTTGCTGCAAGTGGATTGCCATGAGCAGTGGGAGTACTGTAAGGTTTTGACGTATGACGGTGCTGTACGTTTAAAGGAGTTGTCAGATTCCATGTTATAGTGGGGATAAATATTATTAATTTTGGTTTTACCCTTACAGTAATATGCCTGTGATTTTAAAGACACTGGACACTATTGGTGATTGTCAAAGACTATAGTCTTCTCACTTGGTGTATCTCAACACATGCATAAAATAACACACATGTGAAAATTTGAGCTCAACCGGTCGTCGAAGTTGCGAGATATTTATGAAAGAAAAAACACCCTTTTACACAAAGTTGTGTGCGTTTAGATGGTTGATTTCGAGACCTCAAATTCTAAATCTGAGGTCTCGAAATCAAATTCGTGGAAAATTGCTTCTTTCTCGAAAACTATGTCACTTCAGAGGGAGCCGTTTCTCACAATGTTTTATACTATCAACCTCTCCCCGTTACTCATTACCAAGTAAGGTTTGATGCTAATAATTATTTTGAGTAATTACCAATAGTGTCCACTGCCTTTAAAGTCTTGAGGAAAGTGTTGAGTTTACAGTGCTAACACACATCGGTGTACGGGTAAAACCAAAATTAATAGGCTTCACGATGGAAAAATCGTGCACTGTTTGTAAATATAAATTATCTAAACTGCGCCCCGCCTACCAAATTGTAATCTGTTGATTGTTCAATGTGTTAGTTCATATATACTGGAAACATTAATGTGTTATGTAGAAAATCTTCAATTAAAAACTGGAGTAGCTATAGATGTAAATAAAGTGCACAGTATTACCATAATTAATATATTAACAACAGTTATCAATTTTAATTATTTTGTTATATAATATTTAACCCAAATCGTCAGCAACTGATTCTGCCTATCAAAACATATGATAATCTAACTTATTTTCTTGCTGCACTCTGATTGTATTAAAAACAATGGAAAGTTTGTCAAAAAAATGTATGTTTTAGTGAATAATCATTGTCTCTCTATTTATAAAGAGCCTTTTACAAAAATGATTTCAAAGCGGTTTTTTTTAAGAAGCATTGATGGTTAAGCAAACAAGTACACAAGTGTCATGGCCGGGATTCGAACCCACACTCTGCTGACTAGAGCATGGGTCCGGTGCAGAACTTGACCCCTCAGCCAAGATTGATTACTTGTTGATACTATAGTCACTCCATCAACATGAAAACAAAGAGAAGCCCCTTATTATTTACCCGTTCGACAAACAACATGAGTGGTGTGTGTGGTAGAGGAACCACACCTTTTGACACGAGCAGGTACCCCCTTTAATTGCCCCCACCCCACCCTCGCACGTTGTAGACTGAGCACTGCTTGTGGTGACAGATTCCAATCATTTCTATGATAATATAAGTCCGATTGAAGGTAAATTGTCCCTATCTGACAACATTATGTTCACATCTTTCCAAGAAGATATGGTACATTAAAAGTCGGCCAAGAAAGAACATCAATGAAAACAAAATCAAACCCGGTGTCCCATGAAATAAGAAACCTTTAAAAAATATCTGTTTGATTACCGGCCCTTTTGCACCAGTGCGTCTTAGCGCACACTTCTAACAACACCTGATCTCTTAATCTATACTACATTCCCTAAGGATCTAATTGCCGTACATTTTGCAATATTCGACAGAGATCGTCCACTCTTGAAAATGGAGCTCCTGGAAACACCCACCTTGCCAAGACTTCACGCCTCAGTTCATACCTTAATCATAACCAGAGGGTTAACAACGCGAAATGAAACAGCGATCCTCATAAAACGCATGTAACTCATTTATGTTCTCATTTAATTGCAACAGGTCAACATTGACTCTAATTGGTATTTGGTAATTGACTGTTAAAGATACACATTGCCTTGAATTGGGCGCTTTGGGCTACAAAAAGCGTTCACTATGAAATTAGTATGGTTGGAAAGGCGTTTTTTGAATGAGTTTTATTACACTTCACACTGGCAAAAAAAAAAACAGAAAATGAAAGATCCTAACAATCCTAAAATTAAAACAGACTGAGACACTAAAAACAAATACAAATATGCCTATTTCAAATTAAAAAATATATAAATGATCCACACAAAACTAATGTACCTGAAATTGTATGGTTTTCCCTTTTAATTCGTGAACTAACACGATCCGTAATTTGTGGAGTCGAAATTTGGTTCTGCAAAATGACGTACCATGTAAGCTCACGAAGTAAAATGAAATCCATACAGATATGAGGTTTATTTGTAAAGATCGTTATATTCTACTTTCAAACTATCTTTTCAACCATTTTAATTTAATAACATAATTTTTTTCTGGCCAAAATCGCCCGATCAAAAGGAAATGTATATCCCTTTAATATTATTCAGCCGATACATACACCATTACAATGCCAATATGTCAAATGCACTTTCCAAGCGTAAACAAAAACATATCACGGCTTTCACAACATTTAATTTGGACGCATTTAAGTTACTAATTGAATATCGAGATGAATGTGTTCCAAGTCGTTGATTTCATGACACCAAAATGAAACAATATTTTGTCTACAAATCGCTATGAGCATTCAAGCCCGACCAACGGCGACTTAAAACATGTCTGAAACCTATCGAATATGGTGCCTCCTTTTTACGTCTCAACATGTTTTTGGAAAGGCCTGTTTTTGTATTTGCTCAATATTCGGATTATGAAAGATCGCCAACAGATAAGTCTAAAAAGTAGGTTAGATTAAAATTAGATCTAATTGCCAATTTTAACAGGCTGTGCCGGTGGCGAAATCGAGGCTGTTTTTTGACAAGGACATTTTTGTTTTGTTTTACTTTTAAAACATACTATTCGAATCAACATGGGGTAATCCGGTAGGCCTATTGCGGAAACGAGCTGATCAACGTATTGGTCGTACAAAATGACACACAGTCTCATTTATACATGGTTTTAAAATAAAAAACAAAACAAAAACACATAAAGAAGCAGAACAAACACGCATTAATTTTGGAGTTCAATTTAAAAAAAAAAATTGGGATTTGAGGCATTGCATGGTGAGGTATCAATATATACTTAGCTTGTAGTAACACCATCTACTTGCCAGGTAGAGTTTGTTCTTTAGAGCACTGTCTGCTTTATTTACCGTGGAGTAGATTTTCGGAATTCGGGAGCCTTCTAAATTCTGAAAAGAGCTGTCCTGCTTAGTAAAACTACTATTACAGGACATAAGGAATAAAAAACATCGGCCGGGACTACACTTAAGAGGACTTCTCGTTGAAAACTTCACTATCGCGTAGTCCATGAGTTCTTAATTGATCTAAAAATGTTCGACTAGCTATTCCTCTACACTGCAATAACTGGGGTGTTAAAATTAAAAGAACATAAATATAAACCAAACACCGATATTATTGTTTTTAAAAATTAACTCGTGTTATTTTTAGCATCCTATGATGTAACATTTGATATTTTGTATTGGTATCCATATTTGACAACATTTAAGGTGTTAGTTTAACACCCCAGTTTTTGCAGTTTATTCATCGTCAGGAGAAACACTGTTCAAAAGTGACATCTTCCATGAAAAAAAAAATTCGATCGAAAGGCCAGTTTCCACGCTCTGTTTCTTTTTTGATCCAGTCTTAATAATCAGGTCTGAGAATTGATGATGCAATTGCGTTCTAGTTTGGTGTAAATGCGGCAGATACACAGAGTCAAATCGTACAAGGTAATTCGTCTTACAACCCGCGACTATTCCTTTGGGAAATGCGGAACGGGAAACGTTTATTTATTCAGCCGCCTCGAGCTAGTAGTGAACACCTTAGAGAGAGGCAATGGCATAAAGGATGAGCAAAAATTGCACCAGAGTACATGAGGAAAAGACGTAGACCCATCACCCCCCCCCCCCCCCCGGCACGGCCCAAAAAATGGTTAGGGTAATTAACATAAGTGCATTGCATCGTTTAGTAGTTTGGCGCATATAAATTCAGTATGGGTACACTGCGACCACTGGGTGTTACATTGATTCTCTTGGTATCTGTAATGTGACAACACCGACACGGTGTTAATTTCACAATCAATATAGTAATGGAGATACATAACACCATGTTGGTGTTGTCACATATATATACCAGGAAGAATCACACCCCAGTTTTTAAAGTGTAAAGACAAGACAAAACCGGTGTGCTTGTTTTCGGCACCTTTTGGTGTCTATGGCAAAAGAAAAAAGGGAAATAAAAGGACTCCACAAGAAAGTTTGTGTGCAAAGTCTTCGAGAAACTGGACATTAAATTTTGTGTTCAAATCGGGGAAGGGGCGTGAGGGGAAACGGTTGAAATGGGGGTGTTTCTACCCCTGCCCATAGCTTGTTTACACGCCACTGTCTATAGCAAACTCTACGTATAACAATTTGCCGTGTGATCTGGTGCTATATTTCTTTACAACGTCATGGCACTCAACTTTTTATAACAGGGAAACCTGAGATGATGTTGACTCGCACTTGTAGGAGGAAGCCCCCATTGAAACACCCTCTCATCCTGGGGAAGAAAAACAAAAAAACTTCTGGCGGACGGGGGAGGCTTTTTCACAAGACAAAACAAACAATTCATATTACATTTATGTACATCTCTCACTAGAGTTGGCACAAGGCTTCTATGCTTTGAAGAAAAATATCTTTAACTTTGTGATCTTTATCAATTACAAGTTCTTATACCGTGCATTTCATTCGTGTCCTGGTCATTGGGCCAATAGTTTTCATTTAATATTTCTCAACCCCCTGGCTGGGGACGGGAGTTATTAATACTTAAAGTAAGAGTCTAAAATCTACACCGCTACGCTTTTAATAGAAAAGAAACATAAACATTGCCCTCTCTGTGCGAAATCTGAGGGAGCAATTCTCACAAGAGATTAATTAATTAATTTATTATTTATTATTATTTTACTTCTCTCCACAAGTTCTATACAATCACATACAACAGAGATATTTAACAGATGGAGAAGGCAATACCGAGGAGGCAAATGAAAAATGTCCAATAACTTTGGAAAATTCATGTTCATTGTGTTTATTGTATAGCATTCATGAATGCCAGCTAGCCATACAATCAATGTAAACCCTAAGGTTCCATGTTCTCTTTTCACGCGAAGAAAATCGAAAGTCACGAATGGATTTTCAATCAGTTTGCTTGAATGAATACAACGCAGCTATCACAAGAGCTATAAATTTACGCAACACACAAGTAACACACATCAGACTCGCACAGAAACGGTGTGTCTAACCTGTAGACCCTGTCACCACCCCCCCCCCCCACTCCCCTCCCCCCTCTCTCTCTCTCTCTCGCTCTCTCCCTCTCACTAGCTCTGAGAATAACCCTTCTGGCGAACGGATATTAAATCAAGACTATGCCAGCAAAAACTGCGCGTATAAGGAAATGATCCAATTTCAGAAAGTGCGCCATTGAACTTTCATCGTCTTTCAAGATGAACCGAATTGGCGTAACTAAAGAGGATACCAAACGCAAAAAGGTCGTTGATAAAGTTGGTTTCTAATGCTTAATTAGCACCTTGCTAAATGCCACAACGGGGTCATAACTACTGTACAATTATTGCATGTTCAGCAATTTTAGTTTTCAGTCATCTCACTCGCTCATAATGCTGCATAGTCTTACACCCAAAATCACACACCTCGTCTTCCAAAAATCACACACCTCGTCTTAAAAAGCACTTCATATGACACAAATTCATGACCAAGAAGCAAATAATGGTTAAGCTTAAGCGCAAATTGTAAAGTGTTGCCTGTCCAGCTCCAGACAAAATTATTATAAGAATTGAAACAAAATCCTCGGCCGAGACACTTCATGAATACATCCACATCATTGATGTGTGAATATAATGAAGTAAAACTACCGTCAGACAACTCGTCCCGTGACCGACTCGACACCAGACAGGACTGCCGCAGTGACCGGTCGTCTGTCTGATGACACTCAAGTAGAGTAACTGTAGCGATTGATACTACTGTCTCGTTTATAAGTAAATTATTATGCATCGGTTTATGGTAATCATGATTTCGTTAGCATTTTCGAGGACTTTAAAATGAACAAGGAGCAGCCATCCTAGACAAGCAGTATTATACGCCAACTCTCTTGTCTCATCACAACCGAATACCAAAATCCAAACACTGGATGCATGGTCACGGCCTAACAGAGGTCTTTAAACTCCAGAGTGGATCCTGTTTTGCCTGCTCGGAAGTCGACGGTATTCTACACCCACCTGGTGTTACTCCGGGTAGACGGGGTCACTTGTCTCCATCCGGTGCCAATGACAATTACTCGTCCCTGTGACCAACTCGTCCATGTGACCAACTCGACCGAATAACGTAAATTCATCAAACACTAGATGCATGGTCACGGCCTATCAGAGGTCTCTAAACTCTAGAGTAGATCATGTTTTGCTTCCTCGGAAGTCGATGGTACTCTACACCCACCCATCTCCCCTGGTGTTTCCCGGGTTAACAGGGTCACTTGACTCCATCCCTGCAACCAACTCGTCCCTGTAACCAGCTCGACCCTACGACCAACTCGACCGAATAACAGAAAACTTGATGGTTTCATCACAACGGAGTTAAGTATAAACCCAACAAACATTAGATGCATGGTCACGGCCTATCAGAGGTCTCTAAACTCTAGAGTAGATCCTGTTTTGCTTCCTCGGAAGTCGATGGCACTCTACACCCACCCATCTCCCCTGGTATAACCCCGGGTAGACAGGGTCACTTTCCTCCATCCGGGGCTAATGGACAGGAACATGAGAGCCCTATCTGTTCATTTCCAGAAACTCAGTCAGAAAACAGGGAAGCGAGACGACAAACCTGCGTCTTGTTGTGATTTTAAACTACAAAAGACGTCTAATGCCAGTTCCAGACACTGGTGGGCGCTTAGGTTAAAGCTAATATAATTAAAACGCACCAAAACATCAAGAACGGGAAATTATCTTAGATTTCATAATTAAGAGGACATCCATTGCAGTTTTTTCCAGACATTGGTGGGCGCAAAACTCAAAGCTACAACCACTTTATCTAATGTAAACACATAACACTCACACAACATCAATAACTGTTTCTGAGAACATGTACTGGAAAATGTCTTAAGATATTTAACTATTCGAGAACATCCATTGACGTTTCCAGACATTGGTGGGCGCTGAACGACTCATTTTAATGTGGGCAATAACAAACACAAAAAATCAAGAGCTATTTTTCAAGAATCAAAGCTTAAAGGCACTGGACAATGTTTGTAACCACTCAAAATAATTGTCATCATAAAAACGTATGTGCTAAAGGATTTGGGTACTTTTTCAAAATGTCCGCAGATTTACCTTAAACTTACAGGGTTTGAAGATAATGATAGTGGAAAGCTTCCCTCCAAATATAACTAACTGAGGTTCTGTAGTTTTTGAGAAATGGGTAAAACAAGTTGAGACAAAAATTATTTTAGCATGCAAAATCCCCTTAACCAGTTATGGTATTATACCATAAATATAGCATAACTGGTTAATACGATTTTACATGCTAAAACTGAGACGAAAATTGTTTGTTTTGCTCATTTCTCAAAAATTACAGAACCCCAGTAAGTAATACTTCAAGGGAAGCTTTCTACTATCATAATCTTCAACCTGTTTAAGTTTAATGTAAATCTGTGGACACTGTGTTTTGTGTAAGGAAAAAGTACGTAGACCTATGAGCTATGGAGAGCTGTTTGAGAGTTGTTGGTAGAAAAAAAGTAATGACACTATAGCGTGTGCAACAATAACACCATTTAAATCCACTTATCTGCATGTTTGATTTATGTTAGCATCAAAAGCATAATCGAACAATTCGGGCCTTTTCTTCGACGTGCTCATTTTTAAATAAGCATCACCAGTCAACGTTAATACATTAATCAAATGATTGGTTTTTACCTTTAACCGATGTGTGCTGAGCATGTCAGATACAGCAATGCGGGGGACGGGGGCAACAAAGAAAAATGCAACGCATTATACTGAGAAAAAAACTAAGGTGATGGGTCATTTTTATGTTTCAGACCTACTGTCTTTTCATAAAGTAACGATAGTGTGGGGTGCAAACTGAATCTTTGTAACTACATTGTATTGTCAATGTTCATTCATTAGCGATTTTTTCTTCTTCTTCAAAAATGCGATTTAATATTCAGCTTCGGCTTGGTCTCGTACTATTTTGAACCGTGCACATAATTGGCAAAACCAAAACCGAAGTCGGCGGATCGAAAAGGCCTAGAAGAAGCCGGACGTCGATGCAAAACAAAGTTTGGTTCCCTTTTTGTTTATTTTAAATATCCCGCTTCTTGCAAATGAAACACAGAATCAGAAAGATACAAAGTTAAGCCCGGTTCATATACTTCCTGCGAATAAGAATGCGAAGCGAATTTGACGTAAATTTGACGTCACACCTTCCTTTCATAGCGATTATTCGCAAGGGAGTAGAGCAGGGGGACGTCAAGATTCGCTTCGCATTCGCATTCGCAGGAAGTATGAACCGGGCCCAGCTCATACCTCCTGCGAATACGAAAGCGATTCGAGTTTTGACGTCACAAGTTCGCAACAAATAATTCGCAACAGTTAAAATGTGCTGAACTCCGGCGTAAAAAAGTCATGTGACGTCAACATTCGTATTGTTTTCCCATTCGCAGGAAGTTTTTAACCAGGCTTTAAACGTCTAACCGCTTTCTATATTCTGTAGCTCAATCACTACCTGCGCTAACGCAAACTTAGAGTCTCGCTAAGCGGCTGAAGATACCAAATGAAGTCTGACCCATTTTATGCTTGACGGGCAAGAAGACACGAATCTGATCTAGTTCATCATGTGCCTACGTCTTCACCCCAAATGTGATTCGAATGGTGACTAATATCTAGCCACGGCGTCTGATTTACGGTCATGAGCCCCAAGTGACGTTAAAAATAGAAGATCAATAAGTGAAGATGAAACACAAATGTAGCCAGTGACGACAAACGGCTCCATCACAACGTCACTATAAGGATCTGCACTGGGTTTAATTGATAAACGCACAATTGGGAGACACATGCCACATGATGAATGATCATACAGCCCTATTCAGAGAAGTTAAATGTCTGAGCCAAACTTTCTTTATGATCGATCATAGAGTTTCGAAAGAGTTTCTTGTTTTACTAGATGTTAAATTTGAATTGAGGATAAAGACTATTAATAGGTTTTCACCTGTTCAGATCATTTCATCTCATTTCATTTATTTATTCTATTTGTCAACAGCAAACTTAAAGACACTGGACACAATTGGTAATTGTCAACATATACATAAAATAACAAACCTGTGAAAACTTTAGCTCAATCGGTCATCTAAGATGCGAGATAATAATAAAAGAGACAACACCTTGTCACATGAAGTTGTGTGCTTTCCCCAGATGCTTGATTTCGAGACCTCAAATTAAAATCTGAGGTCTCGAAATCAAATTCGGGGAAAATTATTTCTTTCTCGAAAACTACGTCACTTTAGAGGGAGCCGTTTCTCACAATGTTTTAACTATCAACCGCTCCACATTACTCGTGACTAAGTTAGGTTTTATGATAATAAAGACGAAAGACGAGCAGAGTATTTCTACGTGTTTTTAACATGCCTGGACCATTCCAACGGCTCTTTTCATAGCCAGCACTGATCCCACGAGATATAATTATTACGTGTTGTTTTTTCCCTACATAGTCTCCGTCATCCACCATGCTTCAAACATACCTTATTTAACAGTTTGACTTATTAAACATGTTATATGGATTTTATTTTGTTGTAAGAGTAAGCTTGCTTTCCAGTCAACTGCCGAGTATCACATTGGGCCTCGGACGTATGAAATTGACCTTAAATAGGGCGGGTTGTTTGTTCAGATGTGGGAGGGGGGGGTGACAAATCGCCCAGAGCTAGATTTGACAAAGCACTAAGATTCATCTTAAGATGAGTTGTCCATGGTGATTTGTATTGTGACATCACACTTTACTTAGCAATTAAGATTGATTCACAATCAATCTTAAGTCTTTGTGAAATCGAGCCCACATGTAGGTCACCCAAAGTGAATAGAATATGAAAAGAAATCCAGCCAATTTAAAAAGAGTAAAAGTATCTGTTCACATTTCCCTCTTAAAGTGGAATAGATTGCAAGATGGTGACAAACAAGATCTAGGTCGGGAGTTCCAAAGTGCAACAGTACGAGGGGATGTATGAATATTTCACAGCATTGGCGTTTTTATACAGTGAAGGGATGAGAGGATGTGGCAGAGCGGATGGGGTGAATGGAGGTGCGCAAAACGGGACGAGTAAAGAGATCTTCTGCGTCGGTCATGCAAAGTACTTGTAGAAGGGGAAGAGCGTCTGCCAGACAGAGGTTCGAGAGATGATGAACCCTTAATATATTAAAGGGGCTCTGACGTCATGATCAGAGCTGGCCTTGGGCTGTTCATGAAAATATGAACTGTCACCCAGTTACTGCACGCCTGGGCCCAATTTGAGAGAACATTGAGTGGGGCACCAGTCTCAACAGGGTCACTTGTTATGCAATATACTTTTTCTATGGTGGGCAAGTTTTCGTGCTTTGTACAAGCTTTACGAAAGTGGGCCCTGTGCGCTCCAACCATAGATGTGCGGGTACAACATGACAACATTGAGGAAACACAAGACGTTTGGGACGCAATGACGACCCATTTACACTGTAAATATCAGTTGAGTTTCACTCGCTGCTCAGCATAACATGTAATAGCAAAATAATGTCCCTCCACTGTATAAGTCCCATTTTGGTTTGATGACAAAACCACCAACACACGACCATCAATTGGTGAACCATCAGATTAGATCCTTCCCGCCCAAGTGTGCAAGCACAGTTGTCCTGCATTCTCCTGAAGACGAGCAAAGTATACTGTTCGAATCGTCGAGGCCACACCGACTCTTTTCAGAGCCAACACTCACCATAAGAGATTTACACATGGTTGTACCCGCAAGTTTACTATTTATTTATAGTAAATACAATTTACACAACAAATATTTGTTAACATTCACTTGCTTCTCAGTATTACAAGTAATTGCAAAAATAACGTCCCATCACTGTTTAAACCCAGTTTGGTTTAATGACAAAACCACCAACTACACGATCATCAAACGAATAAAGAATTACAGACAAACCCGGACGTCATTCCAGAAAATGCAATTTGGAGCCAAACACGGAGATTTCAAGCTTCATCGAGTCTTTCCCCCATCACCCTTGATGGGGATGCCAAGAGAGATTCCCCGGCGGTCATTATGGACGATTTCCGGCACATCGTTATTAGAGAGAGACGATCGGTTTCGGAGTCTAAATTGCGATGATGGTTATTCTTTGACTGATTGCGTGGATTGTGAAGTGACAGTATTCGGTTATGGACCCGTAACTTTGCTATACTCATTTTCCAACTGACCTGGTTTAATTTTAATTTCATTGGTGGTCTACTCAGGAGACTAATATGTTTTCTGTATAATGGTAGTCACTGTATCGTGTGGTGTTTTTAAAACTTATTTATTAAGTTATTTCTAATAACAAATCTGATTATATTTCCATGTTTACTCTCAGGTGTACACAAGATTTTTTAGTGTACAAAAAGTTTAAGAATAAAAATTGTTCTGCTTACTGCTACCGCAAAGTGGATTTGGAAATCGTGATATCTTTAAGAGTTTTAATATAATAGTAGGATCAAGTTTCCCAAGCAGGTTAAACAGCGGGAAAGGACTCTGATTTCCAAACCATAGAGAGCAGATTCTCATTGACCAATCCTGCACGCTGTGCGTACATGACGTGCGTTTCCATTGTTTCATCTTCGTTTTACCTCTAAAGATGGCGGCGTGGTGACGTCATTGGAAGGCATACTCGTCACCAAACATCATCTACAATGTACAAATCAACCAGAACCAGCCATACACACTCTCTTTAACCTAGATGTCAACCTCTTCTATCACCCACTCCTTAGTTGAAGTTGTTGCATACGCAACACTTGTGTATATTTGGGATGTGTCAGATTCCGTTCAAACATGTTGATCATTACACGTCAAATGGAAATGGTTTCTTGATATCTCTATCCACAACACGGGGCAGTCATTAATCACCGCACTGTTTTCTGTGTACTCCTCTCGCCTCCGGGGTGAAACACGTTGTTGGCTTTTCTTGGCGTGATGGATATAAATTCTCGACCACTTAGGAGATTCAACGCTCTTCATGTTTATGCATGTCAGTGGCTCGAACCTCTTCCTCTCTCTAACTCTATCTCTCTACATCGTTTCTTAAAGGCACTGGACACTATTGGTCATTACCCAAAACAATTGTTAGTATAAGAAGAACGAGTAATGGAGAGCGGTTTCTCACTCAAACATTAAAAGCCTTCAGGCCTGACGCATTTTTAAGACATCTGAAAGCACACAAATTTGTGCAACAAGGGTGTCTTTCTGTCACCAGTGTTGTCTTCGATGACCAATTGATTAACATTGTTCACAGGTTTGTTATTTTAGGAATTATGTTGGGAGACATCTGTTTTTTTAGTGCTTTGGGTACTACATGTATATTATTATGTTAAATCTATATATTTTTTTATTGTGTACCCCAGATGTGGGGCAACAGATCTACGGATCATAGGATGTATTTGCTTTTGTTGTCCCTTGCCCATCTCAGGGTATTATTGTCAATGTATTATGTTTTGTACTGTTATGGCGAATAAAATAATAATAATAATAATAATAATAATAACACCAAGTGAGAACACTGATCTTTGGCAATTACCAAATGTATCCGGTACCTTTAAATGGAAGTGTACAAGATAATGTTAGCTTATTGATCCAAGGTCTGTATAAAATGACACTTGGATTTCCATAGGTGTGGGTGTACTTCGCACTTGAGACAACGGTGGGTGGACGTGACCGAAGACGTCCTCTCATCAGGCTTGTCTTTACGTCAATGTTTCGCCGTTTCTGATCGATCTCATTGAGAGATAGTGTCATTCAAATGGTTTGAGAACACGATCGCTGGCACAAACATTAGTTCAATCTACATGAAGATACATAAAGTCATACTGGGTGTTTGGGTATCTCTCAATGTTAAAGAGTAGAAAACCACTCGTTTTGTCCACCATACCATTCTTGCAAAGAGCCATATTTATGGCGGACAACTCTTTTTAGAGTGAAAAAAGGGTACTTTCACCCTGATTATAGAGTGAAGTTCGTTCAAGTTTCACTCAAAAAGAGTGATTCAGATTGACTTTCACTCTCAAAAGAGCAAAAGTTTACATTGAGATTGGCCATAACTATACAGTGAAATGGAAAAATTAACAATATTTTGGTATATAATAAGCAACAATTTCACATAGAGTTAAGATTGACTTTTACAGTGAATCAATCTTAGCGAAGTGTGATGTCACAATACACAACAAATCACTATGGTGACAATGAAATCTCATCTTAAGAAGAATCTTAGTGCTTTGTGAAATGAAGCCCAGGCCTACAGAATCACCGGCTTCAGTATACTAAAATATAGTCACGCGCATGCCGGATCTGCTATCAAATAATGGTAAAAAAAAAATTATATTTTTTAATTATTACTAAGGATCTTCTAAGAGTATATATTTGAGCCTCAGGGTGTATTGTATTTCGACCAATCAGAGAGCAGCATAGGCTCTATAAATAAGGTTAACATTCACAGGCTGGAAAGAAATAGTCTGGTGTCCTTTTGGTCAAATAATGATAAGTGTCTGTGTTCCTTGGATTTTGAAAACCCTGACTTAGGTCTCAGACGGAGTAAAGCTGACTGACTGGGGTATGGGTTTACAATCTCTTTTATAAGAGAAGGTACGAGACATAAGATTGATGTAAGATGCACCCCTCTAATCGGTCGATCAGAATATCCGGCATGCTCGTGACTATGTATAGACTGCGTCCGCTGTGACGGTTGTACGGCTGAGGCTGTTGCTCCCGGTGTATAGTCTGGGCCCCCTGTCTTACAAACCAAATTATTTCATTTAACATTATTAATTCATTGGAAAATTGTGCAGTGTTGCTAGCTTTCTATATCTGTGTTTTGATTGGTCCGAGTGATGTTTGTCAGCTGCACTTTCGGTCGTCTGCATGCAGAATGATGTAGTTGTGTACATGCATGTAATGTATACATGTACGTAGGATTTGACTGCAAATCTCAATGTGAAATGAATCCGAGGTCAAAGGTGCTTTTGTATTAAGGGGAATGACGTAGGCTCGACGCTGATATCTGGCGTAATTTACAAGCCTCGAAGTGTGACGTCTGTGCGGCACCATAATGTAGCCCGAGCCCTATGTTTGGGGCTACATTTAGGTCAGGCTACATTTAGGGCTCGGGCTACATTATGGTGCCGCACAGACGTCAGATGTTCAGGCTCCAAATGGTGGTGTTTAATAGTGTGTGCCTCCTATATTGCTTCAACGCGTGCCGATCAAGCCGCAGCTGTAGCCGCTCCTTCGGTCACAACTGAAGTTTGAAAGGCTGTTCAGGTTGGCTCAATATTGGTTTCTCCCCATGGCTTTCACCTCTGTGGACACAGGTTCGAATCCCACTCCGGACTGCAGCCTTATAGCACTTGAATATATAATAATTCAGTTCATCTCTGTATACTTTTCCCATTTTGTGTTTCCTTCCACATCTAAAACTTTCCCTTCATCATCGTCTCATCATCACATGATATTATACCTTCAGGCCTGCGCGTTACAGTGCAGGGCACCTTCGTAAGCTCTATGCTGATACAAATGTCAATGGGGTGTGTACTGCAGGATACAAAATATATTTGTGAACGTACTTTTATGGTAATCTACGGATACAAACTTAAGAAATTGAATTTCTGTCAAAGGCTGTTATACAATTCCTTTTCATTTGAGTTTCTTGTTTGTATTTTTTTCGTCTTGACTGAAATTTGATGCTGCCGTCGTGGAGTCAAATGCCACCTTAATTGTTTTTTTGTTCACAAAGAATGAAAAGTATTTGCAAAGAAAATGCATCAATAGTGTAAGCCCTGTGCAATCAATCACAAAATTTCCCATGACATGAGAGTACAGTGAAGAACGGGAAACCTTTCGTTTGAATTGAAATTGCCTAATCCCTGCACGCAGCTAACCAAAACTCCTCAAGTCTACTGCAAAGACTCTAGTCCGCTCCCCCATCTCCACAGGGAATTATAAATCAAACAGAATCTAATGGACTCTTGCACAAATCCTTAAAGATGTTATTATGGTTTGTTCATAGAGCTCTTGCAGAGAATAGATTGTGAAGTGTTAGAAGATACGGTACGTTGGACACGCATGTATGGCAATGACTTCACGTTTACGATAACGAGATTTTACGAGAAGTATGCAAGTTTGGTTTTATATTTTAAACATCCGGTGGAACTGTTTGGGCAGTAGTTCTGCTCACTTTCCTTTTTGAACACAAATTGAGAAACACCGTGCTTTTAAAAAGTAAAGTTTTAAAACAAAAACAGTTAGGGAGAATTTGTCTGTTAGCTGGCAGTGTTTTTGCAATCCACCGTTATATGATGCCCACCATTATGGCATGCCATAACCGAGCGGTTCAGGTCTTTCTGATCAGCAGAGTGCTGGTTCGAGTCCCGGTCGTGAAACTTGTATTCTTTAGCAATATACCTTAAGTTGTGTTGTCCTTCGGATGGGACATTGAGCCATAGGTCCCATGTACTAGAGTTAGTAGTGCATGTGAAAGAACAAAGAACACTATTAGGGGTTAACTCCGGTGATTCTGGTTCACGTCAAGTACCCTTGTTTACAGGTTTCCGCGGGTTTGCGGGCTACAGTGATTCACATATGAGGCATCCTTGATTTGTCTTATTATGTATCCATGGTTTCATTGTTAGAAAAATGTAACAATTATTAATATAATTATCCTCGGTTTTCTTAATCAGAAGCATAGGGGGAAGGTAATCTTCTCATCAAATATAATTGCACTTTTTCGCCATTGATTATTTTCTAGCCTAAAATTTGATTTAATAAAAGAACAATCTTAATGTTAATAATCATCTATCATCTTCCCATACTGAGCATCCATTTAACTCCCTCCCCTATGAACTGAACTTTCAAGAGTTCCACCATCATAAAAACCCCTAGTGGAAATGAACAAGACAATTATCTGGTCTTAGCATGGCTGATTAGACGATTGTGAGTTGGTTGACCGTGCGGTAAGGTTGATTGGATTTCTGGAGCTGTACATTGAGACAGAAATTGATTTTCTCGTTTTGGTGAAAGTTCTTGAATAATGTCCTTGAACTTTCGGTGAGTACGTACCACGAGTTCTTTTTATTGCATTTGACTCCCATTTGGTAAAATTCATGTTTAATTACTGTGTTCAAATATTGTGTTTCAGTGTTAACATTATTTTTGCTCTTTCTTGCCTTAACATATTTTTTCTGGGATTTATGAAACATACTACTTTTGGTGACAGTTTTATTTTTGAACTTTTATGCTCTCCTGGGCAGCCCACTGTTTTTTTTTTACTCCTTTGTTTTTAAATATGTTTAATGTGTGTATACGTACTGGTGTTTGCCCAAATAAATATTACTTCTCAACAATTTATTAAAATTTCAAGACAGTTTTGCTCCTTCTTCGTAAAATAATCATCAGTAACGCGTACAGTCAAATTTATTCGGATTGTTTGTGCACGTTTCCAAGCACACAAATATGCTCAGCGATTAACAAATTCCGCGGAAATGACTCATGAGCAAAATTTCGAGAACCGTTTTTGTAAATACAATGCCAAGTATTGGTGATGTCTGTCTGCGAAATTCTACGGCGAGCTGCACAGTATACCCCGGACCCCATTAGAGCACCTTCTCGACGGTAATCAAGCCACGGTTGGAGAGGCAACCGTTGAAACGGTCCGATCCTTCTACTCTTTCACGACCTATTTCCATCCAACCTGATTTCCATTTAAATTCAAGGTGATGTATTTTATACGAGTAGTGAAAATACAAGTGTCTCGCAATTATTATTTGACATACATGACGTCTGTAAAAAAGATATTGAAATTTGATTATTATATTTTTTTATTGAAACAAACACAAGTCATAGCCTTCATGCCAAAGTGGATGCATTCTTACATTTTTTTATAGAGGACGAAAAAGTGGCTGAGAGAAAAAACATTAACTGTAGTTTTAAACGTACATGTTATTACTATAATTGTATTAAAGTTAATTTTAAAAAGATGAGTTTTTAAACATGAAGGCGTGATGGAAATTTAAAATATTATATTAAAATATGGAATTGAAAAGTCGACAGATTTTTTTTCTTCATAAAGATATGCCAATAGTCACTTATGTTCTTTAGAATTGTAATTGTTGCTTTTAATAATTAATTTCTGCAAATGAAACTTTCTGTAAATTTAAAGTGAACTCAATCACTGTTACTGCGAAGCCTGTGAAAACATACAGACAAGAGAGCCTGAAACACCGGGATAACCGCTATTTCTTCCACGAAGTGTTCTTTTTTCACGTGTCTGAAAATCATTGGACCTTCGGCCTGGTGTCCAACCAAAAGGGCCACAGCATTTAAGGTTACATATCTTGTTCAAGTACACAGACCGTGTCACAACATGGAATCGAACCCACACTCCGCCGATCAGAAACATCAGAGCTCGATTCCAGTGCTCCGAATTAACCGCTCGGCCACACTCGCCATTAACTCTGATAAGGATGCCTCAAAAGCATCACTGTTAGAGAGACATAAACACCAGGGTTAACCCAAAATCTTCTACCATACATGTTCTGGGTTCTTTAACGTGCACTGCCAATCATAGTCCATGGGACCTACAGGTTAATGTCCCTTCTTTAAAGAGCAAGGCAATTATGGTGGAATGGTGGCGATCATTCTTAAGGACACAGGGGTGGATTTCACAAAGGTAGTCCTAAGAGATAGGACTAGTCCTAAGTAAGGACCAGTAACTCATTCTAACTTAGGACTGGTCCTATCTCCTAGCATTGCCTGGGACTAGTTCTAAGTTATGACTTCCTTTGTGAAATCCACCCAAGGATGACCACGAGGACTCAAACCCACACACTGCTAATCAGAAACACCATAGCTGGAGTCCAGTGCTCTTAACCGCTCAACCACGACACACCATTTCTCATCAACTCCTCGTGGTATCCATTTTTTTTAAGGGCTCGGGCTACATTATGGTGCCGCACATGCGCCACTGTACACCTTTAGTTTCCGTGCAACTTCAGCCCCATCATTGCAATGATTCTGCAATTACACGCGCGCAGATTGCACTCCAACGAAGAACGAACAGAGTCTTCGACTGAGATGCAACTTGACTGCATTGAAGAGGTGAGTATGAGGTTGCGCAAAGTGTGCTGCATAATATCATTCCACTCGTAAAATGTAACAATATCCGTAGCAATGTGTGCATTACACAGTACAGGCAATTGACTCAAAGACATTGTCTACTTCCTATTTATTCCTACTTCTTGTGCTAGTTTTGATTTGGTGGACTGCGAACATATTTTAACTTTATCGTTAATTCGTTAAAGCGTATAACTCTTTACGGCGGATCATTAAGTCGTTAAAGCTGATTATAATTCGTTACAGAGGATTAGTAATTCGTAATAATGAATTACTTTTCCGCTCATAACTTCTTCGCACATTTTGCATTATTTGTAAATAATATAGCAATCCAATACATTATCACCCAATACACTTTTCTTCCAAGAATACAACACATTTTTGTTTGGTATCGAACAAATTGTACTCGACTGTATTCTATTGTACCTCAGTCCCACTTGTGTAAGAAGTTTTTTTCCCGTCATAGTTCTGTTAATACAGTATTTCACTTATGAATTGTCCGGGTCAAGAATGTGTGAATATTGACCAATCGCCACCGGGCACTATTAGCCTTCAACTGCCCCCTTCCACACGAGTTCGGACAAGAAGTCCAAATACCTCGCGAAAGGGCCGATTGGACTTAAGAAAGCAAACTGTGAAAGTGGACCAAAATACTTCATAGGAAAACACCTGTAGCCAGAAACCAAATTAACCAGAGTAGACATATCAAGTGTCAACTGCTAACAGAATTACTTTGAGAGTTTGTTATTCTATCGTGATGAAGAGAAGTGTTTATAAAGTCCGAGGGGACATTTCATTTCGTTGGCGTTCATGATACAGTGGATGTAGTCCAAGAAAATTGAGATGTATGATAAAAGACGAGTGGTGATAGACCAATACGTCACAAGGGACCTAATTAAAGGCAGTGGACACTATTGGTAAATGTAAACGACTAGCCTTCACAGATGGTGTTTCTGAACATATGCATAAAATAACAAACCTGTGAAAATTCGAGCTCAATCGGGCGTCGGAGTTGCGAGACAATAATGAAAGAAAAAAACACCCTTGCCACACGAAGTTGTGTGCGTTTATATGGTTGATTTCGAGACCTCAAGTTCTACATCTGAGGTCTCGAAATAAAATTCATGGAAAATTTCTTCTGTCTCGAAAAATATGTCACTTCAGATGGAGCCGTTTCTCACAATGTTTTATACTACCAACCTCTCCCCATTACTCATTACCAAGTAAGGTTTAATGCTAATAATTATTTTGAGTAATTACCGATAGTGTCCACTGCATTTAAGTCACTGACATCTGCTCTTCCCATATTATATCGAATACCGTAATATCAGATTGGACATGAGTACACACGCACTTATAAAATGTGAACTGTAAAATATGATCGATTTCATAAACACTAAAACTCAAGACAGTTCTCTAAAGAACAAACTCTGCCTGTCAAGTAAAGATACACACATGGTGTTACCGCAAACCAAATAATAGTAAAATTCATCTTACAAGGCCTTTAGCGCATTTTACCAACCGTATCAATGCGCTTTTACATGATGCTTTTTAATCTTTCTCAGCTCCCTGCATGAGGAGTATTGTATCCTTTTTGAGAAAACCACGTTTAAAGTAAGACTGTTTTTTGGAATCAATGTTTTACAAGCCAGTCTTTAAAAGTTGTTCTCCCTTTTCAAACGCCTTGATGGGCTTCTCATTGTTGAGATACCAATATTGCAGTGTTTTCAAGATGGCGGCATTGTGACATCAAAGAAGCAGGTCAATTATGATCGAAATCAAAGTTTTAAGTGGTCCCCCATCTCCTTTGTTGTCTACCGATTATGCTTCAAAATGGAATCTGTAACCCGTCGCAATGAACCACAGTCACGCTCTATACTCGAAATTGATGGATTGTATATTAAATAAAGAATTGTTATATTCACTAAATCTCTGCAGAGGTTGACTTTGTAGTCAATGGCGTAAATGTGGCAGTCGGAAACCATGATTCTCTACGGACCCCAGTGCGATCTCTGATTACGTTTTACGTGGCACGAGAATGGGACGAGGCACGCAAACGGCACACATCCATAATGTTAATTTGACCAATGTTCATATTATTCTTGATTGATGTGTAGAGCGGTTTATTTACAATGTGCATGTGTGTGTGCTAACTAGTCGTGAAATCGATTCTTAATGAAGAATTGTCTTCAGTTAATCATGGTTCAAATACCGAGACTTTTAAATCACTTGTCTGTATACGTTGACTGACTTTCTGATCCATACCGTTATTAGCTTGTTATAACAACTTGATGATGTTTTGAACCTTTAGGTCTGTACCAATATTTCCTATAAATATATGTTTTCCATCTTTGTGTAATTCCATTTCACTAACTCTGCTAATTTGCACATGTTTACACCCAACGCCGTGTTTTGTTTCAATAAAAACTCTTAGTCTGTATTTGTCTTATTCTTTTTCTTTCTACATGGCCATTTTCATTCACGCAGTCAACTTCTGGCTAAAACGGAAATATCTCAAGCACCTTGCTTGACATGATCGATGACTATATTATTGCAATCGTTACTTCGTGGAAAGGGATACTCCATGGCCATTCAACAAACACGTTCTAGCGCCACATCTTGGGTTCCCAAGAATACAAGGAAATGATGTTCCACCAATAATTTCAAACTAACCAATAACTGTGGTTTTCAAAAAGACTTGTTTTGAATTGCTTTGGTATGTAGGCATACTACCTGTAGACAACACCCACGTATCCTCAGCCGCATGCAAAGCACATGGGTAAACATTAGTTAGAACTTTCGATGCACATAGCTCTTGGGGCAATAACATTATCAGAGTCAAACTTTCTGTGGCTTTGTCACAGTTTTCCAACCCACTGGCTACTATAGCAACAATAAGATTTAGCATCACCATTCAAAATACAAAAAGTATATTTATTTTTCTTTTGACCTACATACGGCAGCTGCGATATGGCGCACGCATTCAGGATCGCAAATCCCTGATGCCAAGATATCGGCAAAACGTTGACATTTACGTCGACTTGTCCCGGGGACATTTTTGCTGATTTCACATTTCCCAACGCTAGCCAAGCATCCTGTGAATTCGGAGAGGGTTTTCAAGACACTATCTAGAGTGTTAAATGTGGACTAAGGATCAAAACATTGGCTTTTACGGCTGGTTAAGTGAAAACAGTATAACATACAATTTCGCCTTGGGTGATCTTTTAGAATGCACAGGTAAGTATTACACGTTAAAGGGTTTTGATACCTTTTTTAGATCAAGTTTGTTTTGCAATGACAGGAATCCATACTCACTGTGAGTGGAATGTAATGTGATGTGGTTTTCTTGAAGAAGTTTCAGCTTCATAAGTCCTGGAGTTTTTGAGTAAAAAAGTGAAAATCACAGAGCAATGTTGTCAGGAGAGTGGCGTAAATCCGTTGTAAATGCTAACACTTTTGTGAAGTTGTTTTACTCGTGTCTCAAAAACTACAACAGCTCAGCAAGAGATTTTTAAAGCGAAGCTTTCTACTATCATTATAATGTTATGGAGGTTGTGTTTTGTGTCGTACAAAAAGGTTCCCCTTAAAGGTGATATACAGGAATTGGTTAACTGTTGCAACCAAAAAGACATTATGGTCTAAAATGCAAGCAATAGTTAGTGGCCTAAAGTTTTGGTTACTGCGAGATATATTTTTAAATCTATGTAATTGTTATGTAACAGACATTCTAATAACATGTGCAAAACCGGATAAATTGCCCAACCACCTCATTTTTGGCCCCTGGTATTCTCAAAACTGCCTTGACTATTCGTCAGTGATTTTTTGGTACCCCCCCCCCCCCCACTGCCTTTACCCGGAAGAAATCGTCTTAACGCTATTTTATATTTCAGCTTACAGTAGAGTTTCCATGTCCCGATGCATTTATAGAGAGCATTAGACTGTCTCAAACGATCGTAGCTTTCACATTAATCTTTACAAAAGATCAAAGATTTAGCTTGAGAAAAATGTTCCTGTCGATTACTTTTCCGTACACAGGTGTATTTTGTTACTTCATCTTCTTCTTTTTTTGATCAGATTCTAAAAACTGTGTTCAACAGCATAGATATCGATCTAGGCCGAGCAGATCAAAAAAACGACTTATAGGTGACTTATGGACAGCTCAGGTAACAAAAGGCGATTTCAACCTCGTCCCCCGGGGCGAAGTATTACTCAGCAGCTTGTATACATGAGATTGAATCGCGAGAGTGATTTTTAAAAAAAAGCCAAAACCAAAAGAGGGTGACTGATAGAATACTTGTTGCATTATTTATTATCTGGAGCATCAGTAAAGAACATCGGGTAAAATCGGTTTATATTAGACTGGTGATTTCTTGTAAACTGAGCTTAGCTAATTCCCAATTCGACTATGTATAAAGAAGCAAAAGCTTTTTTCAATATGAAAGATGAAGAGAAAGGTACACTGTTGGAAACGTCCCGGCCACTGTGCTTCGAGTAGTGAATAGCAACAACAAAATGTGAGAAACGGATCCCTGATAAGGCCTGCTCTGAAGTATCGATAGTTGTTGAGAAAGAGGTAACTTTCTCACTAAACTAAATATTTGAATCTTAGAAAGACTTCAGGTCTGAAGCCTTTCTCAGGCATCTGAAAGCATACACAATGTGCAGCAATGGTGCTTTCTTTCATTTTTTTTCTTTCTGATTTAACTTCTTCATCGATGTATATCCCGGTGTAATGAAAAGTTAACTATATTTTTAACTCGAGGAAAGGTATTTTAGCTGCATTAAAGGTAAAAGGAAAAACATTAAAGAGAGCAGTTTGAGTTTTTGACAATTCTCCCCCGGTTTACAATAATATTTGTTTGAATCGTTGGGATATCTTTAAACGTCAACCGGTTTAAACCGGTTCTCAAGGGATAGATTTTAGGTAGGTCAGGTGGACTGTTGCTTCAGGTAAAATCAAAGTGTAATGGCAAAGTAAAATAACTGCCCTTTTCCCTCATATTATGGTTAGAATACAACGACCCTGCGGTGACAAAGGGTCAGTTTTCTAACAGATTATGTTTTATTTTAAAGGTATTGTACGAGATTGGTTTAAAGGGGTAACGACTAACGACGACATTGTTTAACTTTTATTCTGAAAGCTCGCAACGAAGTTCATACTCAAACCAATTTTTCTACAAAATCTTTGTTTATCTGAAAATCATGCCGTGATGCTTGTGTCCTTAAGCAAGACATTTAACCATTGCTTCGTCCTTCGGATGGGACGTAAATCCGTTGGTCCCATGTGTTGTGTAACGCATGTAAAAGAACCCAAATGCACTTATCGAAAAGAGAAGGGGTTCGCCCGGTGTTCCTGGCTGTGGCTGCATGCTGTATGCGCCGTATGGCGCCTTGTAACTCATAGCGAGGTGCAATTGGGTCTCATCATTCATCACTGCAATAACTGAATGTAATATACTCAGCACCTTGAGTAAACTAGTTTTGTAGAAATGAGCGCTATTAGACTTAGATATTATTATGAATATACTAATAATATTATATCAGAGAAACCTGTGCCTGAAGACCTTTTAAACAACGCAACAGCTGCTCTTGGTTGTTACTAACCAATGAGTTTACGTGCTGATAAGTTTTTTTTTCATTAATTTCTCCTGACTCCCAAAACTGATGAGCCCAAAATGTTTATAATGTTTCTGTTTTATATGGTTGATGTCACAAATCATTAACACTGTCTGCAACTATTTTGTCAGCTCCCAATCATGTTCCTTAAAGGACATATATTGTGTTGATTATACTTCTCTCGAGGCATTATGGACTTAATCCTCTAGGTGACATACCTTTGACACATTCGTTAAAAGCTAACCTGGCTGGAGGTTAACATATGGTGAGCAATTTTGGAGCAATTTTATTTTGCAAGAATGAGAAATAAACAACGTATTTTGTTAAGATTAGATTAGATTAGATTAGATTCAATTCATATTCAATTTGGTTTTCCCCCATATTAACGTCCATTGGATTATACTTATTGTCCACATTTTTACAGATATAGAAATTCAATTTTCACTGGCAAATCAGTAAAAAACTAAAATTCTTCAACATACAAAAACAATTCTTTCCCTAATCGATTGTCCCTCCTGGCGAAAAGGGGGTTCACAAGTTAAGCATCAATCAGCTTTGAATTTTAATTTAAAAGCATTTTAAGATCGTAATAAATACATGTCTATTGGTAAAAATGCAATGGATGGTATAATGTTGCATGAAACAGAACCCTCAATTAAATTCCCATACACCAAGCCAGCAACGAGTCAATAGCTTCGAAGCAATTATCACGTGCGCTCAACGTCTAACGGGAATATAAATGTTTGAATCATCAAGTTGGCTGAGCAGTCTCTGTTTACAGGACGTGGCTGAGTATATATTTATGTTCGAGTCGTGGAAATTGTGTGCATATAAGTACACAAACAAAACAATCAGGAAGTTTCATTTCTTGAAATCTGATGTGTGTTTCAAATTCATTTGGTGACTTTACGAAACGTTTAATTTGTCAATGTGGACGTATGTCGTCGTTATTTATTTGGGTTTTTTTGCTCACCGATGGGTCGCGACTGTTTAGTGTCGCAATAGACTTGGAAAGCCATTAATGCAAATCAAGAACAGCTAGCCATTTTGGAAACAAATCAACAAATCATTAGAGATATTTCAACCACTGAATGTTACAGAAGTTTTTTTGATTTTGAACATTTGGCTGGCCATGCTAACCGGCGGACTTTGGTTATCAACAATGGAAAGGAATATAGATGAATGGCACAAAGTGTCATCGACCGCCATATTGGATGATAACAGCAGAAAAGTGCAAGGCTGTACGTGCTGCACACAACTCTGAACCCATAGCTTTTTCACACGTGCACGTTTAATCAAAGACGGCAGTCAATGAAGTCATGTGCAATACATTCCATGTACAGGCGACCTACATTGCTTGCTAGTATTAATCAAATAAGCAAAGGGGGATTAATGGCCATTATTATTCAATTTGTAAAAAGCCATCACAGCTTTAGCTACCTACTCGGGGGAAAAGTAGTCTGAAATATCAGCAAGGGCTCAATTTGGAACAATTATGTTTTGTTCTATTGTAAATTGAACAATCAAATCCCAGTGAGAATACAGATAAAGCAATTTGCAAGGCTATTGAGTTTGTTTCACCTCAATAACATCTGACAACCTAACATAATGCCTTTTTGATATTTTAAAATTGATTGTTGCTTCCAATGTGCTGTCAAGCGCTTCATACTGATTGAATGCACTCTTTAAAGGCACTGGCTGAACACTACTGGTAATTACTCAAAATAGTTGTCAGCATAAAAACTTACTTGGTAACGAGCAATGGAGAGCTGTTGATAGTATAAAACATTGTGAGAAACATTAGACAAAGTATGAGTATTATGTGTTACGGAAAACTCTATAGTGCTTTCTTCACCACATTATTGTTTATATGTTTCGAAGCTTCTTTCCTCAAAATGTAATCAAAGTTTTATGATATTTTTTTTTCTAAACAAGCATTTGGTATGATTTAATGGATAAGGTTTGGACAGTAGATTCTTGCATGGAATGTACGAAACGAAGGCGAGTGCAGTGGACGAACGAATCTACTTATTTGTCTCCTCGCTAACTTCAAATAGGTCCAACCGACACTCTTCTAGCGAAAAACACCAGGGCCCATTTTCATAGAGCTGCTTAAGCAGAAAACAATGTTTAACAATTGTCTGCTAAGCAGAAATGAGCAGGATACCAGTCACAAATTGTAAACGTGACCTTGTTGTTTGGCTGGTAACCTTATTCAGGTAGGCATAATTTTGTTGTGCTTAGCTACTCTATGAAATTGGGCACAGAGCTTGAGTCCAATACCTTCGACTGCCCGGCCACGACATTTCTGTTTAAAAGATGTTTTCCAATTGAACGTTCTTTTTTCAGATCTAGTTTGATCATACAACAAACTCCGGAATCTTTGAATCCTAGATTTGTAAAGAATCTACTTTTACATTGACTCGTAACATAATATCTTCGTAACATTTCTTCAATCACGTGAAACAGCTCGTGTGTCCTATCAAATGTTTCCCTCTTTAGTCACTAAAGAAGATATATGTACGTAATCCGATTACACAATGAAAGAAAGGGGTTGGTGCTGTGGCAGCACACCCATCCAAATCTCTCACATTGTATCATTTTCCATGAAACTCGAAACTTTCATGGTTTCTTGGTTTCACACTTACTCATTGGGAGAAAAACGTACACCTTTTATCAAGTGTTCCCGGGAGAAAACTCATAACTGGTTTTTCGGGTTAGAATTCATTCTGACTCGGATTGTATTTTTAGCTGGTCTACATTTCAGTCGGAAGATTTTTTCTGTCGCGATTTTTTTTTTAGTCACTCTTTGTTTTCCAAACTAAAACCTGTTATCGACTCTTTAAAAGGGCATACTCCCCTGTTTGAGTTATCAGAAGAAGACAAATCATATAGTATTAATTTTAAGTCATTAGTTTCAAATTTATGTAATAGTAATTAAACACGTGACAGCGATGTAAATATTTAATTGATCCATCTGGTTCTTATCAGATCTCAAAAAGTAAACGTCATCCGATTCTCAAACTTTTTTCAGTTACAGCCTTGTTACATGATTTTTACATATGTTTGCATACTCTCCATGATGGTATACAATTTTCAAGGTGTTCGGGTATATACAATGTGCCATGATTTTGGGACATGCGTGCAGTAACCCCAAAACAAGTTTCAAAACAATATTCAGCTTATTATGTTGAGACACTCATAAATAAAAAACAAATTTGTTAAGCATTGTCTCTGCGGAAATTCAATCTTGGAAATAATCACAAAATGTAGCTGTGGTTAAATTTCTTTTCTTTTTCAAGTGAATAAGACCCCGGGCATTACGGTGGCTTGATTAATACTAATATCAGATTCATAACAATTTTAGCTTTCCGAATTGAATAACCCATACAGCAAATTGCCTTTAACAAAATTACAATTACTTGAGGGAAATAAAACTAATAAGAGATCACGTCAAGGCACGTCAAAGAACGTCAACAGATGAGGTCAATATCTGATGAAGAGACAGTGGGGACGACTTGCAATGTTCAAGCCGTTTAATCAATTCTAGTTCAGTGAACCTGCCCGGTCAATAACGTCATTGCTTAAGCAACTGGAAAAGTTTCCGTTTCCTGCCATCACCTTTTTACTCATTTTTACAAAAAGGAATATTTAATTTGTAAAAAAATAAGATACTATTTTATTTAATAACAAATGGAGAAAGAGGTGGCAGGATATGGAAACTAAGTTCTTTCAAAGCAACCAAAAACAGAATACAAGAAATGTCATTGTTGCTGATTAGCAAATTTTTACAAAGAGGAATATTTCATTTGTGAAAATAAGATCTTTATTTCATAACAAATGGAAAAGGTGGTTCAGGATAGGGAAACTAATTGCTTTCCAAGCAACCAATCATTTGTGAAGGTATGATACTAATTTATTTCATAACTAATGAAAAAAACGATGGCAGGATACGGAAACTAATTGCTTTCCAAGCAACTGATCCCAGAATACAAAAAAAAATGTTTTTGTACGAACTTTACCAGGTATAAAGTTTGATAATTTTTTGTCTGAGATGTCTTAAAATCCGGAGGAATTGTTTTTTAATTGTCAGAAAGATTTGTGTTTTCCAATTAAGGAAACTTAAACTGCCGATGCTTGACGTTTATGTCAACCAGAAGAACAAATTTCGGTAAATTTACGAGTATTTTATCACCATCTTCCACGGATCTATAAACAAAACAACAACAACAACAATAACATTTGTTCGTTACGGTACGTAAAAAATTGTATTTCCCGAGGAATCAAATTCCAGGTCCAGATGACGTCTTCGTGGGTGGCGACAAAAACATATCTCTTTGAGAGGGTACTGTCCTCTCGTGCTGTCATAAAATGGCCGAGAAGGTCATCTTAAAAGGGTTATACATCTCACGAAGTACACGTGAAATGTAACATTAGTTCTTTCTGGGTTTAATCATGTGTATAATACGTATGGGCAATTTCGTGCTCGGGCCGCATTTGGACACATGAAAGGTTGGGGCTACATTTATGTTCGGGCAATATTAATTTATGCATACAGTGTGGGACAACGGTAAGCTACATACATAAAAGGCTACATTTAGGCTCAGCTAATGTTAAACTACGCTTACAGGGTTCGAACCACGTTAATGTACATACACAGAGGAGCAGGCTATATTTTGGCACAGCCAATGTTAAACGACGCATACAGGGTTGGGGCTACATTAAGGTTCGGACCACGGTACGCTACGTACATAAAAGGCTACATTTAGGTTCGTACCACAGTAAGCTATACGGGTTGGGGCTACATTTTGAATCAGGTCACACTTAGCTTCATACAGGGTTGGGGCTACATTTTAGGTTCGGACCATATTAAGCTCCATACAGTGTTGGGGCTACATTTAGGTCCCGGACTACAACTAGGAATCGCGGTACATCTTAGACACCGCCCAAACGGGATGATTGCTAAATCATAGAGAAAAAATGAAACGTGGTTCTATGCAGGATAATTCGTAGAAAATACAAAACAGCTGAATCTGATCAAACAATGGCGACATGTTTACAATCGGACCACACGGGTCAACATTTTGCCAGGCAGGAAGTGTACCCACTTGCCAATGGAAGAAACCATTAAACATTGCATTTTGCGGGAATGTCAGTGCAGTGTATTTCAATGATTGCCAATTAAACACATTCGAGTGGGATGAAAATACTACCTTTTTTATAAAAATAAGGCAATCCCACAGGGAGTTAATACCCCAGAGTGTAAAAAGCTAATGTGTGAGCGATTAGTATATTAATATTAACAGATCAATTATGGAGATTGATTATGATCAATTATGCACACAGCTGAGCACTGTGTAGAATACTCCAGCAGGACGGTCAAAGTGTATGAAATAGTTTGACACTGAGGAGATGTTACACATTAATAATTTGCTGTTATGCATACAAATAAACTTTTGAGAATAGTAAAACATGTTTGCGCTCGGTTTTTCAACTGTTCCCCACTTTTTGTAAAATCGAAAGAGTAGTCCTTTAGGTAGATAACAGAGGAGTCATCCAATCGCCTCCTCCGAACCAGAACACACCAGATTGACCATACCATACTAAAATGTACATTATTTTAAAGTAGATTTATTGCTATCATGGATAAACCAACGACGAAAGCAAAAACATCCTTTGGGAAATTCCAATCAAGCCCCGCCCCCTTCTCTCCTTTTCTCAATTCAATTAGGCGGGATAATGTTACAAATGATCATCTACGCAAATTAATCCACGGTTGGAAAATGGTAAAAAATTCGGACTGGATGCCATTGGCTTCAATCTGTTGATGAAGAGCACGTTAATGTGATGGGTTTTCTTGGGTTGAAGAACCTATAGGCTATTTTATGTTTCACTGATATCTTCTCCGGAATTGAAACAGATTTTACATCATCGGTAACAAACACCTGAACCACAACATCTTCTCACATTGAAAGCATCCGGACTTTGTAACTTAAAGGTGCCATCTCGTCAGATATTGCTGCTGGCCAAAGACTTTCAGAACGCTAGGGTGCGGTATGCTTTCTTCAAATGTGCGCACGCATGGAACAGAGAAATGATATTTGCTGTATAATAGCGAGGTTTAGCTGCACGTTACGCGAACAAATACGTGAACGTGAACGTCAAAATATTGTTTGGTTTCTGTGTGACGTCGCCACTTTAGGCTGTTTGCATGCTCACGTATGATGTCTGCGCGCACGTACGTACCTGACGTGAAAAATGGTTACTTCACGTATGCTAAAAACGTGAGATTTTAACGACACAATTTTCTGACGTTCACGTTCACGTTCACGTTCACGCGCAAGGTGCAGCTAAACCTCCCTAATGTCTGCTACTGCGTGTCTTCCATTAAAAAGAAAACCCAATTTGTTTCTTTGAAGTCTACTGTAAATGAACCCATGGCACCAACACACCAAGTGATTATTGTAGGCACTATAACATGTATATGTCTGAAGATACCTGTGCATACAGAAGAAGATGTATAACGGTAGGTGATGGAATTGTGCCTTTAAAACATGGATTGTGGCCAACAGTCAGATGTTTTCTTGTGCAAGATATTTGGCTAAAGGGCTATCACAGATTTGCCCTTTGAACAATATAGAATTACAAGGATTGTGTTCCATTCTGAAAGTTTAAAAAATGCTTGCTTTTACCATTACGCTGATGCTTAAAGGCACTGGACACTGTTGGTAATTGTCAAAGACCAGTCTTCTCCCTTGGTGTATCTCAACATATGCAATTTTGAGCTCAATTGGTCGTCGGAGTTGCGAGATAATAATGACAGAAAAACGTCCCTTGTCACTAGAAGTTGTGTGCTTTCAGATGCTTGATTTCGAGACATCAAAATCCCGTATCTGAGGTCTCGGAATCAAATTCGTGAAAAATTACTCCTTTCTCGAAAACTACGTTACTTCAGAGAGAGCCGTTTCTCACACTGTTTTTTACTATCAACCTCTCCCCATTACTCGTTACCAAGTAAGGTTTAATGCTGATAATTATTTTGAGTAATAACTAATAGTGTCCCCTGCCTTTAAAAGATTTTCAAGACTAAAAGAAGTATAGTATTACGCACTCTTAGTGCAACTCTTTAGAGAAGGTAAAAATGAATTAAGGAAATTTGTTTTAGAACAAACATTTTACAGTCACCAACTTTTTCTGGTTTGCAGACGCACCAGACGTATACCTCTCGGAAATTGTTTCGTCAGTTAGTTTATACGACAGAAACTTGTAACCGGTCAGGGTAGCCAGAATATACCCCTAAAGTACATGGACTCAGACACGGCGTAATCTCTGCCAACTTCAATTTAATTTCATTTCGTTTCATTTATTACTTCTGGTGGCGAAGCCATGGATTCTCAGAAAAGCGGACTTAATCACTATAAATGCCCATCAAACCCGTAGAGAGAGAAGACCAGGAAGGAAGCTGTTAAGATGTGGGAAAGAAACCTCAAAGAGTTATTCAAGGGGAAAACCCACGCAGTCATTCAGGTACTGCAAAACCCAATCCACATCATGCACCCTGGCGAGATTGGAACCGCAGGGCCCTTGAGGTTGAATGCACATAATGATACCACTACGCCAAGACACTAACGGCTGATCGAGCTGCGGCTCGACCACTGCCGGTCAGTGAGGGCCACACGTCGCCTCGGGATGAGAGTGGTTCCATGGTGGCACTCGACTTCATGAGACTTCGCCTTCGAATCAGACTTTAGCACTTGTAAGATTAGTATTTATTCCAGTTAAAAAAAGGCGTCATATTAACCTCATCTTTGATTACACTTTTATACGTCTGTGCGGCCGCAACTGTAATGAGTCCGTGAGATGAAACACTATTCTAATGAATATCAGAAATATCACAACTACCCACCTGTTGTCGCCATAGTTACATTGTGAAATTGTCATTGATTTTTGTCAATCTAAACTAAAACGCTCCACCTCCACTGCAACAACCCCCTCCCCTTAAAATCTCCCTCAACCACGTCCACACAGAGAAGCACACAGAGAAGCTCAGCACAACAAAACTGTGCTTACCAGAATAAGGTTATCAGCCAAATTACGATTTCGCATGTACAAATTGTGACTGGTATCCTGCTTGTTGTTTTGCTTATTGAGCAGAAAATTGTTATGCAATATGTTCTGCCATTGGACATTTTCTGAACAGAACAAAAATTAAAGTTCACAGATTTACAAATAACTTACAGGGTTTACAGAAGGTAATGGTGACAGACTTCCCTTGAAATATTATTCCATGAAATGCTTTACTTTTTGAGAAAACTTTAAAACAATTATCAATTCTCGATATCGAGAATAACGGATTTATTTAAAAGACATGTGATGACACGGCGAAACGTGCGGAAACAAGGGTGGGTTTTCCCGTTATTTTCTCCCGACTCCGATGACCGATTGAGCCATGCATATCTTGAGATACAGTAAGTGAGAAGACTGGTCTTTGCGTTTATCAATAGTGTCCAGTGTCTTTGAACCCTGAACAGCAGTTCCTTCACGCCACGTCTCTCTCATGAATCGCTTTCATGTCAAGGTGTAAGACCGTAATTAGATTGCAGGGGCCGAATTAGCGGGAAGACGGGGTGGGAAGTAGGCCGAGACAGGGATACCTGTAGAGAGAGAGGTGTCAACGCCCTTTCGGACTGACGGGTTGAATTTGTTATTAATACACCTGACAGGGGTGTCCACAATCGAAAGGGAGACCACCCTTTTCTCCTTGTCGTTTCCTTAAAGAGAGTCTCTCTCCCTCTCTTGCTCTGAAGAAAAAGGCTCTTGAAATACCAACAGGTATCAGAGATCTGTTCGTATGTTAAAGGGACTGGACACTATTGGCAACTACTCAAAATAATTGTTAGCAAAAAAAAACTTACTTGGTAACGAGCAATAGAGAGCTTTTGATGGTACAACACATTGTGAGAAACGGCTCCTTCTAAAGTACCGTAGTTTTTGATAAAGAGGTTTTTTCTCACTAAAATATAAGGCCTTAGCCTTTTTTAGGCGTCTGAATTTTGTGCAAATTTGTGCAACAAGAGTGTTTTTCCTTCCACTATTCACTTGCAACATCGATGACCAATTGAGTCAAAATGTTCACAGGTTTGTTATTTTTTGCATAAGATGTTTGGGTACACCAAGTGAAAAGACAGGGCCCAATTTCATAGAGCTGCTTAAGCACACAATTTTGCTTTAACAAAAAAATCTTTTCTTAGTAAAAATCAGATTACCGGCCAAGACTCCACTCAATTGTTATGCTAAGTAAACAACAGCTAAATACCAGTCACAAGCAATGAATACGGAATGACATTTTTGCCAGTAACATGTGAAAAATAAGCGAGCTATTTTCGTGCTTAAGCAAGTTTTTTGCTTAAGCAGCTCTATGAAATTGGCCCATGGTCTTTGACAATCACCAAAGGTGTCCAGTGCCTAAAGGGAAAATGGTGACTGTTCTTTTCTTAGCGGTGAGTCCGGACACACACAGTAAGAGATATCCAACACGGTGACGCGTACTTAACAAATCACCCCACCTTCCGAACTCTATTGCCCGCGAGGGTCCGTAGACAGCCCGCCGCTTAGATTTTGAAATAAACCCTTTACTCAATGCTGTTCTCACCAAAGCTGTTTAGGCTAATAATGTTACGCTCTCCCAGTCCCACGGATACAATAACATTAACCTAAAATACTCTTATCCCACATAAGAATTCTGACAGAGACTTGCCGAACAAAAAAATATGACTCCGAAATAGTGTTAAGATTTGAGCGAGTCGAATTAAATTTTAAACGGGATCTTGAGTTTGCCGGCCAGACCGGGGTAGACTTGATTCAAGTCCCGTTCTCGTGCTATCGCCCTGCAACTATAACCAACACGCCTTATAGCTGCAGTGGGATTAAGATTTTAGGCAAGTCTAGACCCGGTGTGGCGGTTTTAGTCTTCCGCCGTGTCCAGTTTTCCGGGTGACGTAGTCAGACAAAATTACCGCCGCGAGTACCCTGGCGAGTACTGTAGTTCTCTCAGTGACCCCAAATTGTTTCTATTACGATTCTTTTCTGTTTAGTGACATTCTCTTGCCCCATCTTTACACGTATTCATGCGTGCAACTTTAAGCAGGTCACACTGCTTGTATAAAAAAACAAACCCCATTTCTCATTTAAAAAGAGGATAAAGGTTTGTTTCGCATGTGTTACTTTATGGCTTTGTGGTATACGCCGCTCGTTGTACTCGCGGACGCCGCCATGACAGCTACCAGAGAGTTGCACGGATGACCCAGTACGGCACTACAAATTGACTACTCTCGCTTGTTGTGCACAGGCACCGCATGACGTAATGTTACCGTATTTGGTCATTCGGAAAACACGGCGGAAAGTTAAAACCGCCACACCGGGTCCGGATGTGAACTCCTGCTTGCCGCGGATCGTTTTGCGTATAATACAATGAAGGATGACGGCACGCGCCGAAACTGTCAAGCAAAGACCGACATCATAAAATTATAATGCAAAGTGCATTACCGGGTAATATATCATTAGGTATGCCTGTTGTGCTTCGTGAGATACCCTTTCCCATAAAACTGTGATCATCGTTACTTTCATAACAAAACTATTTTTATTTCGTTGAATTATATTTCTACATTAAGAAAAAGACATAACATATAATTCCCACATAATGACCGACATTATAGAATTATATTGCAAATGCATTACGGAAACTATGTATGTGGTAATTGGTGTGAAGTATCACTCTTCCGTAAAATCATGATCGTCGTTATTTTTACAATCAAAACTGTTTTCGTTGAATTATATTTCAACATCATAAAAAAAACATAAATTATGATTACCCATAATGTGACTATTAATAAAATTAGTAAAGCGGCGCCAAAATCAAGAAGATACCAGTAGTAAATTATTATATTTGCGGGGGGGGGGGGGGGTAATTCCAACGCTGTTCTAATCCGTCGGGCCAATATGAATTCGAAAGTTGCCCAAGATATATTCCAAAAGACCCCTTACATTAGCCGTCATTGCTGGGGTCAAACAATGAAAAGACTCTCGCCACTATAGCTTTATAGTAGAGCGGCAATTTTGACTTTCACCCATTAAATCGATGTCACAAAACTGAGGCTGGAAGACAAAAATAGTCTGGTTCCTATTTGTACAAGGAATATACGTGTTCATAACTGCTATTAGATACAAGGACCATGACCAAAATTTTGCAGTGTGACAATATGTCTTCCTTTTTGATCTCAGTTAGGGCGTTGTTTATGGGTGTGACGTCATGCAATGGAGTCTATAAAACACCAGATCAGCAGAATGTGGGTTCGAATCCCCAGCCGTGACACTTGTGTCCTTAAGCAAGACACTTAACCACTGCTTCGTCCTTCGGATGGGACGTAAAGTCGTTGGTCCCATGTGTTCTGTAACGCATGTAAAATAACCCAATGCACTTTTCGAAAAGAGAAGGGGTTCGCCCCGGTGTTCCTGGCTGTGGCTGCTGAGTGCGCCGTAGCACCTTGTAAACCCTTATAAGGTGCTAAATAATTGGATCTCAGAATTCATCACTGCAATAACCTATCTTTCTGAAAGTTTGTATATACAGCGCCTTGAGTACCTTGTTTGGTAGATACGTGCGCTATATAAGACTTTGATATTATTATTATTATTATTTATATTATTACTATTATTATATCGCCCAAACTAATGCATACTACAAAAAACTATATACTTGTACATGTAAATTGTAATGCTTCTTCATTTATTTCTATGAAATGTTTGATGTCATTTGGCATTCCAACTGTCTGGAGCAAAGCAAAGGCACATCTAACCCAACGGATAACTTACTCAAAGGCTTACTAACTTACTAAACCAGCCAGGGTGATTTCAGTTTGCAGATTGGAGATACATTGGAAAGGGATTTTCACTGCATCAACGTGACCGGCGCTGGGACAAAGACCTGTCAGTTTTGAAACTGAAGTGAGAATGACTCAAAATATGCACAGAACATTGTCATTGGCAATTGAAAGCATCATTGATCAGATCTGCAGTTCATTATGATGGATCGTTCCATCATGAAGCTATCAGGTTTCATCTTACGATTTACCTCCTCCTCTATAAAACAAACACAGCCTCATAGGCTGTCACCTGCCCCACGTGTTACTGCATAAAAGAAGGACGATTGAAGGAGCGTGACACCAACTGGCCCCAATTCCATTGCTCTATTTACCGCAGAAGTCTGTGCTTATGGTCAACGTTCTCCGCGTTCCCTGGTTATTTAAGCACCCAATGTCTGGGGAAGTTGATGTGTAAAACAAGAATGCTTGCCTAGCGTGAAGTATACGCACGTGCTCATTTAGCAAAAATGTCTGCAACCGAAGTGCCGATTTTGTTTTATAACAATTATATAGTGTTTACCAGTTCCTCCTTTAATCCCCCAACTAGTTTCCCCCTCTACTCCCATTAAGTTGTCCCTCTATGTTCCTCTTCTGGTTCCCCATCGGGTTCCCCTTTTAATTCTAGTTCCCAATGGCATCCTCCACTTTGTTCCAGGTAGCTACCGATCTCATTCCTCATTTGGGTTTCCCCTCATTGTTCCCCACGACCTGCAGGTCCCCCTTAAGTTCTTCCTTAGTTTCACCTCAAGTGTCCTCTCTAATTGCTCCCCTACTTGGTTCCAGATAGTTGCAGTTCTAGTTCCCCCTCACAGTTCCCCTTCTAGTTCCCCAAGACCACCAGGTCCCCCTCAAGTTCTTCCTTAGTTTCACCTCAAGTGTCCTCTCTAACTGTTCCCCACTTGGTTCCAGATAATTGCAGTTCTAGTTCCCCTCACAGTTCCCCTTCTAGTTCCCCAGGACCAGCAGGTCCCCCTCAAGTTCACCCTTAGTTTCACCTCAAGTGTCCTCTCTAACTGCTCCCCACTTGGTTCCAGATAGTTGCAGATCTAGTTCCCCCTCATAGTTCCCCCTTCTAGTTCCCCAGGACCAGCAGTTCCCCCTCAAGTTCTTCCTTAGTTTCACCTCAAGTGTCCTCTCTAATTGTTCCCCACTTGGTTCCAGATAGTTTAACCGCTCCAGTTCCTCATAAGGTTTCCCCCCTAGTATCCTACTCTAGTTCCCATTCTAGTCCACCCACCCCCCCCCCCCCTCTTTCCCCTCCTCTAGTTTCTTTATTTTTATTATTTTGTTTGTGTAACAAGAAGGGTATCCATAACACCATTTAGTTCAGAGACCTTTTGCAAAATGATGAAGACTTTTCATCTGAAACCATACCTGAGTCAAAAGAAAATCTACACATGAGAAATTTAATCCACAAAATTCAGGCAATCAACCTCTGCCACTTCCATTTGTTTTATAACTTTAAAAACAAATTGTGAGCTGCCCTTTCCTCTCACTTACTTACACCCCCAGAATCTCTTGTTGGCGGGATAGAAACTACATCCTGACTCACACGTGTCAGCGCATGACAATTCAGATTGGAGAAAACGATGCCCTAGTTTTTTAGTCTGATCCCCTGGCACACCATGGATGTATAACCCCTCGATGTACTTTTCCCCCCTTCCCTCCACGGTGTCACATTTCACTAGGGGGAGACACTTCCATCCCCTCCCTCCACAGACCCTAATCTCTGCTTTGCACAGAGATTTAGTCTTATTTCAAGGAGATTGGAGTGCTTGCTCAGCTATGAGCATCGCCCCTTGTGATGTGCTAGCTGTTTATGTTGCCATGGGACGACTGCTGCTGGAAAATGTTTACCGGATTGGCACAACCATTGGCGCTACGCACTCATGTTGCGCACAGTGAGTTGAAGGTGTTGACATTTGAACGTTTAGATAAGAGAGAGAGCCCGGCTCTGCCTTTTTTTGTCTTCTTGTGAAAGCTTACTACAGAGTGAGTGTTTCATCTCTTTAGGCTATACGCATCTTTCTCTCCAGCATATCATCGCAAATCTTGCGTGAAGAAGGCGTATACTCCTCGTGGGCCGAAATCAATTTGTATTTGTACAAACGGTCTTGAAGAGAGATGCCGTTATCATACTGCGCGCTTGCTGGCTTCGAAGCATCCCTTTTTTAAGATGTCCATCTTTTCTTCCGAAGTGCCATGACGATGTCGACGCCATTTTTGTATTTCTAGGGGAGATGGCATGAATCATTAGCTTTATATTTACTAACGGTAACATTGATTGATGGCTCACATTCTCACATACAAGAAGGATAGACAATAGGCCCACAATAAATGAATGGTCGGCCTGATGTACAAAATATCATCAACACAACATTCGACAGCTCCCTCGATAGGAAGGTTGCTACGAAACAACAATCTTCGTGAGAACAAATTCCACCCTACAACTCACACGTTCGTCTGGATAACTTCACTTGAAAAAAAGTTGGATTCATAGTGCACATGTATTGATCTCAAAACGATGTGACCCCAATCGACCAACCTCCTGTCTCAACAATGTTGTTCTCAAGTTTAGATCGACGATTATAGTGCTACGAAAGCGAGACGCTTAAAGGCAGTGGACACTATTGGTAACTGTCAAAGACTAGTCTTCACAGTTGGTGTATCTCAACATATGCATAAAATAACAAACCTGTGAACATTTGGAGCTCAATCGGTCATCGAACTTGCGAGATAATAATGAAAGAAAAATAACCCTTGCAGCACAAAGTTGTGTGCGTTTAGATGGTTGATTTCGAGACCTCAAGTTCTAAACTTGAGGTCTCGAAATCAAATTCGTGGAAAATTACTTCTTTCTCGAAAACTATGGCACTTCAGAGGGAGCCGTTTCTCACAATGTTTTATACCATCAACCTCTCCCCATTACTCGTCACCAAGAAAGGTTTTATGCCAATAATTATTTTGAGTAATTACCAATAGTGTTCACTGCCTTTAAAGGCACTGGACAACTTTTGGTAATTGTTCAAGACGAGTAGTAGTGCCCATCAGGGCCTTGAAAGCCTGGTTAATACTTCCTACGAATGGGAAGACGATGCGAATTTTTACGTCACCAATTTGCAAAAACAATCTGTTGACTTGTGCTCAACTTCTGCAAAACATTCGCTGCATGGGCAGCCCTTTGACGTCAAAATTTGCTTTGCCTTTGCATTCGCAGGAAGTATGAACCGGGCTTTATGACGAAAGTGAGACGTTTAAAGCCCGGTTTATACTTCATGCGAATGGGAATGCGGTACGTCACAAATTCGCTTCTGCGAAACATTCGCAGCAAAACCAGTGCCGGTACGTACGTCAAAAATTCGCTTTGCACTCGCATTCAGGAAGTATGAACCTGGCTTAATTGAATCACGGCAACCCAAAGCTCCCGTCAGCGAAAAAATCAAAAAAGATTCCAATATAACCATTTTGATATCTTGCTAAAAATACAATGAAGTGATCCTTAAATTACAGACCGTTCCGTAGTATCAATAAAACATCAGGTGCATCACGTTTGCCCCACCATTGAACAGTCCATTTGCGTTTCTTTGCACAGGTATTAAAAGTCATAGCCTTTTTATTTATGCGGTTATATGATACCGTTGGTTCAAACAACTTTTATAAAAGTCGAGTGTTGCCCTATACTGGAGATCTCTTGAAGCTTCAAGCGTTATTCGTATCTCACTTTTAAAAATAACAAAATAGATACCTGTGTATCACATTTCTATTGTTTCCAAAGTGATATATTAGAAATATTATCCCCCACTCAATATAACCAAACGGGGAGCCCTTTGAAAATGTTACTCGAACCTTTTCCAAAGTTTTTCAATTCAATTCAATTTGATGTTTTCATCAGGCATTGGTTTAGAAGAAAAAAAAACTGAAAACACCATGTTGTCAAAGGTGCTTCGAGCTGTTCATAAAAAGAAAAACAGCAGGAACCAAATATTTAATTAGATTACCATTTCATCCCTACCTAAAACCAGGACAATAATACTGGAGTCGTATGGAACAAAACACGTGTAACGCATCCCTGCCTGTCCTTGGTTATGTTGAGGGCAGCATTGAAACAACGGACGGTAACAGAATATACCTTATCGCAAGTACCAATGCGCAAGCGCAGACTGTTGAATGAGGTGTATTGTGGGATATATAGGGATCAAATTTGGATACCAGCAAGACCACAATGCACCTAATTCCAAGCTTTACGCGCGCACCCCGGTATTTGCGATAAGGTCTATGCACGCTGTGTGCTTTCAATTTCAAAATGCTTTAGAGTACGCGCCAACAAAGCGCTTAACTATGATATAGAAGAGTTTGCGGTAACACCATGTAATAACAATCTCTAAATGAGTTGGGGTGGTTCTGAAAAGAACCGTTGGGTTAACTCGACGTTTCGATCAGTATGCTCTGATCGTCTTCTGGGTAACTATGGTTAACTATAGTATTTTTCCCGCCCTGTTCACAAGATCAGTCCATGACGAAGAAACAGTGAGATAAGATACCTACACTGAGCGCCTTAATGACCACAGTCAAAAAGAGCATGCGACAAGGAAAACGAAAAAAAAATGAATTATTTCCATGAAAAAAAATTATGCAGATTAACAAAAGTGTCGACAAGACTAATATAGTTTAAGTTGATAAAATAAGTAAGCAACCATGACCGCATACAAAGCAACTCATGTTCATTAGTAAGAAAGCAGATTAATAAAAGTGCCGAAAAGACTCATATAGTTTAAGTTAATAAAATAAGTAAGCAACCATGACCGCATACAAAGCAACTCGTGGTCATTAGTAAGAAAGCTTATTAATAAAAGTGTCGACAAGACTAATATAGTTTAAGTTAATAAAATAAGTAAGCAACCATGACCGCATACAAAGCAACTCATGGTCATTAGTGGGAAAAACCCACGCCCCACGGCATTCCAAAAACCATGGATCCTTAACTCTAGGCAAAGCCAACAATCATTCCACAAAATTAACAACACCCATTTATAACTTTTGATACATGAAATGGGATCACTTTTGGGAAATGGGATTTTTCTCAAATTCCGCCTTCGCCTCAATCAGTTGCGTGCATTTTTTGTGCTGGAGGCAACTGTTCTATATTATGGTTCCCCGCATAACACTGTTGTTATCGAAGTCTGACATATATTTCTTGTTTTAAAATTTTTAGCTCAAGGCGTAATAAAGTCACAAACCTAAACAAGGTGTCAAACCAGCCCGACTTTCTGCCGTTGTGATCCCCGTACAACAATTCTGGCTAAAACCAATTTGTCGTTCAAAGTAAGCCAGGGGCAACAATTCGGCATTGTTTTTGTCTGTGTGTATTTTTCGCTCATATCAAAGCAATGTTGAAAACCGAAGAACGTGTTCCCTGCAGCCATGTCACAACCAAGAGTTTAAGCTAGCGCAGCTCAAATCTCAAAGGGTTTGATTTTGGTCCGTGCATAAAAGCCGAGACGCACAAAATAATAAACAGTCGACGAGTTGTCTTTGAAAGAAAATTCCTTTTTCTACTCTCGTGGATCATGGAAGAGGTTAAAGGTATTGAATACTATTGGTAATTACTCAAAATATTTCGTAGCATAACAACTTATACTTGGTAACAAGCAAATGAGAGCTATAATAGTTTTTGTGAGAAACAGCTCCCTCTGGAGTAACGTAGTTTTTTAGAAAGCTAAACTATTAAAATACTTCAGCTGAAGCCTTTTATTGTGCATCTGAAAGCACACTCTTCCAACTAGGGTGCTTTTTCCCAACTATTCTCTTGCAAGTTCGATGACCAATTGAGCCCAAACTTTCAAAGGTTTGTTATTTCATGATATATACCATTTGAAATTACCGGTCTTTGACAATTACCAAACGTGTACAGTGCCTTTAAAACATGCCTTCTTAAACGGTTGGTAATATCTTAGTTGTACCCTTATGGGACTTCTCGAGCGGGGTACGCACGGGGATTCGCCGAGGGGCAGACGCAACGACAACCCATTATGTCTTGCACCGTGAGTGAGGACTGCAGCCCCGGCATTGAGTCATGATTCTCCCCCGGTGAATGCATGGCAGTTGCCGAATACCTTTCCGTTGTCATTCACTCTATCTCTTTTAACTGTGGGGTTATATTTAATGTTTCAGTAAGTTAATCTAGTTCCCAACCCCTGTCCTTCCTTTTTTTTTTTCTCTCTGAAGTAGGTTTGTTGTGACGTGTTTTTTGTTTATGGTGTTTTTTTTTTTTTCGTGAACTCTTTTGGAGAAGTACAAACAGTAAAATATGATATCAAACTTTAAAAAGATAACATGTCAAACATGCAAAGAGGCACAAATGCAAATCATTTTAACATCTATTAAATCGTTTGAAGTACCCGCTGCTAAAACATAGGATTCGAACTGCCTCTAGCTCCCGGGCGCGGGCAATCTCGGTAGTCTATGATGACACTGCTCTAGAATTGCAAAGGTCGTGGGTTCAAATCCCACCCGAGTAACATGCCTGTGATATTTTTCACACAACTCGGGAAAGTACTGAGTATACAGTGCTAACACACATCGGTGTTCGGGTAAAAACCAAAATGAATATTCTTTATCCCCGATGCAAATTTAACATCTATCAAAAAGAAACAGATGTTTTGTGATATCTGCATCTAAAACTGGTATCTATTCAGACCGTCTTTAAAGGCAGTGGACATTATTGGTAATTACTAAAAATAATTGTTATCATAAAACCTTACTTGGTAACGAGTAATGGGGAGAGGTTGATAGTGTAAAACATTGTGAGAAACGGATCCTTCTGAAGTGAATTAGTTTTCGAGAAGGAAGTAATACTCCGCGAATTTGATTTCGAGACCTCAGATTTAGAATTTGTGGTCTTGAAATCAAGCGTCTGGAAGCACACAACTTCGTGTGACAAGGCGTTTTTTCATCATTATCTCGCAACTTCGACGACCAATTGAGCTCAAATGTTCACAGGTTTTTTATTTATGCATATGTTGAGATACACCAAGTGAGAAGACTGGTCTTTGACAATTACCATCAGTGTCCAGGGTCTTTAACAACTTGAGAAACGGATAGGAGGCTAAATAGTGTTTGAGCTTGTGGTGTTTAGTATGGTAATCTATGCGTGGGTACCAAGGATCAGGTTCGTTCCCCTCCCCACGCCAGAAGGCCGGGGCAATTTTAACCAAAGTGGTGTCTTGTCATGCTACACTGTGTTACTTTCAACCAAAGGGGGGGGGTACACGCCCTGTAGGCATCTCATCTTTAAGTCTAGATGCGTCAATTTGCTCTGGTGATTTGTGATGTAACTTTACCTCACTATCAATAATGACTTTCATAAACAGTGTTACGGTTAGACCCATGAGTAAACTAGACTTCACTTAACACCTAAATAGCACCGGGGAATTTTTCAAGCAAGGTAATTGGGCCACTACGTTCACCCTAAAGGCAAAGCTATTTACGTCTCTCCGAGTTTCGTAAACTTCCCCCGCCTGGATTCAACGACGAAGCCATCGGTGTGTTAAAGGCACTGGACACGTTTAGTAATTGTATTCTTTAGTGTTTCCCCAAATCGTTGAAATTTGGGCTCATTGGTCATCGACGTTGCAAGAAAGTTATGAAAGAAAAACACCCTTTGTTGCACAAGTTGTGTATGCTTTTATAAGATCCCTTTAAAAAACTTCAGGCCTGAAGTCTTTTGATATTCAAGTGAGAAATTACATCTTTCTCAAAACCCAGGTTCCTTCGCTAAAAATTATTTGGTAATTTAGAGCTAATCAACCCATATCGCACATGATCTTCTGGAATCCTCCTGGGGGACATCTAAATCGCGACAGGAGGAAAATGTGTTATACAGACACCATCACTTAAAGACACAAATCTCAATCTGAACGACACCTAGCACCTCATGAGGGATACAGCAACTTGGCGACATTTAATCAAAATAAATGTTTTTTGTTTTTTTATTCACATAATCCTGCCAGAATAATAAAGACAGACACTTTTTACCATTCCGTCAAAGGGCGAAGGATGATGACGAATTACCAAAAGTTTGCAGACCTTTAATCGTGACGACGACCGGCATAACCGCGGTTTATTAGACGTCGACGGTCAGCGTGTCACGGGGCGGCTTTAAGGGGGCGTTGTATGACAGTTTAATCGATGGTTCAGAGATGCAGTGTCTTTCATACGAGAAATTATTTGGAAACCCAAGCACGCTGAGATGGTGATTGCAATCATAGTGTCACTGGAATAATCTTCAAGTGTCAGTCAGAAGTCATGAGTGTTTATCCAAGGAGGTGTATTAAAGAAGGGATTATTAGACTGGTGGGCGTTTGCACTTTCGGAAAGAGATTATTAAAACATAAGTACAAGTCAGGGATAAAGTCTGTGTGTTAATGATAAGGTGAAGATTTGATTGGATTGTTAAAGAGTTTTTTTGTGAGATTTCACTGTGAGGGGTTTCATGTATGCTGAGAGTCCAGAGTAGGAGGTAAGAGTCTCAGATTTTGACTCGGGTAGCATCATTTCAGGACATGAGAAATAATTTACCTGAGTATTAAAATTCGCGGCATTTCTTGGCCTAGCGGTTAAGACCACAGGACTCGAGTCCCTGGACGTGGTACTACTTGCGTCTTTGAGAAAGACACATTAACTATAATTGGGTTTTCCTTCGTGTGGGACATTAAGCCATAGGTCCCGTGTGCTAGGATTGTGCACGTAAACGAGTATAAAGAGTTTTAACCAGCCAGTGTTTCTGGTGGTTCACAAGCACCGTTGGAGGTTTTCAGGTTTATAACCTACGGTGATCAAGTTCACTTATGAGGCATCCTTTCATTATCAGAAGATTGCTCTTCAGACGGGAAAGGCGTTCTGAGTGTTCCATGTGTCGTACACACGAATCATTGGCGACTGCCCTTCTACACAGACTGGAGTACTTATTTTTGATGACATTTTATTATGTCTTTTCTGCGTACATTTCTTAAGAATCGGAAGGTTGAAATGAAAGGAGAATGAAAGGAGAATCTTTCCTCATCTAAGCCTGTGAAACCCTGATTGTAAATCGGTTGGTATCAATGGGGTGTACCGCTGGCTGCAATTCTGTTGATTGAAGGTCGGAGACACGCGCATCAACACCCACGAGGAAGCGAATCGAAATGCTGAACGTATACTTTATTTCAAGTCTAAAATCGCGGTTATTCCTCTGCATCAGCCACGAAAAACGCCCAAACACGATCGCAGACTTGGAATCAAGTCTATTGCTGAATGCTGAATTCTGTTCTGACACACGGAGTACGGGAAAGGGGCAGTGATGCTTGTCTACTGGGACGGGCTGTCTTTGCCTCACACTCGGCCGCCAGTCTCACCTTCGGGCGCTGTGAAGTCCAATCGATCGTACATAAAACTTTATAGGTTTTCTGGGGCTACCTTTTGCTTGTGTTGTGTCAAGTTGTTCAGTCGGGCTGACTGCATTGGAAACTTGATTTCCCAAGTGGTATGTATGTGGAGCTCAGTGCCAATGCATTATACGGAAAACGTCTGCATCTCGATCTTGAACTGTTCTGAACAAAATGTCCTGGAGTGTAGCCATGTTGAACTCAATGGTTTTTAAGAAGAAATTGTTCCGTAGCAGGAAGCCGGGCGGGTGAATAAACCATATTAAACTCCTCTTGGGCTATATTTGGTGGAAGGAACAGTGTCTGTAATGAAAGTTAGATAAGTAACTAAATAAAATAGCGGTTGTTGGCATGCATGCTCTGCCGAATGTTGTTTTGTTTTCTTGCTCGCTCGCTGTCCCTCCCCTCTCTCTCTCTTCTGTTTCGACAACTTTTCCAGAAACGTCAAGCCACTCCCACAACGTCCTTTCAAAGGCACGTAAAACTGCATGTCCATCAGTGTGTTTTATAATTGTACAAAACTGCCATCACAATACACCAAGTCCCTCCCATAGGTTTGGAATAGTTTACTACAATTTTATTTCCTCTTGTAGCCAACCAGGAATGCCATCGCGTATTGCACACACATTATTATACATCGCTCATTCAATGCTCCTTTACAATGTGTCAAATTGAAAAGCTATAGCAGATTACATTCATCAGGAGGGTCAACAAGGATATTAAACGTGCAGATCACGCAAGCCCTCCGGGTCAGTGACTGATGTATCCATAAAGTTCACTATCATCAATAGCATCCCAGGAAGCCAATGCATCACAGAACAAGAAACGAGCAGTAAACCTCGTATGCCCCTTCATTAAGTAGTTCGTAACGGTTATGCCTCGGTCATGCACGGCATCATCGCAATTTCCAAACGACATCCATTCACAGAACACAGTTGACATGGGTGACCCTTAAAGGTCCCGGTCACACAGGCCTCGATAACGAGAACAAAAACGAGAACAAAAACGAGAACAAAAACGAGAACAAAAACGAGAACGTTAACAATGCACCTCCTCGATTGGTTGAATGGGCGTGGGTGTATTCTGTGTTGAGCATTTCAACCAATAGAATGCGTTCTCTTTGCGTGGTTATCTTTATCGGTGTCGTTATCGCTGCAGTGTGACTCGGCCTTAAGGGTCCTCTGCTTATCCATACAATACATCCACTTCGCCTTCATTATATTCTCATTAAAAAAAACTCAATTTAATCAAGAACAATCCCACTGGACACACTCATCATCTTTATGGCGAGAGCGATGTTTGTTTTGATTGTTCCATCAACTCACACCTCTCCAAAGGGAGGTACTCTGCCGTGACCTTCCGCAGTGAATGTGGTACGGGCGATCGCGTCGCGTGATCGGTCATGGACGGCCACCCTACACGGCACTGTGCTCCCTCGGGACACACACGAACATGAGCAAGCGAAGGTGCGTTGCACGCTATTTGACTCTTCTATGTCGACTCTTGCGATGTATCTGCGTAAGACATTGAGGATGGGTTGAGAAACAGCTTCATTTAATTTCGTGAACGTCAAACCAAGCATAGCTCAACTAAAGAGAGGTTTGTGGTAACACCATGTGAATGTCTCTTTTTGGTTCTGAAAAGAACCGTTGGTTATTGACTCAACGTTTCGATCAGCTTGCTCTGACCGTCTTCAGGGCCAAATTCATAGAGCTGCTTAAGCACAAAATTTTGCTTAAGCAAAAAAATCCCTGCTCAGTTAAATCAAATTACCGGCCAAGACTCCACTCAATTGTTATGCTAAGTAAACAACAGCTAAATACCAGTCACAAGCAATGTATATGGCGTGAAATTTTGGCCAGTAACATGTATAAAATAAGCGAGCTATTTTCGTGCTTAAGCAAATGTTTTGGTTAAGCAGCTCTATGAAATTGGCCCCTGGTCAAACTTATTCCATGGTTTGGTGGTGGCGTGGTGGCGCTGGGGCTCACAGAGAGTGTGGCCCTTTGCCTAGAGCGCCGCACGCTTAAAGCATAGTTGAGTAAGTCACGGCACAAAGTCCATACAAAGTCCAAAGCCATTTTTTTGAAAGACAAAATGGGATATTGTCGCCTCACCACAAAACAATAAATCAGTCATCCATTACACAATCTGCTTAAAAACAGTGGACACTAGTGGTACTTGTCAAAGACTAGTCTTCACAGTTGGTGTATCTCAACATATGCATAAAATAACAAACCTGTGAAAATTTGAGCTCAATCGGTCGTCGAAGTTGCGAGACAATAATGAAAGAAAAAACACCCTTGTCATACGAAGTTGTGTGCTTTCTGATGCTTGATTTCGAGACCTCAAATTCTAAACTAACAAACAAACAAACAAACAAACAAACAAACAAACAAACAAACAAACAAACAAACAAACAAACAAACAAACAAACAAACAAACAAACAAACAAACAAACAAACAAACAAACAAACAAACAAACAAACAAACAAACAAACAAACAAACAAACAAACAAACAAACAAACAAACAAACAAACAAACAAACAAACAAACAAACAAACAAACAAACAAACAAACAAACAAACAAACAAACAAACAAACAAACAAACAAACACACACAAACACACAAACACACAAACACACAAACACACAAACACACAAACACACAATCACACAATCACACAAGCACACAAGCACACAAGCACACAAGCACACAAGCACACAAGCACACAAGCACACAAGCACACAAACACACAAACACACAAACACACAAACACACAAACACACAAACAAACAAACAAACAAACAAACAAACAAACAAACAAACAAACAAACAAACAAACAAACAAACAAACAAACAATTAAACAAACAAACAAACAAACAAACAAACAAACAAACAAACAAACAAACAAACAAACAAACAAACAAACAAACAAACAAACAAACACACAAACACACACATTTGAAATCTTTCAATCCTTCTACCTAAATCATTTTTTAACATTTACTTTCCCACTTACTTTAAACCAGGCAAGGCTCATTGACTTATACCAGCCCTTTGTAAAAAGTCTGGTGACCTCTGCAGTTATTTCATTTTGTTGTTAAAGCTTCAACCCTTTTAGATAGCATCTTATCCAACTGTGTAATTTCTGAATCCATTTCTCCCGCGATTCTGTTGTTACCATTTACCTAAAATGTTAACATTCTCCTCACGTATTTCTTTTCATTTCTTGTTCTGTTTTGGCCTGCGGTCCTTTTTTTAAGTCAATACCCACAAACACACTTTAAATGCGTAGCGAAAACTGATACATCTTGTGAATATTGTTCTTGGTTTTTGTTTTTAACAGAGTGTTTGATGCTTTTAATTTTGCATATATCAAATCGCACCTTGATTAAACACAAATTTCATTGGCTCACACATTACTCACAGATCAATTTGAATAACAAAATATATTTTAAATCTCATGAAGTATCATTTCATTTCAAATCCATTCACTGCCATTCCGAATGTATGCATAATTCCAGTGACAAATTAGATTGCTTCGGAATACCCGAGAGAAACGTAAAGAGTCAGAGATGATTTTTGTAATTGCTTGAAGCTACAAAATAAGTTTGCGGAAATTTGTGTATAAATATTCGTCCACACACCACAGAGAAAGACCGTGCATTTGACAATATGATATAGGCCCAAATTACGTTACTTACATCCCCTCCCCCCAAAACTGTTGTAAGTATTACTGTCCTCGGATATATTTGTTGTATATTATTGCATGTATTGAAGATTAATTTTCGTTTCCAAAAATAGGGCTTCACCTTTTTAGTCATTTAAAAATGGTCACTTCCGCAGTGGAGTGAATTCCAGAGCAGTGGTGTAAGGAAAATAATTTGCCGTGCACTTTCTCTGTAAGAAAACACCCAGTTAGGCCGAGAGAGCCGCTAAAGTTCTGCCGATCTGCATTGAACATGGCTGGATCAATACATTCGATAATACACTGGACTAAATTCAAGACATCTCAACATGAACACGTCTGTGCCCAACGGTACCATATGAGATTCTACAATTCATTGCGAGTACACGGTAAAAGATAACCACTAAAGAGTCGAATAGAAAAATTTAAAAGCATAATTTCGGTGTCGTTGACGGACTAGGCGGGCCATACCTCCCCCCCCCCCCCCCCCCCCCCCCCCCTCGGCATGTTACGTGCGTGCACGTACATTGTATACGCTCTGTGGGGTACACTTAAAAGTTTCCCGCTGCACGCGGCAAATTGAGCACAGCCGTGACTGACAGTATGTAACGGTTCGGATGCGACCAAATGACGGGAGGCTATTTATTTTGCATTACTAACACTTGTAACTGAATTCAAGCCAACAGTTTTAGGACAGTATGTATCAGGGTAAGGAGAGTAGTCTTCCTCTCCAGTCAACTTTCTGCCCATGGCAAAAATGACACCCAGTAGCCTTTCAACTGTTGACAGTGCGCCAAACAGCCTTATTTTCTGTGTTGTCACGGTTTTGTAAAAGCGAGCGACGAACTTATACTGTTTTTATTCGGAAGACGTGTGGGCACAACTTTAATATCAACAAGTTCCCCTGGAAGGAACGAAGATGGAAAGTATGATATTAGATCATACAGAAACTTGATTCCAAGTTTCGCAACAAAAAGGAGCAAATGCTCTAATATGTAAAATCGGAAAGCGTTCGCTGTATTTCATTTAACTCATTAAAGACAATGGACACTTTTGGTAGTTGTCAAAGACCAGTCTTCTCACTTAGTATATCTCAACATAATGCATAAAATTACAAACCTGTGAAAATTTGAGCTAATTGGTCGTCGGAGTTGCGAGATAATAATGAAAGAAAAACACCCTTGTCACACGAAGTTGTGTGCTTTCATATGCTCGATTTCGAGACCTCAAATTCTAAATCTGAGGTCTTGAAATCAACGTGGTGGAAAATTACTTCATTCTCGAAAACTACGTCCCTTCAGAGGGAGCTGTCTCTCACAATGTTTTATACTATCAACCTCTCCCAATTACTCGTTACCAAGTAAGGTTTAATGCTAATAGATATTTTGAGTAATTACCAACAGTGTCCACTGCCTCATTGGACGCTCACCCTGTTAACGGAATGTTGTGTCTAAATGCGTGTGACGGCTTCAAGGTAAAATCACCCCAATTGCTTTCAGACACCAATGCAATTCGTGACAACGTTGTCATCAGCTTTTCGTGACACTATTTGTCCGAATCATTATTTTCAGCACAGCCACAAACCCATTATGCATTTGTTGTCTGCACAATGTTTTCGCCACACCATTCTTTTAAGATTTTTTTCAAAATGGAAAGTTTTAAATTTCAGACTCCATAGATTAAATTTATTTTACTTATTTCATTTAAGGCAAAATATTTCAAGAAAAGTGTTCCACCATAGCCTTTCATTCTACCACGTACGTTTTGTCTAAAAGTCTGCGAGCATTCACGTTTTCAAACTTCCCGAATGTAATGCACGCCCTATATTTAAAAGGGTTTCACTGCGACCTCTACATCACGTAGCCAATCATTGGTAATTGTCAAAGACTAGGCATACCCGCACTTTGCGATAAATAACAAACTTGTGAAAGGTCCAAGCTCAAAAGGTGATCAGAGTCACACACACAAAATACAGATATTGGATTTCGGACTACACAGATCAAATTAATTTATCTTTATTCGTTTCTTTAAAAACTATATAATTTCAGGCAAAATATTTCGAGGAAAGTTTTCCATCATGACATTTTATTCTACCAAGTACGTTTTGTTCAAGTCTTTGAGCATTCATATTTTCAAACTTCCCCAATGTAATGCACACCCCTTATCTTAAAGGGTGTAAACACTGCGACCTCATGGATTTTCCATTTTCATTTTCACAGATAACCATCGCAGAAAACCCGTCCGAAAAAAACCCTAAATTTTTCTATCCAGAAACTAAAATGTAGCGTCCTCCATGAAGTGTTTACAGATACTCTCAAGGCAGCGTCAGCAGTTGCTTCAGTTTTGTGAAGGAGGAATTTCATGTTTCGCTTTGCAGAAATACAAGTATATGAGGTTAACTGTTGTCATTTCTCGAGAGTCGACATAACAGGGACAAGGACTTTAGTTTACTTGGTTAAGTGGCTGTGTTGTATTTCAGAGAAATGCTGTGTTAAGTAGCGTAAATGTTTCAGACATGACTGACGAAGATCGGAAGATAAATAGACAGTTCTCTTTTATTTTAAAAGGCTTATTTTTTTGTAAATATGACTTGTCTGAAACAATGACGCGAGTGGGAAACTTTACGAATAGTTTGTTTTTATTTGGCTGTTTCACATCTTCGTCTTTCTTTGGGTTTTTTGTGTGTGCCGTGCTGTGAGCAAAACTTAACTTTAATTGCTTCTCTTCACCTATCAAGAAACAAATGTAGTACCCTCCATCAAGTGTTAACAGATACTCTCGAGGCAACGTCTGCGGTTGCTTCAGTTTTGTGAAGGAGGAATTTCATGTTTCGCTTTGCAGAAATACAAGTATATGAGGTTAACTGTTGTCATTTCTCGAGAGTCGACATAACAGGGACAAGGACTTTAGTTTACTTGGTTAAGTGGCTGTGTTGTATTTCAGAGAAATTCTGTGGTAAGTAGCGTAAATGTTTCAGACATGACTGACGAAGATCGGAAGATAAATAGACAGTTCTCTTTCATTTTAAAAGGCTTATTTTTTTTTGTAAATATGACTTGTCTGAAACAATGACGCGAGTGGGAAACTTTACGAATAGTTTGTTTTTATTTGGCTGTTTTACATCTTCGTCTTTCTGTGAGGTTTTCGTGTGTGCCGTGCTGTGGGCAAAACTTAACTTTAATTGCTTCTCTTCACCTATCAAGAAACAAATGTTGTCCCCTCCATCAAGTGTTAACAGATACTCCCAAGGCAGCGTCTGCGGTTGCTTCAGGTTTGTGAAGATGGCTTCCATGTTTCGCTTTGCAGAACTACACGCAGAAGAGGTTTAACAGTTGTCATTTCTCGTGAGTAGACATAACAAGGACGAGTACATTGGTTTACGCGGTTAAGTGGCCGTATTTCAGAGAAACTGTGTGGCAAGTAGCGTAAATTTTTCAGACATGACTGACGAAGATCGGAAGATAAATAGACAGTTCTCTTATATTTTAAAAGGCTTGTTTTTGTAAATATGACTTGTCTGAAACACTGCCGTGAGTTGGAGACTTTACAGATAGTTAGTTTTTAGTTGGTTGTTTTTCTCCTTCTTTCTTTGTTTTTCTTGTGTGCAGTGGCAGTGAGCAAAACTTAATCATAATTGCTTCCCTATACCTAGGAGTACATCGGGCCCTTTGAGAGTATCAGATGCTGAGAATAATTTTAAACTTGGTTAGCTACATTTTATGGTTGGTAGCGCAGGATGTTTTTCCTTTCAGAGAGATGAGATTGTTTAAAGAAATCATGCCCTAGGAGTACATCGGGCCCTTTGAGAGTATCAGATGCTGAGAATAATTTTAAACTTGGTTAGCTACATTTTATGGTTGGTAGCGCAGGATGTTTTTCCTTTCAGAGAGATGAGATTGTTTAAAGAAATCATGCGACATGAGCGTCAAAGTTTCCCAAAAGTGGCGCTATATAAAAGTGTTGTTTTGTTTTTTTTTGTTTTTTGTTTTTTCTTTATTAAGAAATGCCAAATCGCAATGAGCACAAATTCGTGGACAGAGTCATTGACTTTGTGTTACAACTTATGTGACAACGCTGTGACACTTAAAGTGATTGTTTGATGTGGTTTTTGATACCATGATATTGGAATGGATGTGCATAAATGGACTTAAAAAAATGATATGTCATACCTCTAGAATGTATTAATGTACTTGTAGGACTCGTTCAAGTCTATTGTTGTTGTTGTTGTTGTGAGTTACGTCACGGACAGTCCGATGGGCGCCGCCATCTTTTGCTCGAGTAGTATACATCACACCATAGAGAAAGGACAACAGATCACACGGACAGCAAGTTACAACACAGACATAAACCATGATTGACGTTCATTAAAGTTACCTTCATAGCATGGTTTTCTTTTAGTAACACCAACCATAGAGAAATGTAACACCTAGTACTAGTAGTGGTCTAGTACAACAATCCAACACTGGTCGTACTTTAACAAGTCATGTTAATAAGTAAGGGGAAAGGCAGATCATTACATTATCCGGGCAGCCCCGAGCGCCTTGAATGTAGGCTACTCGCTCATCGCGAGCAGTTAGTCATAATTTAAAATGCCCAATGTGATGCTTCCAAATTCCAATGTGAACATTTTGATGGGTTAACTGAATGCACTCAAATATGTACCACTTGGAGGCAGTGCGCCATTCAGTTCCAATTCCTTGGACCACACATACCATAATGCAACCACGTGGCACAGTATGTCAATCATTTGCGCGCCAAATGTTCTCGAGTGATAATCAATTGGGCACTAACGGGTGATCAAGTGTACATTGCTGGTGATTACGGGATGATTGGAAGCTGGGTCGAATTTAGTCGAGTTTTAAAGACACAACTCATACAAATATGTTTGGAATAGTACAACACGTTAACAGCTTATGTGAGGTTGATCATAATGATATTATTTTTGTCTTGATTAAGTCATTTATCGTCAGACCTATTTAATGACTACCGGTGTGAGTTGTATGTCGGGTTTACTTCTAAAATGTCTGTGTTTGCTCTATATCTGAAGTTGGGCTTCTGGTTTAAGGATCTCACTGATATTCTTTTTTATGCCATCACAATTGCCTTGCAGTATAAAACACAAACATTACCAGACGCTGGAACTGTACAACGTTTAATTTAAAAGTACAGTTCAGATTTTGTGTGTAGAGAATCCAGGCGACTGACCTGTAACTCAGTCGGGTGATGTAAAAGATATTTTCATCATGTACAAAATCAGTCAGAGGAATAACTAGAGTAATTTTAGAGCTTTGGGTTGATTTGCTCTATTCAATCACAGACGAGGTGTTCACTGCCCAAAAGGTATTTTGAAGCCCGTCATAAAACAGGTGGTACGCCTACGTATGAATTAATGTTTCTTAAGACGATTCTTGAATAACTGTTTTGTTCTGATAACCAATCAATCAACACTATGCCTGTGATGGCTTGCAAGCGTTGTTAAAGCGCTGGACACCATTGGTAATTACTCAATATAGTTGTTAGCATAAAATGTTAACGCTAGAGGACTGTTGATAGTATAAAACATTGTGGGAAACGGATACCACGTAGTTTTTGAGAAAGAAACAATTTCCCACTAAAATATTTGAATTTAATAAGAGACCTCACCTGAGGTCTTAAAGTCAAGACATCTGAAAGCACACATATTTGTGCTACAATGGGTTTTTTTTTCCATTCTCTCTCAACTTCGACATAGGCCTATACACCAAAAGACTGCTCTTTGACAATAAACAAGGTGTCCAGTGCATGCAGGATCGAGACTTGACACCCGACAAGGTGCCGACTATACTCCCTATCTTAAAAATACTTACAAATTCACTTAATAACATCATTTTGAGCCAGACATAAGACCATGTGTTTTAATAAAGTGGGATAATGAACTTAAAGCTGGACGTGTCAATATTATCCTTGTCAAAGTTGGTATTGGAATTGAGCTGAATGGTAACCCAATAAATCAGTTCCAACGGGCACAGCTCCATGATGACCAGCGACCTAACTAACTTATCGGATTTCCCCCTCACAAGGGTCTTAAAATATTGATCAAATCTATATACTCGATTCAATGCAGCGTAGCGTAACTAAAAAAGGCTTTTAACGCAGGTTGTCGAAACCGCTTATCCAGTTTTCATCTTATATATATTTTATTTTCTCTCAAGGTTTGGCCACCTCCTGAATATATCTTATCATCTCGAATTGAACACGCGTCTTGCATATTCTTAGAATCTTGAGATTTTGTTTCGGATTTGTATGTTAATTTTTAAAATAAACAAAATCAATGAATCACTTTAAAAAGTTCATTTCTAGTTGACTTGCTAAAGTGTTACTGTGATTTGTCTATGCTTTGGAGAGTCTGTTGATTGTGACTTTAAACTACAGAGTATTAAAAGAACAGAAAGGGGAGCCGTATAAAATCACGTGACGCGGCCGGACAAGATGTATTTTCGGCCGTTGGGGAAATGGATCTGACCAATCATAACAAAGGTCACTCAACGGGTCACATAATCCACATTTTATAAATGGACATCTGTATAACTAATTGGCCCTATAGGGATTCGTGTCCATAGTGGGGAATCGCGGCTACGTGTGTTCGGAGCTATTGATAGAGATGCGACATGGAGGGCAAAATGGTTGCTGGACGCCATTTTCGGTCAAAAACGCAGCACAAACAATGTAATGTGTGGTCTATAGCCTTGCACCTTGCATGTGCAAAAGTGTTTTTGGACCGAACATGCTTTATATTGCAAGTTGTCATCTCTCTTAAACTGCGTGTGTATCGAGTGCACTCTATACTGAAAAATACATATTCCGTATCAATGCAAGATCAATATTGCGCCAAAATGTATCACCATATTCATCTATAAACGCCACTTTAATGCCACACAGCTCAGTTATTGTTTCTTCCACGAAAATTTAATGATAGAGTGGGATTGTTCTTTACAGAAATACATTCACATTTACTGATAAACATCTTTTGCGATGGCTACATTATTATCGCTGGATTGTTGGGCTGCACGGTTTAGCAACAATTCGTTATCCATGAACGTACAAGTGACAAATACTGACAAATTACCCAAGACAGTAGCATGTATTATTGCCATTGTTAATATGTTTAAAAACAAAGCCTCGCGTGGGTTACAGTTCATACTTCTTTTAACGCCAGTGGCATTTAGACAGTAATTACGTGGGTTGACCCAGGGATCCGATCAAGGAAACATAACTGCTGCATGTGCTGTTTGACATTCCCGCTTTCTCCAATCAGTCAACGGCATTACAATGATTCCATCCCACCCAGATTGAGCACGATGTGACGGCATTGGCCATTGGTCATGTCACTACATTAGGTATTATAACATAGAACTGTTTGTGGTTAAAGGCAGTGGACACTATTGGTAATTACTCAAAAAAATTATTAGCACAAAAAAATAACAAATAATGGGGAGCTGTTGGTAGTATAAAACATTGTGAGAAACGGTTCCTTCTGAAGTAACGTAGTTTTCTAGAAAGAAGAAATTTTCCACGAATTTGATTTCGAGACCTCAGATTTAGATTTTGAGGTCTCGAAATCAAGCATCTAAACGCACACAACTTCGTGTGACAAGGGTGTTTATCTTTCATTATTATCTCGCAACTTCGACGACCAATTGAGCTCAAATTTTCACAGGTTTGTTATTTTATGCATAATTATGTTGAGTACACCAAGTGAGAAGACTGGTCTTTGACAATTATCAATAGTAATATTAATTTTGTTTTTTACCCATACACCGATGTGTGTTTAGCACTGTATACTCAGTACTTCCCCGAGTCCTGTGAAAAAAAATATTACAGGCATATAACTCGGTTGGGATTCGAACCCACGACCCTTGCAATTCTGGAGCAGTGTCTTACCAACTAGACTACGGAGATTGCCCGGTAGCTAGAGGCAGTTCGAATCCTATGTTTTGGCAGCGGGTACCGCAACGACATAATAGACCCATACACTGATGTGTGTTAGCACTGTATACGCAGTACTTCCCCGAGTCCTGTGGAAAACAAATCACAGGCATATTACTCGGGTGGGATTCGAACCCAGTTGGTAAGACACTGACCTAGAACTGCAAGGGTCGTGGGTTCGAATCCCACAAGGACTAAACGTGTCTACTATTCTGCAACACATTACGCATAAGCTTCGCTATGTCATTCGCACATTTTTACAAAAATTAACTCATTTTTACTCCGAGTTAAAAACGAAAGATTGTTTTTAAAACTAACACAACGACAATGCCGGAGGCTCAGAAATGTAACAGAGAGCATCGTCGTCTGCACAATTTGCCGGTAAACGTTCGCACTGCACCCTTGCGTTGTCATAGGGTATCCGCCACCTGGTTTCACCCTTTGTCACCAAAGTCAACAATTATGGCATACGATAGTAATAAATGTATCTCAAATATTGATAAGGAACCGTACAGTGTAACTGTCTAGACCGAGTTAAACAATTATCAGACTGTGCCGAGAGGGGGCGCTAACCACGCACCCCGAAGAGTTTCACCTCATTCATGCATTACAACATTACAACAGAACAATTACCAGCAATTGAAACAGGACACACTTAAATCACAATAGAAAAAACTTCATAATATATTTATACTTTTTACATGCAGGGGCATGAGTATAGACACCTGCAGGCACATAATTAAAAACTCATTTCAGTGTGGGTGCTTACTGCTTACACACTTATAAACATAAATATCATGCTTTACTTTTACTTTATTATTTTGCATATTTTAAGCTAGAGTACTGGTGCAAACAAACACAGCTCTTCGAGCATACACTCTATGGACGAATTCATTTGTTTCGTGCACTTCAGAAAAATCATATTCTTCAACACTGTACAAAATAAAACACTGTGTGGACGTGTGTATAAGTCCACATAGTGTTTGAAGTCCTTGCATTGTGTAGATCCCTTTCGTTCTCCCTTTCGTCCACCCTTAATCCGTATGAAAACGCCAACACTGCATCCTATTGCCGATCTGTACATTAATTTTCTTGCATAGACATTGCCAAGTTTCAACTGAAACATTATTCACAGCAAATTTTAAGTAAGTGTGATCAGATACTTTCCGTGTTTAAATACACGTATTCATTGCATCGGAGATATAAAGAATCTTATTTTGTTTTTACCTATTTACAATGTACATGTATACTCGTGCTTTTCAAAGTCATGCAGGAGAAAACTCCCAGGGGCCTATACTACTCGGGTGGGAGTCGAACCCAGCGAACCCCCGCATTCTAGGTTAGATCTTCACCACTAGACCACCCAGCATGTCCGGTGGTGAGAGAGCAGTCAATCGAAATCAATATGGCTGCTGGCATTAGCAGGACAATTTGATGCAAACCAAGTCAAAAACGAAACTAAACTTTTCCAGTAATTTCGCCTCGTCGGTTACCCCTTCGTATCAAAAAGTTCGCCTCTTCTGTAACCCTTTTCGTATCAAAAATATGTACATAACATCGACAATTGTATAGTGCGTGAACTGTTAACAACTGTCCGTTTCATGCAAAAGTGTCAACAAGTTTAAACTGTGTTCATATGTACATGCATTGCTAAGGCACGTGTTTAAACTTGCTACTGTATTTTGTAGAGTCCAGCTTTCTCCAGAAGACGATCAGAGCATACTGATCGAAACATCAAGTTGAAACCAACGGTTCTTTTCAGAACCACCCCAACTCATTTAGAGATTATCATTACATGGTGTGTTACCGCAAACCTTTTATCGTATTTCCACCATGCAAAGTTTCAAATCCTACTTGCTGTATTTTGCCTAATAGTTACAGCTTTCAAAATCAGCGTGTTTTTGCATAGTAATTGCCTTGGGCTTTCCTGCAATGCGATACCACGCCTTGTATGCATTTAAAAAGCATGCGCAGATAACTAAACCATTCACACTTCCAGCATATTGTTTGGCAATTGTAAAGTGGGGGTTTGTCCATAAATAAAGATAAAAGGACTCTCTGAAAAAATAGGCCAAATTGATTATGAGAGTACAGAAAAGACTTATGAATGACCAAACTATTTGTTGGGACATCGTCATGTAAGGTATACTTTTGGATTACTTTTCACCCATGATATTTGAGCCTGGGCGAACAAATAAAATAAAAAATCTTATTGAGTACTGGGACCTATCTACATATGAAAGGAGCGTTGATGGTTTTTTGTAAACTGTTTGAAAAAAATCTCATAATATTCAACGCGCACAACATTTCGAAAATGGACTAAATTAGGAAGCATACCATGCATGCCTGCCATTTCCCTTTATGTCTTACAGAGTATCAATGGTTCACATTTTGGAGTACCAGAAAGGTTAGAAAGAAGGAAGACAACAGGGTTAACCCTGCCACATTGTTCAGTCTCACGATTTGGCCGAGACAAAGGTGGATGAGTAGGGCCTAGTTGTGAGCTGCAGCTACAAAATATAGAGCTCGGCTCATACTTCCGGAGAATATGCGAATGCGACACCAATTTTGACGTCACATGCCTGTTTTTGCAGTGAATGGTTCACAGGAGTTCAGCACAGGTCAACTGATGTGAACTTTATGAACCTGACTTTAGTATAGACGATGTGACATGTGACATCACATGTTTACAAAAGAGCCACAGAGCCTGGACTTCCTGCAGGCACGATTTGTACACAGCCTAATAGAAGAAAACATAAAATCTTATATTTTATGTGGGTTGCACTGTCTACTTCTTATCAACTTTTGATTTGATGAAAGGGGGCACATCTCAAAACTTGTCCAGCTTTTACCTCCATAACTCTTGGATTTATGTGGAAATTACGACACAAAATGTCAATTTTCCCATACGACCAGTGCAGTATCTTGCCTGCCAGAATACCAAAAGAATGCACAAGGTCTCACTTATTGTTAACAAGTTCACAGGGTCTATAGATGAAGACTAAACCATAGTTACTGTTTCTGACAAGGGTTTCATACAGCAACTGTTCATGCTTACTACAATAGAAAAAATACGAGTGAGCAAAGTTGTCTTTCATAAACGGCATTGATAAACGGTCAAGAAGATTTGAACAGTACATTTGTGCGCTCACATCGGATTTGTACTATTCACTCACTCATCTGGGCTCAATTTCATAAAGCTGCTTAAGCACAAAAAGTAGCTTAGCATAAAAAAATGTTGCTTTCCAGCATAAGGATACCAGCCAAACTGGTACAATTTTTAACTGGTATCCAGCTCATTTCTGCTTAGCAGAAAAATGTTTTGCAATTTTTCTACTTATTTTTTTCTGTTAAGTTAGTATGCTCTTTCTCAAGCTTATGGTAAGCAACGGTCATTATCTAGAAAATGTAAGCAGAAAACCTTAGCAGGAAACGTCTGCTTAAAGACGTTTCTGTGAGTGCCCCATGGTGCTTAGGCCATGTCAGGATACATCATTTGGCTGTGGCTTGCAGAACTTATCATCAATACTGAAGTAGAGACTGATACAGTGACCCAAGCCATGTTGGAGTAAGAGCAACTGCAGACTAAAAGGTTTCAAAAAAATAGGATCCAAATTATAGGAGGTACGTTGAAACGATAGCATTTGCACCTTTCTTAATATATAGATTGTAAGGAGCTTTGGGGAACAGTATCCTCAGCGCAAGAAAATTAGATCAAAAGGGAAGGATTTGTTCATATCTGGAAAAAAATAAGCTCTTTTTTTCACCAGGCAGCCGGACGGAAACTTAGATCAAAGTCTGAAGTTTCTAATCCCTGGCCATGGCTTGAACCTATGCGACTCTTGATGTGATTAGCATTATGATATTCCTGTTGCTTGCCTTTAAAACTAAATCCAATAGAAATGTTGATTTGCCTTTCATATCAAAATACAGAAACAGATACCAGGACAGTCTGGATTTAAAGGCCTAGTCATACCTAGGTACATAAACTCCACAAAAACCTATTCCCAGCTCTGCCCCTTATTTTGATTGGTATGGTAATGCACAGCCAAGCAAAAACCTGATTTGCATACAGAACTCACCAAACCAACCTTACAGGTTGTTAATAATAATAAATATTATTGGCTTCTTATATACATGTAGCGCTCATATCTGTCACTCAGTGACGCTCCTGCTGCTTCAATATTCAGTATTTTCCTGCAAGGTATGTGGGACTTCGTTTGAATTATGAGACCCACTTCATTTACCAAGCACCTGGGGTGGATTTCACAAAGAGTTATGACTAGTCTTATCTCTAGTTAGGACCAGTTACTCGTCCTAACTTAGGACTATCCATGCAATTTGTATAACTCTTTGTGAAATCGACCCCAGGTAATGGTTTGCAAGGTGCTGTGGCGCAATATATGACTTTTGTGAGACAAGGAAGGTTCTAAACAAACCCCCCAAAAACGCAGCAGAACATGATTATTCCTGGAATAATTTAGCTTTCAGACCACCCAGAGACTCCCTTACATCGAAGCTCGCCTGCCGCAGTCTTAAGCCACCACCCTCTCTGGAGTGATGAGTGGGCTCCGAGAAATGCCGAGCGCGGAGACTTAACGGAGAGCCACTGAAGATGGGGTTGATTCCGTGAAGGCGCCGAGGGGAAGGAGTCTGGTAGGGACGGTCAAAGGGTACCTTGGACGTAAAACATCTGGCTGGTGTGGGCCATCTAGGATTAAAGAAACACAATTACATTAAGGGGGTGGGTTCGATTCCTGGTAATGACCTTTGTGCACTATTTCATAATGTCTACAAAACAAAGCATTAGGAAATCAACAAATCAAGTGGGGACTCAAACTGACCACCCTAACTGCAATCTTAAGTGCATAGAATGTCTTGACCACTTGATGACCAACAGAGAGTTCAGCTAGAGTCCGTTCTTGCAGATGCTAAACTGCTACTTGCATAAAATTGGTCAAGTGGGAAAGATACTCAATGGTAAACAGTGGATGTCTTGCATTCAAGTTGCCCTCACTATAACCGAGTACCGTTAGCCCAGCTGCTAAGCCCCGCATGTGGAAAAATTGTGCACTTTGTGGTAAAAGCATCAAACTTCCTACAGTTGTTTTATGTACCCTTTATGTAAAGATCTCAAATCTTGCCTATTTAGGGCGGGGCTAAGAAAGTGGGCTGTAAAAAATGAAATATGTCCATTTTGACTATATATTTTTTTCTCTGCTAATTTTTTAGACTGCTAATTTTTTAAACTGAAACACATGGTAACCGTAAAATAATTATTTAAAAAAATTAATAACTGTCTGTAATTCTGCAATATTATATCAAGGCAAATTACTGAAGTAGGGAGAACATGCATGCATAAATTAGCATTACTTTGGAAAAACCAATAATAATAATAATAATAATAACCAGTTTTATAGCACTTTTCACACCGAGGGTATCTCAAAACGCTTCCGACATTATTACCCCAACCAATCCACGACCTCTCCTGCAATATACTGCTCAGGGAAGATTGATACAAAAACTCTACAGCACTCTTCTAATTATTTCTATTAAGGTCTGGTACCTGTCTCTTGTTTCACCAGGCACTGAGCTGACGAGCTGCTTCCACAATCGGATCCAGGGATAGCGGTCTGGTATCTCAACATCTGCCAATGCCCTCCATACATGAAGGTCTGTCTTTGTGGGCTTGGACCTGAATTAGATAACAAGCCAGAAAAAAAATAAGAGGGAAAGATTGCTTATATTTAAATTTTATTTTAATACTGCGGATGAGTGAAAATTTCATCTTCTACTGAAACATTTCAAGGTGCTCAAGGCAATGGGAACTGGCCATGGGGCCTGAAGGCAAATGTCTCCGTGTTTGTATCGGGGGCCAATTTCACAAAGCAATAAAAATCATCGCAAGACAAATTTTCAGTATCACCATAGTGATTTGTATTATGACATCACATTTTACTTAGCAACTACGATTGATTTGCAATTACGATCAATCTTAGATCTTTGTGAAATCAGCTATAGACCTGGATGTCACACAAGTCATACAGAAGAAGCCACAATTTTGGAAACAAAATAAAACCAATAAGAACAAACACCTTTTTCATTTCGTTTTTTTTTAACATCAAAATTTACCAACCCGTGGTCAATCTTCATTTTACCCCACTTTCACAAAGAGCCAATACTGTCAAAAACTAAAACTTTAAAAAATTGGATGTTGTTCTTTACACAACTCATATCTTTTTGCTGACAACAACACTTTCCAAAATAATCTCATCTTAAAGGAACATGTTGCCTTGGATCGGACGAGTTAGTCTATAAAAAGCGTTTATAACCGTTTGCTATGAAATGCATGGTTAGAAAGATGTTTTAAAAGTAGAATACAATGATCCACACAAGTATCACTCAAAGTTGCACAGTTTTCATTTTACGTCGCGAGTTAAAACGGGCGGCCATTTTATGGAATTCAACATAAATGGCCGACCGTGTTAGTCGATGAGGTAGAAAGAAAACCTCGCAATTTCAAGGCATATTTGTGTGGATCATTGTATTCTACTTTTACAACATCTTTCTAACCACATCGATTTGATAAGAAACGGTTACAGAATGCTTTTCAAAGACCAACTCGCCCAATCCAAGGCAACGTGTTCCTTTAAAAAGTGATAGTTTTGTATGCACACTAATTAGCAAACTGATAAAATCTTTTGCAAATTCAGTTTTCATGAAGAAACACAATCTTCTATTTGCAGATATTTCTTTTTATACATATCATAACAATGGACAATTTTAAAGTGCAGGTTTCAGCCGCAAGAGCCGCTCTCGGCGCTGCACTGCAAAAAATAACTTTAAAAAACATTTAAGGGAAGTAGCATCACAAAAGTAGAAACCAAAATGCCTCCCTACACAGGTAGATTTTGAAACTGTTTTTGAATATGCCAAGTGATTTTAATAGTGCTCAATAATCATAACATTCCCTTCTGTGCAATATGTCCTTCATAAAATTATTTGGATCCTAGCATTTACAAAGAAACACACCCAGACTACATATGTAGCTTCACGAGAATCTACCCAAAAAGTCAGTTTTTTCCACTCACCCTAAAATGAAGCAAGCCCCGTCTCTTGCACCTCTCACGCCAGCGACAGTTCTTCTCGACGGAATCATCTTTGGAGTGCTGAAAACCTCTGCCCTCCCATCGCCATTTCCTCGATTCGACCCGCCGTCATTTTTTCCCTTACTTCCTGATGCCTGCCGCAAATCAAGTAGACTAACTTCCTCATTCGGTACTTCGGTTCTGTTAGGACTTCTTTCGTCCACTTGCATAAAACTTGCTTCTGTTAACGAGCTGCTTTTACTAAGCTCTGCTTGTGAACTATCGTTGAACTCATCACCTCTCGTATTGCCATGGTGTTCACCAATCCCACTGCTTTCATTTGATGTGGCAGTTGGATTTGAATCTGTAGATTCACTGGACGGGTCTACTGGCATTGCGGATGTTTCATCAGTACTGATGGTATTAACTACCTCAACATTCCTCTCTCTACCTGACAGTTTGTCATCTGAGGGTGATTCACGGTCTAGTCCACTTTCTCCTCGATGAAGGCAAGTACTCGTTAATTTCCTCTCGTCACTCCCAGCTTGACAGGGCACAATTTCCATCTCTAACTTCTCAGCTGGTTTCACCGTCCTTTCTTTTAAATTCCCTTCACAATCATCCTCGTCTATTAATCCCTTTCCTGAGGCGCCAGACATTGCATTTTTATCTGAATTGGGCGGAGTGATTAGTCTTCCAACTGTGCACTGTGCCGTTTGATTTTCACCGTCTCTACTTGTTTTGCTTTCACTTCCGCGTTGCCCTGTGCCTGAACTAACGCCTCTGGCACTTTCCTGTCCATCACCAGTCTCCTTGGCACTGCCAATATGAAGTCTTTCCAATCCTCCAAGGAGCTTCGTCATTGAAGAATCCTCTGTTTGTACCGACACCCCTGACTTGTCTAGTTTATCTTCCAAGGCCTCCTTTCTTATACCTGCATTGTCTGGAGATAAAAGTGAAATTATTAGCTTTCGAGAAAGACTCTGCTAGGGTCGAAATGTCAGGACATTAACTATTTTTTGCATTTATACCATAGGTTGGTAAGCAATTTGCAACAGCTAAAATTCTGTTTTCTCAAAAGTGAAATTAATTGCTGAAACACATGAAAAAGTTCCTTCCCCTTTACGTAATTACTTTACAATGCGGCTTCCCAGGGTGTATCCCTGGCTATATGGAAGTATATGATTGCATGACTTTCGCCCTAGCCACACACATTAATAATAATACTAATAATAATAACTCGTTTTTATATCGCGCTTTTCACACCCGGAGGGCATCCCAAAGCGCTTCACATTATTACCCCTGGTCACTGTGCCTTAATTCATTCTTTAAACCATCTCAGCTCCCTGGTGGGGAGTATACAGCCTCGTGCAACATTAATATGCGCTTCTCGGCTAAATCAATCACAAGAACCATCTCTGCCCTCACAGGTACCCATTTACCCCTAGATTTTTAAACTGTTTTTGAATATGCCGAGTGAAGCAATTATAGTTAAGTGTCTTTCTCAGGGACAAAAGTGTCAAGACCGGGAATCAAACCCACACTCTGCTGAACAGAAGCACCAGAGCTTGAGTTCGGTGCTCTTATCCGCTCGGCCACGACACCGTAGATATTGTATAAGCCTGTAGGTCACTTATGCACTAGACTTGCAATGGTCGTAGGTTCAAACCCCACCAGAGTAATATTTCTGCAAGGATTTTTTTCACAGAACTCTGGAAAGTACCGAGTTTACAGTGCTAACACACATCGGTGTAAGGGTAAACAAAACAAAATCATCTTTAGAGATGCTCTAGAGTTGCAAGGGTCGTGGGTTCGAATCCCACCCGAGTAACATCCCTGTGATATTTTTTCACAGGACTCAGCCAAGTACTGAGTATACAGTGCTAACACACATCGGTGTATGGGTAAAAACTCAGCCATGGGTATGGGTACTCACTACTCAGCCAAGTACTGAGTATACAGTGCTAACACACATCGGTGTATGGGTAAAAACCAAAATTAATAAAATCATCTTTGTTGACCCCCAAATTTATTTGTAGTACCCAGTTAGTTTCCCTTGCGGTTTGTTTCTTACAAACAGATACATTTCTCTAGGGGATTGGTTCTGACATGAACTCGAGCCTCAGTGAACTTTAAAGGGAAGGTAAGCGTTTGGTAATTACTCAAAAAAAAATTAACTCAACAACTGACTTGGTAACGAGCATTGGAGAGCTGGGAAACGACTCCCTCTGAAGTAACGTAGTTTTTGAGAAAGTGAAGTAACGTAGTTTTTGAGAAAGAGGTGTTTTCTCACTAAAATATTAAAAGACTTCTAGCTAGAAGTCTTTTATTCCTATCTGAAAGCACACAAATTCGTCCAAAAAGGGTGTTTTTTCTTTCATCATTTTCTCGCAGCTTCGATGACCAATTGAGCCCAAAGGATACACCAAGTGAGAACACTGGTCTTTGACAATTACCAAACGTGTACAGTGCCTTTAAGATAGAAACCGATCTGATGGCGGAGGCGTGCCTCTGTCAATCCATTGAGGATCATACACGTATCAATGTCAAGCCTATCCAATGCTGTACATGTATCTAGTAGCTCACAAGACACCGAGGAAATACAAAATTGAATGAGATTCCACTCAACTGACTCAAATCGAAACATGAAAAATCTTGCATCTAAATTTTAAAGAAGTGTAATTTTATATCCCGAGATGAACCATTCAAGAACATGAAAGCAGTCTAATCTTTCAAAGAGCGTTAGGTATCAGAAGGCAACTTGGGATCGAGGAATGACTCCTAGAAAGTGCACTTCAAAGGCAAAGACAGAAGTCCTATAGACTTTTAGTATGGTGCGGCCATCTTGGTTTTTTACTTCCATTCAAACTAACATAACCAAACTGAGGCCGGAAGGGAAAATAGTCTGGTTCCTTTGAATAAGTTGAGAATTGAAACTATCAGTGTCACTGTGTACACAGGGAATCTGACAACATATGTGATGCAGTCAAATTAAATGAGTCATTCGTTGGAAATATCACTTTGGGGAAGTAAGCCGAAACATGCCAACACAGGTGAAATTTTTATACCGAGGAAACTAGCTGGGCCCAATTTCAAAACGCATGTTAGCAATAAAAACTTGCTAAGCACAGAAAACAACTTGCTTAGTAAAAACAGGTTACTAGCCAAAATACTGTAAGGTTACTATCACTGTGACTGGTATCCCGCCCATTTCTTGCTTAGCAAAAAAAATTGCTAAGCATACCTTTCTGCTTAACATGTTTATGAAATTGGGCCTTGATCATCAAGACAAACAAGAGCTACGTTGCAGATTCCCCTGAATAAAACAGCGTGAAAGAAAACTTCCTCAATTTACAGACTCCATTCCCACATGATAATAGTAATAACAATGGAAACTTTTATAAAGCACTGGTTTCTTTGTACAAAAAACAACCAACAAGCAAACGAAAAAGAAGCATCACATAACTAGAAAAATAAACCAACCCTCACCTGCGCCAGCCGAAGACCACTTCCCAGCAAGATATTCTTCAAGTTTCTGTAAGCCCTTGGTCGAGGTGATGTCCACAAACTCATCCAGAAAGTTCCAGTACTCTGACCACGACACCTTCATTTTGCCCGCTAACTCCCTGGTCCGATTGAAACGAAATTTGCAAAAAATAGTTAATGGCCTGACCTTTCGACCCTAGCAGAGTCTTTCTTGAAGGCTTAATGACAACACAACAAACATGAACAGGTAACCAAGTGTAACATAAGCAGTCAAAATTTGTGATGACAATGAAGAGAAATTAACATGCAGTGAAAAAGAATGGGAAGAAGTGGGGGGGGGGAGCGGACCTAGTCATTGGAGTGTGGACTTGAATCTGGGTCGTGACACTTGTGTCCTTGAGCAAGACACTTGAGACTAATTCTTTAATTACTTCTCATCATCAATGGGTGAATGGGTACCTGTGGCCAGAGATGGTTCTTGTGATTGATTTAAGCTTGGTGCTTAAAACTTGCGCTACTCCCAACAGGGAGCTGAGATTGTTTACGGAATGGAATAAACAGCCCAGTGCCCAGTGACCAGTGACCAGTGACCAGTGACCAGTGTTATAGTGACCAGTGACCAGTGACCAGTATACTAGTAATGCTCAAAGACCAACATTGGTGGTTACCGGCCTTATTAAAAAAAGAGTCCTATTATCTAGGATTTCAGGCATTGCATGGTGAGGTATCAATATATATTTGGTTTATGTGTTTATCTACTTGCCAGGTAGAGTTTGTTTTTAGAGAACTGTCTTTCTTTATTCTACTACCGCGGAGTAGACTTATCGGATGTTCGGGAGACTTCTCAGTTCTGAAAAGAACTGTCATGCTTATTAACTATTACCCGGGCGGATGGTATAAAAATAGGCTGGGACTACTACTTTAGCTTATAGGATCGTAAATTACTGTACTACCGCGGAGTCAGTTCTTGAATTGGTCTCAACGTTTCGACTAACTTGCTCTAGTCATCGTCAGGAGACTGTCCTGTCATCATTTTGAAATAAAGCAATCAAAATGTTCAACTCATTGAAAACAGTAATGAACAGGCTTACCTTCCAATTCTCTCCAGGCCTTTCTCTTCATCGGCTCGTTTAATTCTTCCCACTCGTCTCCTCTCTGTCGATGATGGGGTGTGAAGATTTCTTCTAAAACATCCAGCCTGCACATAAAAAACAGGTAAATATTGATCAATCAATCAATCAATCAATCAATCAATCAATCAATCAATCAATCAATCAATCAATCAATCAATCAATCAATCAATCAATCAATCAATATTTGTGAAAGATATTTCTTGTCTATTTTTTTTTTTTTCTGTTTTTGTAAATTCTGTTTATTTTGTGAATGAATAAAGTGTTTGTTTTGAAAAGTTAAAAGAGTGACCAGACAGTCAATCAATCAATCCATCAATCAATCAATCAATTAATCAATGTCAACAACATGATGTCAAAATCAAACAGTTTGCTCGTTTAAGGTGCTGAGGCACAAAAAGAAGAACTGAAGGGGCCTTCTGCCATAGAGCTGCTCAAGCAAGACACATTGCTTAACAATTTTCAGCTAAGCCAGAACGATTAGGATGCAAATCGACCATAGTACCCACACTTCAATGTCCATTCTGAAGGACAAAGCAGACATACTAATGCATCTTGCTACAGGACGCAAGTGCCACAACCAGGACTCGAACCCACACTCTGCTGATCAGAAACACTAGAGCTCGAGTCCCGTGCCCCTAACTACTCGGCATGCAACGCCATCATTACATTGTGAATCGCTCCAAATACCCTAACTTATTTTTCTTATACATGTATATTTGGTTTGCGGTAATACCATGTGTGTATCTACTTGCCCGGTAGAGAACTGTCTTCTTTTTTCTACAAGATTTATCGGATGTTTGGGAGACTTCTCAGTTCTAAAAAGAACTGTCCTGCTTCTTAACTACTACCCGGGCAGAAGGTATAGAAACATGGCGGAACTACCACTTAAGCTTATAGGATCGTATAACTGCACAACACAGAGTTAGTTCTTAAATTGGCCTCAACGATTCGACTAGCTTGCTCTAGTCATCTTCGGGAGACTTTTTCTTACCTCTGATGGAGACATGGGACCTGCGCATGCATGCATCGACAAGACAGAATCAATCGGACTGTCAGGTGTGAGTCTGAAATCAAACAGGGGGCTTGATAGGGGCTCAGGTAGATCAGGTGACCATGGCTCACCAATGTACGGTTGCGTACAGTTGTCTGCCGATCTGAACAACGGTACATAGTAGTGAACTGAAATAAAAAACAAAATCACTGTTGTTAAACAACTGATTAGTCTTACCACTAGACCACCGAGCTAGCCAGGTGGCTAGAGGCAATTGGAGTCCTATACGTTAGCTGCGGGTACCGCATCGATTTAATAGAAGTTAATTTTGCTTTTATCATTTTAAAGGCAGTGGACACGATTGGTAATTACTCAAAATATTTATTAGCATAAAATCCTACTTGGTAATGAGTAATGGAGAGAGGTTGATAGTATAAAACATTGTGAGAAACGGCTTCCTTTGAAGTGAGAGAAAGAAGCAATTTTCATCAAATTTGATTTCGAGACCTCAGATTTACATTTTGAGGTCTCGAAATCAAGCATCCGAAACCGCACAACTTCGTGTGACAAGGGTGGTTTTTTCTTTCAGTATTATCTCGCAACTTTGACGACCAATTGAGCTCAAGTTTTCACAGGCTTGCTGATTTATGCATATGTTGAGATACAACATGTGAGAAGACTGGTCTTTGACAATTACCAATAGTGTCCAGTGTCTTTAAGGATAAAAGAATATAAACCAGTTTGTTTCTTACCGCTCAGTAGGTCTTTAATTGTTTCTTGTTGCTTTGTAAGTGCACCACCAGATGCCTTACTCCAAGAACAAACAATCTGGAAAACAACACAACAATCGGCCATCAATAGTTTACCAAAAAAAACATTTTTATTAGTGTAATGATGAAAATTTGAAGTTGAAATATTTACCGTATGTTTTGTTCAAATTCTCGAGTACAGGAAAGAATAAATTTTCTGTCAAAGAAGGCGCAACATTTTCCGAAATTCATTTCATTTAATTTATTCTGGTTGTGAAACCAAGGACTCTCAAAGAAACTTATTTAATAACTGTACAGCCAAGAACCCAATGGAGAGAAGACAGTCAAGGAAGTATCAGTTTAGAAGTGCGAGAAAAACCCCAGAAAATTATTCCAGGGAGGAACCCACGCAGTCTGGACTTGAAAACCCAATCCACATAGAGCACAACCATGATGCGAACCGAGGAAAGTGATTAAAGATACCGTGACACCAACCCGGCCGCCATTTACTAGTACCAGAATACACATGTTAAAGGCAGTGGACACTATTGGTAATTACTCAAAATATTTACTAGCGTGAAACCTTTCTTGGTGACGAGTAATGGGCAGGCCTGTATGCTTTGTTTTTGAAAGGGCAAGGGCACCAAGGCATTTTCTTTTTGGTAAAGGGCACCCTATGATGAAATTGCAAATTTGTACTGGAGCATTTCAAGGGCACCAAGGCAATGACCAGTGGACACGGAGGCAATCGCCTTCGTTGCCTCCGTGAAGTATCAGGCCTGAATGGGGAGAGGTTGATGGTATAAAACATTGTGAGAAATGGCTCCCTCTGAAGTGCCATAGTTTTCGAGAAAGAAATAATTTTCCAAGAATTTGATTTCGAGACCTTAAGTTTAGAACTTGAGGTCTCGAAATCAACCATCTAAACGCACACAACTTTGTGTGACTAGGGTGTTTTTTCTTTCATAATTATCTCGCAAATCCGATGACCGATTGAGCTCAAATTTTCAAAGGTTTATTTTATGCTTATGTTGAGATACATCAACTGTGAGGGCTAGTCTTTGACAATTACCGATAGTGTCCACTGCCTTTAAATAGTAGTTTGAGTAAATAACTGCCTTTTATGAAAGATACTTTTAAAGTGAAAGATAAATACTCCAATGAAACAGTGGGTACTTACTTGACTAGCCGTTTGCCCGGACTTGTTTTTCAGACTCTTATCACATTGTGGATGGTTAACTAGAAGTTCAGTAACTTCTACGTTGCCAAACTTAGATGCAAAATGAAGAGGAGTTTCTCCAACCTGACTGAGACAATTAAGAAGACATGTTGTTATCTGCGCAGTTTAAACCTCTGATGCAACACCTTTACTAAAAACGTTTCTATGCAGCCTCACAGCTTGAGTTTTTGCAAACCGAGGTTTTTATCAATATTGTTATCTTGTAATGCCACATTATTCAGCTTTGTGCTGCCAGTTGGTTTTTTAATAAAAATGAATCACAATGAATGAATGAATGAATGAATGAATGAAAACTATAGAAAGCCATAAATGCAATACAAAACCAGATGGCCACAGTTTGTAGAAATGTCACACAACTATTCAAAAATAACGTTGAATTTGTTGAAAACAGAGCAACCAATCATCGTAGATACTTTATGCAAAAAATTGAATTTTGTCAGAACATCCGTTATTACGATTGCATGTCTTGCTAACATTTGGCGGTCCATTGCAACCAGCAGAGTTTGTTTATAGACAATGGAAAGGTCTAAATTAGCCATTTGCAAGTTGAAGAAAGTCTTGCACAATGACTTATAATTAGTTATAATAATAATAATAAGATCTTGTAATGCTTAATTAGTTCCAAGTTACCGCTCACTGAGTTCCTCAGACTATAGAGACAGTTGCTATGTCAAATGGTTTGGGGCAAGCATTTTTCAAAACAACCTTTAGATGAGCAAACCCTGGTACCATTGTGCCATGAACATGCATTCAAAATTGTGTTCGGGGGTTCATAATCACAGTCTCTTATGTAAATTAGCAAAAGCTGTCTGGCTGCTGTGAACATAAATGCCTCTCAGAGGCCCAGAACCCCTTTTTGGAAATCGACATACCAGATGACATGAACCACACCCTTAGCCCTTACCCCTTTGTCCGGCGAGTTCAGGTACAAATCAACGAGGTACTCCCTCCTATTGTTGAGTGTCTCCAATGGGTCGTCAGGATACATCAAGAGAATAAACTCTGGATTCTCCAGGGTATCTAGAATCAAGCTACACATACCAGCGAGGTTCTCCTTTGCTACGACATGCATTGCATTATATCGAGACCCCTCCTAATGTAGGGACAAAGTCAAAGTGTAGGATGTTAGTACATTATAAATACGGAACAGGTGTCAAATTTCATCCAACACCTTATTTGTCTACACCTATAGACCTTTTTCAGGCTGTCTCCATCTTGGTCATGTTCCTTGTATCGTATAACTATAATGAATTCTAATAATCTTTTTGCAAATAGGAACCAGACTATTTTGTTCTTCCAGCCTCGATTTGGTTACAATGATATCAATGGGAAAAATTCAAGATGGCTGCGTCATGATAAAGGTCTATACCCTACTTCTTCTGCTTAAATAATTTGTAAAATTAGGAGCTATTTTAAGTATGCTAGTTTGTGATGCAAATCTGCGCTAAGAAATTACCGAAAGTCTAAAATGTAAACTAATTCACTTGTTTGAAATATTAAATACCACTAATAAGTAGGCCTAAGGGGGCCATGAAGGCTAATAAACTAAATTAAACCAACTCGCTGTCTGTGGATACTCAGTATCAAAACCTATATGGGTGAACTAAAAAGATCCTCATGTATGATACTAACTGACTTAATAATTACCCAATAGATACATTTAGAACATTTAGCAACTACTTGTTATTGGATTATTTTTATGGCAGTCTCTTTGAATGGTGGAGGAGCTAATCTTGAACTAATGCCTAAACAGGAGATTTTTTTTTAATAAACTGGTGTAATTATAAAACTTAGAATCAACTATGATAATGAACACTTACATCTAGAAACTGATATATTTACAGAGAATGAAATACAGACTAGTGTATATTTATGCCTAATTGTTAAATAATAAAGTCTATGCCCTAAACTACATCAACCATAAAATATTATAAGTAAATGACAACTGAACTAAGGGAAAAGTTGCAATACAGAAAACAATTCCAAATCATAAAAATGCACATTCCTGTAAGTGAAAGAAAAACATGGTTAAGAATAAACAGCATACACCATATATATGAATGACAATGTTCAAAATGCACACATAAAATATCAATACACATCTCAGACAAAACAGCATCAAAATGGAAATTTCAATTCAGAATGGAACATATGTAAAGTAAGAAATGCAAAATGATCAAGATGTAAAGAAAGTCTTAAATTTTTTTTAAATATGAACAAATGACAGGAAGAAAAATGGAACAATCAGAAAGAAAGGTAATTGTACAGTCAATACATAGCAAAATATACAGAAGCAAAGACAATTGGTATCCATGAATCAATTTACACTGAAAACACATCATTCAAATACACAGGGGAAAAAACAATTGGAAAAGGCAACATTCAGTACAGTCAATAAAAGCAGTTTCAATTCACACGTGTCAAACAAAAGTGAGAGCATATTGTCAGCACTATAATACAAAATGTCAAACAATGTCAGAAATGAATGAAACCATAAAAATGTCAAATATATATCACAACTGTGGATACACAATACATGTAAAGATATGGTGGGCCTACCCATATATATCGCCTTCAATGCGCAATGTACATCGCCCAAATGCTCAATTCAAGTTGTGGTGTTATAAAACAAATATTGATTGTTTTATTTTGTGCTATGGTTACAGTTAAAATTATGACTCCCTCAGTAAAAGCGTATTTTTTTCCCTCGATTTTCCCTCAAGAAAATAGAACATAACTAGGATCAAGTCAGGAGTCATAGTTTTAACCACAGTACTAGAACAGTCAATATTTGTGGATAGACCCCTAGCACAGCGCGCAACAAAACACGCCCATCCTGTCCGCCATTTTGGGAGTCAAGTTGAGAGTGAAAATATGCACAAAGGCATTGACTCCCCAAAAAAAGGTGAAAATGGTAGTCGTGCATTGTCCGGAAGTGCGGTCCGAGTTGTGCAAGGGGTCAATCAACCATTCAACAGGCAGGCCTTGAACTTCGCTCTTAAAGGGGCTCAGCAATTTTCCTAAGGCAAGGGGCACTTCTAGTTTGTATTGGAACCTTGCAGAGGGCACCGCAGAAAAAGCGCAGGGCACCACGGCAATTGCTGTGGGTGCTATGGTTTATTTCAAGGCCTGTAGAGGGGCCAGGGGGAGGGGGGGGTATCATTGTACCTACTTGCAAGATTGTTGGTGTATCCCCAGCATTGAGTAGGTATCTAGGGTTACTCCACACGATCTCCCTGAACTTTGTCTCGTTGCTTTGCTCGATGACGCGCCGCAGCACGACTAGATCTTGGGGCTTGACGGAACGGAAGTTGCCGACCGCCTTTTCGGCAAAGGGCTGAGGAGAGAATTTAATTTGTAAATATTATATTTTGGCATTTTTTAGCATCGTACCGATACACAGGCTCAACATAACCAGGCCTGGAATTTCCTCTTGAAGGGGGCAAGGCCTTTTTTTCATTTTGTAAAGGGCACTTCCATTGGAAAATCTCAAAGTCTATGGGAAAATTTTGAAGGGGCACAAAGGCCAAGACCAGGGCAATGGTGGCCATGGCATTTGTAGTGTCCACAAAGTTGTGCATGCAAACATATCTTCTGACATTAACTGGTTAAAGACACTGGAAACTTTGGTTATTACTCAAAATAACTGTTAGCATAAAAGCTTACTTGGTAACAAGCAATGGAGAGCTGTTGATAGTATAAAACGTTGTGAGAAACGACTCCCTCTGAAGTAACATAGTTTTTTAGAAAGAGTTATTTTCTCACTCAAATAATAAAATACTTCAGGCCTGAAGCCTTTTATTATGTGTCTGAAAGCACACAAATTTGTTCAACAAGGGTGTTTTTTCTTTCATTATTCTCTTGCAACTTTGATGCCCAATTCAGTCAGAATTTTCACAGATTTGTTATTTCATGTATTTGTAGGAATATCAATCAATCAATCAGAGATAATTTATCAAGCGCCAAAATCAACCAAAGTTGTTCAAAGGCGCTGAAGACAGTTGGATGGTGTTAATGTTGATACAATTGTTGGAATAGAAAACATTTGAGGAGTTTCTTGAAAGTGCGAATAGTGTTAGCATCCTTGATGTGGTTAGGGAGAGTGTTCCATTCCTTTGGTCCAAAACAGGAGAGTGAGCAAATACACAAACATGACAAAGTGAGAATACTGTACTTTGAAAATTAACAATTTCACAGAATCCTCAGCACTAGAAAAGTAGTTCAGAAAACTATTTCATAAGACTTTCTAAGACTCATGTTTACCTGATTTGACGAAGGTTCTGAGGGTGGTTTGGGTGTACTGAGATCCTGATTTGACTTAGCGAATGTCTCCGCCTCTTCCTTTGTCTTGAAGACCTTAAACCGTGCCCCTTTGTTCTTCTTGGCGATGGTCAGAGCCTCCTTGCGATCCTGGTAGATTAGAATCTCATCTAGATAAAAGTACAACATTGAGGCTTCGTTTTGAAAGGGCAAGGGCACCAAGGCATTTTCTCTGTGGTAAAGGGCACCCTATGAGGTAAGTGTAAATTTATATAGACCATGTGAGCTTTGTTTACAATAAGTGTGACATTGTGCAGTCTTTGGATTTTCTGGCAGGCAAGATACTGCACTGGTCATATTGGAAAGTTGACATTTTGTGTCATAATTTCCATAAAGAGTTGTTGAAGTAAAAGCTGGACAAGTTTTGAGATGTGCCCCCTTTCATCATATCAAGAGTACATAAGAATTAGACAGCGCAATCTCCATAAAATATAAGATTTGATATTTTCTTCCATTGAGCTGTGTACAAAATGTGCCTGCAGGAAGTCCAGGCCCTATGGCTCTTTTGTAAACGTGTGATGTCACAGGTCACATATAATAAAAGTCTGCATACCTGAATTTTTCACAGCACTTGTTGAATCTTGCTCATCAACTCCAGCACTATTGGTGTCAATCTTAGATGGAATACAAACTGCAAAGTAGTTTGTAACGACAGGGATTCCCTTTTGGGGGGTATTTTGCTCATTGCAAACGGCGTCAACATCTGCTTGTGACCTAACAGTAAGTCTAGATTGTTCAGTGTTTGTGGGATTTGACGACGTTCCTGACCCAGCATCTGTTGAATCAACATGACTTCCAGCGTCGCTGAGACCTGCTTGGGTTCCCTTCTCTACCTCTCCTCCTCCTTGTTGCTCCCAAAGGTAGCTAGCGATGCGGCGTTCCACGAGCTTACGAGTTGTCTTGGTAATTGGGATCGGCTTTTGACCACATGCCGTAAGCTTGGACCGTAATTCCTCTACGGTGAGCTTCGAAAGTTGTGCTTTGATTTCTTCCATGCTGTCTTTCCCCTGAAATGTTAAAAATCAAAAGAAGTTGTAAAGAAGTTGAAAACTTAAAAGACTATTCTTCCTCCTGAAGACCAGCAGAGTATACTGTTCGAAACGTCGAGACCAAACCGGCTCTTTTCAGAGCCAACACTCACCTTAAGAGATTTACACATGGTTCCCGCAAGTTCACTATTTATTTATAGTTTCTTCGTATTAAAAGACTATGTCGCTTTCTTTTTTAACTTGAATTTAAACATAACTCCCAATGAGGTTCATTCCAATCAAAGTCCATCCTCATCTCTCATTTCTCTGTAGTGTAAACAGTAATATTTTATAAATAACTATGCAGGTAAAGTAAATGAAAACAAATTTTAAATGAGTACAGCAGAGCCCCTGTGTCGTTACTGTGTTCGACCCAGGACCCAGTAACTGACTGGGGCTCAGTACCCCCAGTACTCATTTTTAACAATTTTGTTTTGACATTTGCATTTTCAAAAGTCAAAATTTCTAACATGAATACACAGCGCCCCAGTCACTGGGTCTATCCTCTGCTTACCAGTTATCACGCTATTATGCCTTTTTCTTTGAATTGGGAAAAAAATAATGATGCCTTATATCAACCGATGCCCTAATTATCTTCATTTGTTAATACGAAGTATGCAAACATGTATTAAAACTTGATGGACATTGAAATGTTCACACCACACACCGATCTTGGATGACTTCAACTGGCCCCATTTGTTTTGAGTTTTTCCTGTTTTCACGGCAAACGAGAAAGTATGGTTTCCCGGTGAAGCCGTACATGGAAGAAACATCTGCAGTGACTACAAGTGTTCTTTGAGACTCTGTGTATGACTGTATAGCCAGCAGTTGCCTTCATTTTATTCAAAATATTTTTTTATTAAATTTTTAAAATTACCATGGTAACTTGCACAAAATAAAAAAAAATAAAAAAAATATAAAAAGTGTGAATAATTACTGGCTTCAAAATCTGATTTCTATTTATTTTTGTTCTATTTTTTTTCTTAATATTTATAATAAAGTATATACATAAACAGTGATAATTGAATCAACAAGCTGATGTTTAAATTTTGATATAAATAATAGTATTGATACAAGGGTTACAAAATAAAAATCTCCAAAAATATTAGAAAATGATATAAGGCACATGGGTTCTTTAAGCCTCGGTATTTTTTTTCAAGAATGCTCAGCAAAACATTCTGTCACATGATTTTGATCATCATGAATTGTGAATTGAAATAGCGTTTGATGAAACTTTTTCGGTGGGCAAATATTTTTATATGGCCTCAACATTATGACATATTTTTGTACCTTGTAGAAATGCCTAAAATACCAAACTTTTTGCATTTACATGTGCAAATGACCAGTGGAGCCTTACATGTTTCTAAGTTTTTGTCAAAGAAGAGGAGACTCTTTGCTTGGCATATAAAACCACACAATTTTTATCTTGGGACTGTTTACATCGCGCACAGAGAGGTAAAAGATTTGCAACGATAATAGGGACACCGCGAAAACAGGACCTCCTACGACAGAGAGCCCCCCCCCCCCCTAGTCATTATTGAAGGTTGAGTCAACATTTTTAACACCAGTGATTTTAATTTACAGAATAAAATAGCACTATATAGTAGTTAGACCCAGTGACTGGGGGCTAGATTCCTTTTTTCGAAATTGTCAAAATTTCGAGAGAAAAAAGAATCTAGCACCCCAGTCAGTGTCACCAACTACACGTAGTATGTTTCTCCTTACTGAAACTAAACTCACTCACAGATACTGCACTGCAGTCTGCAGAGTCTCACATCATAGGGCAAAATGAGCAGACTTTTATTTGCATTTTCCTTCTTTTATGTCGTCCGCGTGTCGGGAAAACTAACACGGAAACGTACTGAACTTGGAACTGAAATTGCCACCAAAACTGAAAGCATGTTGAGAATGTGGGGCAGATAAATGACGGAATGACCACTTTTTCAACAAGTGAGGGCGCGTTAAAAAATCTCAACAAGTTATGCCCGGTATCCAGCGCGTGCAACAGTGATCTTATTTATTTGGTTACCAGCGAATGTGATATAAAAGATGGCGACGCCCACTGGTAATGAGTGAATCCGATCCAGACACAAAAAATGCATGATATTTACGAAAATATCAGCTGATGTTTACTACTGATTAAGGTATATGTTGCTCTGTAAAACTTCAACAGCCTCGAAAGATAAGGTTCTGTAAAAACGATCACCATACTCAACTAAACCGACCAGTTCTTTCTATTCTGTAGTGTTTGGTGGTACGGTCCGGTGGGGGTGTGTAGACAAAAAAGATCCGGCTGTACGAGAAGGGGCGGGGCAAGGGATCCGGGTCGGGGGGTAGTCAGACTGATCAGACGTCTCGACAGCTTGGATAGTACACAGTGCTCTGAGGGCAAAACTTGTTGTTTTGTTGTTGTTTTTTCATTTTCACAAAGTGCCCTAGCTAGTTGGGAATTAATAACATAACTAATTAAAATAGTTGCGGGAAAGAAAACAAGTCATTGATGAGACAACTCGAAGGAGGAGTGCCAAGCAAGACAAGTTGACAGGTAAAGTTGACGGTGACTGACAGTGACATTTGTTACTGACATCAGCGACAATGTTAGCAAGTGCCAAAATTTCTTGTGAAAAGTAAATCCTGTAATGTATTTCTGTAATTTTTGAGTGAACTTCAACAAACAACAACAAGTTATAACTCATATTCGTTGGGCTTCTCTTCAGACCTGGGATGGGAAAATAGCCTGGAGAGTTACAGCTTTAGTATGCCCCATCCGAAGGACGAAGCAGTGGTTAAGTTAGTTGCGATAACGTAAGCCTCCTGCCGACGCCCTCCTGCCGACGGCAGGAGAGTTACATTATCGCAACTATGGTTAAGTGTCTTGCTTAAGGACACAGGTGTCACGACTCCCGAACCCAAACTCCCTTGAACAGGTCAGAGCTTGAGTTTGGTGGCGATGCTCTTAACTGCTCGGCTCGACACCCCTGTGCCGAGCGGGCAGTGTAGCTAGTGTAGTAGTTAGTGGCCAGGCGACTGCTATCTGTATCATTATGTAATTATTTCCCCCTTTTTTTTTAAATCGTCGCTCGTGCCACAAGAAAAACCTGTTTGGAGAAAACCGTGTTTGAAGTTACAATGTGTTTCAAACTGCTGTTTTGGGGTCTGCTGACTATTTTGATTTTATTTTTTTAAGGCAACAACAATCTACAACAATCCTGCATTATTTGTACAGAACTCTCTACATGTTTTCATTCCGGCAACTATTTGAATTAGTAGTTAATTCCTAAACACTAAGGCCTTAGGGTCACTTATCTGCGTGTATAAGTCGGTGTCTGTGTTTGGCCACAATTATGCTCCAGCCATCTTTGCTTGTGCCCCCTGTAAAACAAGAAATCTTACTCTGTAACCCCGATGCAAATTGAACATAATAAAGAAGCTTTTAGTCGACATAACTGTGATGTTTTTCTTTTCTTGCTATTTCCAATTTAGACTGATTGAGACTGACTTGATAATGCGATCATCATCATGGCCGAAGACCAACTCTTCTTAATCGATAGCCTGCAAGATGAGAACTCTAGCTCCACATCCGATTCCATCCAACAACAAGACCCTCAGCTCATCTCCGTTCCCATCACAGCAGCCTCCGTCTTCCCTCCTCAGACAGAGCCAAAGAGCTCTTCGACAACAAGCAATGGCAACTCGATGCAGGTGATGACAACCAACAGTATTCAGAATGCTCACCTAGAGATTGATCTGACACAAGAGGACGTCCCTCTGGGAGGAAACATTCTCACTGACGATGACGATGATGATGATGATGATAAGAATCAGCAGATTAAGAAGCAGACAAACGGAAATGTAAAGTTTGAGCAGCCCAGTCATCATCAGACATCTGTTGTCAAACATCCAAGACTCAAGTATGTATCAAGTATTTTCTTTTTAAATACTGTTTATGTGTGTCATGTGTTGTCATTAAAGGCAGTGGACACTATTGGTAATTACTCAAAATAATTATTAGCATAAAACCTTTCTTGGTGACGAGTAATGACGAGAGGTTGATGGTATAAAACATTGTGAGAAACGGCTCCCTCTGAAGTGCCATAGTTTTCGAGAAAGAAGTAATTTTCCACGAATTTGATTTCAAGACCTCAGATTTAGAACTTGAGGTCTCGAAATCAACCATCTAAACGCACACATCTTCGTGTGACAAGGGTGTTTTTTTCTTTCATAATTATCTCGCAAGTTCGATGACCGATTGAGCTCCAATTTTCACAGGTTTGTTATTTTATGCTTATGTTGAGATACACCAACTGTGAAGGCTAGTCTTTGACAATTACCAATAGTGTCCACTGTCTTTAAAGGCCAGGTCACACTGCAGCGATTACGTAAATGATAACTATTACAACGCAAAAAGAACACGTTCTATTGGTTGAGTTGCTCCACGCAGAATACGCCCACGCTTATTCAACCAATCGAGGGCATGCATTGTTAACATTCTCGTTGTCGTTCTAGTCATTGAGGCCTGTGTGACCGGGGCATTTAGCTTCCAAGAAAGACTCTCCTAGGGTCTAAACCTCAGGCCATTAACTAAAATGCATTTATACCATATAGGTCCTTTTGGTTGTTCTATTTTCTCAAGTATATTCTTCCATACTGATATTTATCTGATTTTACCACTTATGCTATTACCAACATTTTACTATACCTCTGCGCTGCATTATTTTTGTGGAACTTTCAAGATATTTTTGTTGTTGAGAATATTGTTACCAAGTGACAACGAAACTCTGGCTTAACAACAAAGTAAAGATAATAGCAAAACCCCAAAAAACTAAAAATTTAATATTCCTTATCCCTGATTTAACATCTATTAAAACAACAAAAATGTTTTCATGAAATGCACAAGGAATTTTGTTTGTCTCATTTGAACACAATTTATGTTAGCCCAAACTCTGTCTATTTGACGATAGTTGGACTACGCTAGTAGACTTTTTGGAACCAGCCTACTGAGCATGGTTGATCACTGGTTACTGATAGCCGTCTTTAAAGCACAGTGCAGTGGACCACATTCATGGGAAAATTATAACATACGGGAGTCACTGGTCACATTGACATGACATGACTTACATGTGTAAGTCGATATGGAAAGGTCTGTGGTAACACCATGTAATGACTATCTTTAAATGAATTGAGGTGGTTCTGAAAAAAACTGTTGGTTTCAACTCAACGTTTCATTCAGTTTGCTCTGATAAGCTTTTATTTATTTTTCATTTTTTTCTTCTCCAGAAGACGATCAGAGCATACTGAATGAAACGTTGAGTTAAAACCAACGGTTCTTTTCGGAACCACCCCAACTCATTCAGAGACATTTAGTACATGGTGTTATCACAAACCTTTCCATATTGTATTTCCACCATGCAAAGTTTCAAATCCTTATTAAGACCTAAGTCATTCCCCTTCATCTTCTGTGTGAATGCCCTATGTACATGTACATCATTAAACAACCACTTGTAAACCATTGGTACTTCCACGAACTTAGCTCAAGTTGTAAGTCTTTTTAATAATCTTTAAAAACATTGTATTTGTAAACTAAGACTTCTGGGCATCTTTAGCTCAAGTTGTAAGTCTTTTTAACAATCTTTCAAAACATTGTATTTGTAGACTTCTGAGCATCTTTATTTTAATTTATAGAAAAGCAAGAATGAGAGCCAAGAGGTTTGTCGAGCATCTAGCTGTCAGGTAAGAGTTTTTTTAATGTGTTGAAAATTTTCATCATTCAAAGATTGTTTCCACATGCACTAAGTTTACAAACAATTTATGAGACAGAGCTGTCAACTCTCTCTGACTTGCAGAAAGTTTCCCCCCCCCCCAAAAAAAAATGCCTGTATGCTTTGTTTTTGAAAGGGCAAGGGCACAAAGGCATGTTCTCCTTGATAAAGGGCACCCTAATGAGGAAATTGTCAGTTTGTACTGGAGCATTTCAAGGGCACCAAAGCTAGTCAACTTTTTTGAACCAGCCTACGAGCATGGTTGACCGCTGGTTACCAATAGCCGTCTTCAAAGCACAGTGCAGAGTGGATCACATTCATGGGGAAATTATAACGTACGAGAGTCACTGGTCACGTTGACATGACATGACTTAAGTATTAAATGACCAGGGGGCATGGAGGCAATCGCCTTCGTTGCCGCCATGAAGTAACAGGCATGACGTACACCTTTCCTATAAAAAGCTGCAGTAAATAAATCCCTGTCTATGTTTCATTCGTTTTCTCTTTTTTGCAGGCTGATTGGTGTTGGTCTCGTGATCTTCGACATCATCATTGTCATCTTAGACATTGTATTGAACCCTCAGAAAGCATCCACCATGGAAGCCTATGACATCATATCCGTCACTGTGTGGTGTTATTTTCTTCTAGAGATCTCCCTGAGAATATTTGCCAAGGGGTGAGTGAAAAGAGGTGGGGGATTGGGCGCATGTTTGATGTGATGATTTTAATAGCTTAACCCTTCTACTGTTCGACCATTTAATATTATTCAACTGTGGTTTGAAACGAAACTTTGCCAGCCTGCAATATGATTTTGTGTGGTATTGTTCTCCCTTTAAAGGCATTGCACACTTTTGGTAATTGTCAAAGACCTGTCTTCTCACTTGGTGTATCCAAACATATGCATCAAATAAGAAACCTGTGCAAATTTGAACTCAATTGGTCGTCGAAATTGCGAGAGAATAATGGAAGAAGAAACACCCTTGTTGCACAAGTTGTGTGGTTTAAGATGCTTGATTTTGAGACCTCAAAATCTAATTTGGTCTTCAAATCAAATTCAAATATTTTAGTGGAGAATTACTTCTTTCTCGAAAACTGTGTTACTTCAGAGGGAGCCGTTTCTCACGATGTTTTATACTATCAACAGCTCTCCATTGCTCGTTACCAATTAAGTTTTTATGCTAACAACTATTTTTAGTAATTTTCAATAGTGTCCAACAGTGGTATGCTGGCCAAATGTCAGTTAAAATACCTGAGGATCAGTCAAAATTAAGTTTTCTAAGGTTAAAATCATATCACAGGTATTTTGTTTTGCTTTTCTGATGGTTAGTAGTATAGGGCCAGTTAAAGTGGCCCTGCTAACACAAATTGGGCAACATTTTATATGGCCGAGGACACTGCTACATGTAGGCTTGACGTACATGCTCTTGAAGATTTTTGCAAACCAAATAAAAAAAAGAGTTTCTGAAAAAATCTCGGCCACAAATGTTGCAAATATATATGAAGGCTAGGGGGGATTAGTTTTGTTTTAAACTTAGCCTTCACATATATATTTAAAAATATATTGTTATTTTTTATTTAAAAAAAAAAAATTTTTGATCAAGACTAATGGTGTGTCATACAGTGGAGTAAATATAAAGTATGTATGTTGTTGCATTCAGTAACCCCTGTGACAGTTTTGCTGTCGAGTCAGTGAGCTATATTTAGAATGAGGAAGGAAGTATACACATTGGATTACCCTTGGGAGTTTCGATTGAGGTTATAGCTATGATATTGTGGATGTTATTAATATATGATTCACTTTTCAAATGTTTTATCCTCTTTTAAATTCAGCGTTAAAGATGCTATGTCAGGTTTTTGGTCGATTTGACCCCAAAATTTTGATTTTAAATTCAATAGGTATTTTGATGGGGGTCGAGAAAGTTACAAGCTTTCATTTGAGCCATTGCTCGAAAAAGTCCGCCAATTATTAGTAGCAGTGAAATAAAGTGCTCAAAATTAGTTTTTGTCGGGATCCCGACAATATATCACGTGACCAATTCTTATGTGTTTTATAAGAAACGTTTTAAATTTTTGTCATGGTTCCTGACCATTAAAAGTAAAATTTAAACTTGTTTTCGTTAGAGCAGGTGATACTCTTTGAAATACCATTCACTCAAAAAAATATATTTTTTAATGTTTGGGGCCAAAAATCTGACATAGCATATTTAACCAGTCATTTTATTTTGGCTTTTCCACAAATTACCGCTACAAGATCTTTCATTGATGGGAAATTTTCAGACTTTTATCTCCGAGTTTAGATCTTTTTATGTTCGCCTGGTGAAAAAACAATTAATAAAGAAATCCTTGCAATCTAGAAATTAAGAGGTTACCAAAAGAAGGAAATGCCATCATTTTAAAGGATTTGGGTTACTTTTTGTAACACAAAACACAATATCTACAGATTTACATTAAACTTACACGGTTTAAAGATAATGATAATAGAGAGCTTACCATAAAACATTACTTGCTGAGGTGCTGTAGTTTTTGAGAAATTAGTAAGTAAAACCATGCCATGATAATAACTGGTAAATACGTTTTACATGCTAAATTAATTTTCTTCTCACTGAGACAAAACTTATTTTAGTGACTTGTTTTACTCATTTATCAAAACTACAGCACCCCAGTAAGTAATATTTAAAGGGAAGCTTTCTACCATCATTATCTTCAAACTGTGTAGGTTTAATGTAAATCTGTGGACGATGGGAGTCATCTAAACAAACAAACATAGTGACCCCTTTCCTGCCAATTAATTGGTCTCTCGGGTCACTAAAGATTTAATTTTTTTTTTTTTTTTTTATTATTTGCATTTGCAGAAAGAAGTTCTTCCGAACGAAACTGGACATACTGGATATGATCATCATTATCGTAACAGGATCAGTCACTCTGGTGTATGTGTCTGTGGATTTGAGTGGAAGTTATGTCAAGTAAGTTCCAAATAAACCAAAATGAAATATTAAAATGTGGTGAAATGGAATTAGGACAGTGCCTACTGCATATAGCTTAGTCATTCAGCATTCTTTCAGGCTTAATGCCAGTTAAAGTCACCTGTCAATACAAAGCTTTTGTTACTAAAATATGTGTTTTGATGAGTGGAATATGAATAAACAATTAACTAAGGTTTTAAATAATTAGTTTCCATATAATTTACAAACTTGAAAATAAGCCCGCCCCGAGAGGGCGCTGTTGGTGACGTCAATCGAGGCGCGATGAATCGCATGCAGTGCCAACATAGTGACGCTTGGCGCAAGCTAATAAACATGCCCTCTAAGTTGAAACAATACCTGATTTTTTTTCACGTTAGGCAAATGCTCCTTAAGGTTCGTTTCATCTTTCAGGTACCTTCTTTGACTTCCCGACTAGCTGAAAAAATTGTTTGGATGGCGGCATGTTTTAGAAAAGAACTTTTCTCTTCATGTCAAAATGTGTAGTGTATTCCGGATTCTTGAAGCACAACGACTCGAAGTGTTTGCTGCACAGCACTCAAAAAGACGTCGGACTGGACCACTTTGCAAACTGACCCCATATTTAGTTGTTTTGCTGCATCCAGCAGCAATACACCTGGTCGACATTGGCAATATACCTGGTCGACATTGCCAGATAAATGCAAGAAAAAAGCTTTTTTGAAACGTAAAACTCACGACTAGGACTTGGATGTACTTGCACGTACGTGTGTTCGATGTTCGATCGACTGACGTCACAAAAGGGGTAGGCGGAGTCACCCCCACACAACTTCATTTTTTTTTTTTTTACATAAAAATTGTTTAAAACAATTACTCAAAAAATTATTTTATTGTCCAGAAACTATATTGTTTGAAGAAAACAAAATTCTACTTCCAGCCGTGGATTTCACCAAACTCTTCCTAACTAAGGATTAATCTTAGGAATACGTAGGAAGCATTGAACCCATCCTAAGTAAGGATGGGTTACTCGAGCTTCGTGAAATCGGCTGCAGGTGACTTAGGCAATTGGCACCTATTTTAGTGAGAAATTACTTCTTTCTCAAAAACTATGTTACTTCAGAGGGAGCCATTTCTCACAATGTTTTATATAATATCAATAGCTCTCCATTGCTCAATTACCAAGTAAGTTTTTATGCTAACAATTATTTTGGAAAATAACCAAATAAGTGTCCAGCGCCTTTTAAAACCGGCCAGTACAATGTTTTCCAATGCTACCTGGAGTGTGGTGGCTGAGTAGTCTAGAGCACCAGATGCTTCACTCGGCCCCAGCGACCAGGGTCTATCCAGGACCGCTGGGATGGGCTAATCAGCTTGGTCAGATTCATGCCCAGGAAGTTTGTCATGCGTGCCGTGTATTTCTATTGTGCAATGTAAGTGTGATGCATGATGGAAGTGAGCGTTTTATTGATAGACCAATGACCGTGCTTGATACAGTTGCCTATCCCATAGCTTTGGTTAAGACAAGGCGCTGGGGGCGCTGGGGACGAGCGAAATCAGACGCAAGTTCTAGTGTTGTTCGTCAGAGTGTTGGTTCAGGGCCTTGTATACTTTTTGTCCTGGAACAAGACCCTTTATCATAAAAGAGAGCATTCACTCAAGAAATATGGTTGACTTTGGGATGTAACCAAGGCAACAAAATCAAAAAGATACATTTTGTTTGGTCGGAAAGCCTTCCTTTTTTTATTTTCTTTTTGGGGGGAATGCCAATTTTTTTTTTTTTTTTAAATTGGAATTTTAGGTTAAAAAATGTTCCTAAAAAGCAGGCACTAAAAGAGTTTAGCAGCTCTATAAAAACTGAACCCTGATAACATGTAACTTGTTCAATCTTGACAGGTTGGTGGTTGTGTTTCGTGTTCTTCGTATCTTCCTGTTATGTAGGCTCCTCAGTGAACGGAAACATGTTTCCAAAGCAACAAGGAAAATGGTAAATATTTATTAAACTTAAACTCAAAGAAAATTGTATCAAAACCACTTATATTTGATGGAGATTATTATCATATTTCTATAAAATAAAAAAAATTATTTGGCCATTTCACAAAGTACACTTACAATACTTGCAAACATAAGTTTAGCTACAGGAACATTAAGTAAATTAACATGTTTTACAGAACTACCTGTATACCTATAGATCTTATGCACATGACGTCATTTCAGTAGGGTGCCCTCACCTAGAGGTCAAAAGGAGGTTGTTCATTGGCCATTACTGTGCGCCGCGCGTACAAATCTGTGCGTTTTGATTGTTTCGTCACCGCTATACCTCTAAGATGGTGGCTGGATGACGTCAATTGCATAAGATCTGTAGGCTAAATGAAAACTAAAGCATAGGTTCTGAATGAAGATAACTGACACAAAGTTTGGATACAATGAGGAACATGTGAAGAATAGATGAGAGATGAGGGTAGATTGGGTAAGGACAGGAAATGGGGTTGAAGAGGGATCTTGCAGCAGGGAATTAGGAACAGAGACAACCCAGTTCAAGCTGGCGAGGATTAACAAAAGTATACTTAAAGGCAGTGGACACTATTGGTAATCACTCAAAAAAATTATTAGCATAAAACCTCACTTGGTTACGAGAGCTGTTGATAGTATAAAACATTGTTAGAAACGGCTCCTTCTGAAGTAACGTATTTTTGACAAAGAAGTAAGTTTCCACGAATTTGACTTCGAGACCTCAGAGTTAGATTTTGAGGTCTCGAAATCAAGCATCTGAAAGCACACAACTTCGTGTGACAAGGGTGTTTTTTCTTCCATTGATATCTCGCAACTTCAACGACCAATTGAGTTCAAATTTTCACAGGTTTCTTATTTTATGCATATGTTGGGATACACCAAGGTCTTTGACAATTACCAATAGTGTCCAGTGTCTTTAACGAAAGTGTACTTAACCACTGTGACCCGAACGTCTCTCAATCTTGATTGTTTTCCTTCGTCTTGTAGGTGTCCCAGAATAAGAGGAGATATAAAAAGGATGATTTTGACTTGGATTTGACTTATATTACAGGTACTTGATGTTTTTGTCTCTTCTCTTCTTAATAGACCTTTATCATGCTGCCTCCATCTTGGTCATGTTCCTCGCATCGAATAACAATAATGAATGCTAATAATCTTTTTGCAAATAGGAACCAGACTATTTTGTTCGGCCAGCCTCGGTTTGGTAACATTGGAATCATTGGGAGAAATTCAAGATGGCTGCACCATGATAAAGGTCTATAACCCTCCTACTGTCTGACTATTCAATATCATCCCTTGTGGTTTTAAGCGATTGATAAACTTTGCCAGCCTGCAGTGGGATATCATGGGGTGACTGCATGTACACAGTACACAGTCAACCCTCCTACTGTCTGACCATTCAATATCATCCCTTGTGGTTTTAAACGATTGATAAACTTTGCCAGCCTGCAGTGGGATATCATGTGGTGACTGCATGTACACAGTACACAGTCAACCCTCCTACTGTCTGACCATTCTTTGTTTGATCTTATTTGTTGTTCCTAATTGCAGACAGAGTCATTGCGTCATCATTTCCTTCGTCTGGAAGGCAGGCTTTATACAGAAACCCAATTGAAGAAGTGGGTCGATTCCTGGACACCAAACATAAAGACCACTACAAAGTCTACAATCTTTGCAGTAAGCTTATTCCTATACATTTATCTTACAGACTGATTTTGTAAAGTTGGCTTGCAACCATTTTGTAAAAATGAGGTACCTTGCACAAAAAAGGCGCAGTGCAAAAAATAATATTTCTCACAGGTCTGGAGTTTCATCTTTGAGATGGCAAGGCCATTTTATTGTTGCAAAGGGCACTTCAAAAACTTATTCAATAACCACAATAATTTGAAGTGAAATGTTTGTCAAAATGCTCAATACTGTCGCAAGCTGCTTAAGGCTTCCAACCAAAAGTTTTTATTTCCATTTAGCAGTGGACACTGCTAAATCAGTAACTACTCAAAATAATTATTAGCATAAAACCTTACTTGGTGACGAGTAATGGGGAGAGGTTGACAGTATAAAACATTGTGAGAAACAGCTCCCTCTGAAGTGACATAGTTGTCGAGAAAGAAGTAATTTTCCACGAGTTTGATTTCGAGACCTCAGATTTAGATTTTGAGGTCTTGAGATCAACCATCTAAAAGCACACAACTTCGTGTGACAAGGGTGCTTTTTTCTTTTGTTATTATCTCGCAACTTCGACAACCAATTGAGCTCAAATTTTCACAGGTTTGTTATTTTATGCATATGTTGACATACACCAAGTGAGAAGACTGGTCTTTGACAATTACCAATAGTGTCCAGTGTCTTTAAGAGCGATTACCAAACATGTACCTCCCCTTTAATAGCGAGTTGGTTCTCTTGAGGTGTCTCATCTCATCAATCTTTTCACTCTATTTCCTTCCTGTTTTCCCTTCTCAATGCAGTTGAGCGTCACTACGATGAGTCCATATTCCATCATAGTGTTGGTCGAGTTCTCATTTTTGACCACAACGTGCCAAAACTAAAGTAAGTGCTGTGAAATTTGTTCAACTAATGTTCTTATCTCACAATACTGGAACCACCGAACGATTTTGAAAAAATGGGAGACTGCTCACACGGGGTAAAATAGTTTAGTTAGTAGAGCACTTTAGGTTAGTAGACAAGTTAAGGTTGCGAAAGTTGCAGGTTATTTAAACAGAAAACCCAAATTATGCCCCAAATTTGAATCTGAGAAGCGTTCTCAGAGTGTGTATTCCTATTTGTGATTATTATTTTTGTTTGACATATTCGCTCGAGATTTTCTGCGGTATCTCAAAAATAAGACCATCTTTTGAAATGAAGTTCTCATAATATAATAGTTTTATTGTGTATATCTACATTTGTATAGGATTAAAACTATCGAACGGTTCCACTACTTTGATGCCTTATGAAGATTATTTCTGTTTCCTTTTTTATTCTACCTTGCAGGGATATTGTGGAGTTCTGTGCTGATGCAAGGAGATGGATGGAAGCTGATGGAAAAAATATATTATTTATTCACTGCAAGGGTGGGAAAGGTAAAACACCATTAATTTGTATTTTTGGAGCAACGGAGAGCTATTGACAGTATTAAATATTGTGAAGAACGACTCCTCCTGAAATAGCGTATTTTTTGAGAAATAGGTAATTTCTTACTAAAGTATTTGAATCTTAAAAAGACCAGCCGTCACTTTCACCAAACTCTTCCTAACTAAGGATTAATCTAAGGACTTAGGACGGGTTCAGATCCGTATCGAAGTACGTAGGATGCATTGAACCCATCCTAAGTTAGGACGGGTTACTCGTCCTAACTCGAGTTAGGATTAATCCTAGAGTTTCGTGAAATCGACTGCAGGTCTGAAGATTTTCTCAGGCATTTGATAGCACATAAATTTCTTTTCTTGCAACTTCATTGACGAATTGAGCAAATTTTTTTCAAAGGTTTGTCAGTTTATGCATATGTGGGCATACAACAAGCGAGGAAACGTGTCCAGTGCCTTTATAAGCTAGTCTTTTAGTCACTGTTCTGATTTTGTGTTATGTGTACCATTTAGGGAGGACTGGGTTGGCAGTCTGCTCCTGGCTGTTGGAGAGTGGTCTGTTTACAACAACAGCAGTAAGTAGTTGATTCATTCATTGAGATATAACAATCATGATATTCTTCTTTTTTTCTCTCTCTTTTTCCCTTGTAAAAAAATCAGTGAAAAATATGATCAAATGATCTATTAAAGCCTAAAACCATGCGTTTATGTAGGTCAGCCCTTGTTCACATTAAAGTGGTCCTTCTCTTTACAAAGGAACAAGTATCATGCTTGTCATTAAATTATTGGAAAAACAAGTAGTGATGGTAGTTGTCCAACACCTCTATGAAATTGCTCTATTATTTATCAGTATTTCAGATGTAAGTAATTCAGATTGGACACTTATATGAACACTTAGCTTTCAGATGAAGACTAATGTTTTCTATTATGTTTCATCATCAACCAATCTTGTTCTTGGTGGATAAGTTTTGACCAATGTTTACCTGTTAAGCTACAGGAACTATTATGTGTCTTTGTCTGCAGGAATGTATGGATTATTTTGGGAATCGACGGACAGACTACACCGAAGGGGACATGTATCAAGGAGTGGATACCCCTAGCCAGGTAAGCCTGAAATGGAAATAGTAAATTTATTGTTTCTAGAATTATAAGAATTATACTCAGTTGGCACACACTCTGACTGTTACATTTCATCTACAGTAACTTGTAATGATAGATAGACTATGCCAGTCTTGTAATGCGGTGAGTGCAAACATAGTGCACAGTCAACCCTCCCACTGTCTGACCATTCAATACCAGCAACTGTTGTTTTGAGTGATAGATAAATTATGCTAGCTTGCTATATGATACTCTGTGGTGAATGCATTTACAGTACACAGCCAACCCTCCCACTTTGTGACCATTCAATATCTTCCACAGTGGTTTGGAATGATAGATAAATATAAGTCAGCTTGCAATATGATATCATTTGGTATGCATCTACACAAGTACACAACTTGTGCATTTGAATATGAATAGTTTCAAACGGTAGGTCAAGTCACTGGAAAATATAACTAAGAGTAAGAGTAGGAGGGTTAACGTTTCATTGTTTTACTGTCTGTCATTTCAGAGTCGATACGTGGATTACTTTCAAAAGATAAAGTACCGTCTGAACGGACAGATCCCAACTCCAGTGCCATTGACCATCAGCACCATCAGGATTCAAGGAATTCAAGGCAAGCTTTTAGCCAGCAATGCGTCCGGGCGTCTTTTGGACGCCCTATTTCATTTTTGGACGCCCCCAAAAACTGTCGGACGCCCTTGAAGACGCCCTGTTAAGCTTAGGCGATTAATGAATTGTCGGCAAATCATGGTTTTGATGAAGTATCTTGATGTATTCCCTAATTGAGACGTCTTGCAACCACAAAGGGCTGTTTAAAAAAATATTAAGTCCCAGAAACAACCGCAAGATTCTACAATTGATCCTGAAATACCAGGGTTTCTTTGAAAGAAAAAAAAACATCAAAAGACTCTAGCGCCCATGCGTCTCCCACAGACGCTGCAGAAGTAACACAATGTATCATGTTACCTCCCCTGTGTGGGAGCCTTGTGCGCCGCCTTGCCGCCGAACTGCAGACCACAATGGGATCATATTACACAAACCACAACTCATCCACAACCCAAATTATGAATGAGAGGTCACCCCATGTGCATTATGGATGCTTATTGGTTAGCTAGAATGAAATGGGCGGGATCTAGCTAAATATGCACACATGTAAGAACAGTCATGTGCAGTAGACACTTTAAAAAGACACTTTATGTGTGTGTAATAGAACTCTATGGTGTAACTGAAAGGCCCATGTTCACACCATGGGTAGACAGTACACCCCACAGATCCATACCCCGATTTGTAAATACTAATAAGCATTGAAATTGGGCATTGTAACGATGTCAAAATTTTGGCTAAAAATATAAATGATACTATTTTGATGATATAGCGTGGGATAAATAAAAGAAATATGCTCAAGCTTACTTAACCTTGTATCTGGCCATTGAAAAAACAAATATATAAATTGCATCAGACTCAATACCAGTTGGGCCTTTTGTAAGCAAAATGAAAGAAATACCCAAATTGCTACTATCTGCCAGTTGCATGTTTCTGCAAGATACAATGTACAACCAATTTATCTTATATACTGTCGCCCATTCATTGTTTGCCGGCAAGGGTATCAAATTTCACGTCAGACACCCAAGGTTTTCATTTCACACACAATTTATTTTGTCATATGAATGGTTGTAGCCTACTTCATCATGGGGACAGGAAAATCACAAATTTCTTCCAACATCTTGCCAGATATTCACCCGATCCAGTGTCGAGTGACCCGAGTGACTGTTCTAGCAGTGATTTTCCTGATCCCATGCAACAACCGGGACCCTCAGGGAAAAATAACAGCTCGTCCCACTCCCATTGTGAGTTTGACTTCCCTCATTCGAATCAAGAGACAAGCCAAGTCGCCCAACTGATGTCGATTCCAGTGACAGCGACCAACATTAGTCTGTACCATGCCTATCTAAAAAAAAAAGGGTAAAGAACACAAGATCTAGAAGAGTCCTCCCAAAAAACAAAAGACAGTGGAAAAGAAATTTGTCCGTACATGGTTGGCTACCCAAAGCATACGTTGAGTTGAGCACACAGTAGATGCAATAGCTCTGTGGTACATGTCATGTACCTGGCTACATGATAGCTGAAAATTTTTCCCAAAAATTTGGACGCCCTGTTTTTCAATCAAGTCAAATTTGGACACCCTATTTTCAAATCCTGGCTAAAAGCTTGATTCAAGGTACTGTAAGCTTGTATGTTGTTGGGCCTCTTATATAATATTTATAATAATAATATTTTGAGTTTATATAGCGCTTTTTCACTTCCGAAGGGGTGTCTCAGAGCGCTTCAAATTATTACCCCTGGTCACTGGGCCTTAATTCACTCCTTAAACCATCTCAGCTCCCTGTGGAGTATACAGCCTCGTGCAACAAATGCGCTACTCGGCTAAATCAATCACAAGAACCATTTCTGCCCTCACAGGTCCCCATTTACCCCTGGGTGGAGAGAAGCAATAATAATTAAGTGTCTTGCTCAGGGACACAAGTGCTGAACAGAATCAGCAGAGCTTGAATTCGATGCTCTTAACCGCTCGGCCATGACACCCCACACCCCATATACACAACCTTAGGCTCACAGCCTATCCCAATTACAATGGCCACCCAGACATCAGTGTCCTGACTGGCTGTCTGGGACTTGACAAATTTATGTGTTTTTTTATTTAATGACCTCAGCCGTTGATTTCACCAAGCTCTTCCTAGTTTAGGATTAATCGTACGACTTAGGAGGAGTAAAGTTCCGTATCCATAGACGTAGGACTGATTGAACCCATCCTAAGTTAGGACGGGTTACTCGTCCTAACTCGAGATAGGATTAATCTTAGCGTTTTGTGAAATCGGCTTAGCGTTTTGTGAAATCGGCTGCTGGCCACCCTCATTGACCATGTCATTCCAACCAATAAGTATAAACATCCTATTTTCCCAAACTATTCATTCTTCTCTAGTCTACTCTGCTTCGACAGACCCTCCTCGTTAGCCCAGTGCGAATTATTGCACTGTGAGCCCATGACCAGTGTTCTGCTTTCTACTTCTGCCTTCTCTACACTGCTTCGACAGACCCTCCTGGTTAACCCAGTGCGAATTATTGCACTGTGAGCCCATGACCAGTGTTCTGCTCTCTGCTGCCTTCTCTACACTGCTTCAACAGACCCTCCTCGTTAACCCAGTCAAATTATTGCACTGTGAGCCCATGGCCAGTGTTCTGCTCTCTACACTGCTCTTATACTCTACCACCATCTTTGTTTTAAAATTAAATACTCTGCCGTCGATTTCTCAAAACTCTTCCTAACTTAAGACTAATCTTAGGACTTAGGACGAGTCACAACCCTGCACTGTAGCATGCAGACATTAAGATTAATCCTAAGTTAGGAAGAGTTACTCGTCCTAACTCGAGATAAGACGAGTCCTAACTCTTTGTGAAATCGATGGCAGTATATTTAAGCCCAAAGGTACGAGTTCAGAGTTTCATTTTACCGGCAAGCCTACAACTATATTATATAGTGATTGAAATTCTCTGTGGTAAAGTATCCTGAGTTCTGTGAAGAAAAACAAATTTGTCACAGTAATGCAGGCATTTATACTGCTATCACTAATTCTTCTTCAGCTAACAGATGTCCCTTTTATTTCTTGTTGTGTTTCTTTAGGTGTTGGTAAAGGAGATGGAAGGGATATGTGGATGGAAGTCCACTCTAGCAATGCACCAGTCTTCAGCTGTGATTTCAGACACAACATCAATTGTAACGTAAGCTTTCCCATGCTCTTTTTCCCAAGCAGGTTTTTTTCCTACTTTAGTCTGTTTTTCGATTGTTATGCCCGAAGATAAAAAATAAAAACTGTTATTAAAACTGGCCTGAAAAGTCTATTAAAGCATACACACATTTTATTTGATAAAATTTTCCACAGACAATTTGAATCTAAAACGCCCAGCTTTTTAAGGCTTTCAAAAATTTTTGGAGAAAAAAATCAACAAATAAGTCTTTATATCCAAACCAAAATGTATCTCGCTGATTTGTGTTGCCTTGGTACATCCCAAATAAGCTTGGGCGATATCGATTTATTTTATTCACGATATATCGCCGACAATATAACACGAGATTCGATAAAATCGCGAATTATTAAATTTAACATCATCAGTCTTCAAACTCCCAGTGAAAATGACCTATTCTAATGACCTATTCTTCTGGTTTTACTCCAATCCTATGGCGTGCAAGATGTCTCAGCTAGCAAATACATCGCGATATTTAATCGATGTTGCGATATATCGCGATTATCGCGATTATCGTGATATATCGCGATATATCGCGATATATCGATTAAAACCAAATCCATCCGATATCGAAATCGTTTCCAAATTAATATCGCGATATTCGATAATATCGTGATATCGCCCAAGCTTAATCCCAAAGTCAATAGTATTTCCAGAGTGATAATGCCCTCTCGTGATGACATGTATATTATTGGTTGAATACTTGTTTAGAACACTAAAAAAGAATGTACAACACTAAAAAAGAATGTACATAAAATGGATTGTACACATGCAACCTTGGTACTGATAAGTTAATTGCTAAATGTTCAATTTGTTCATTCCGCCAAATAATGACCATTATTATTATTTTAATGGTGTGTTTTTTCCCGTTTTGTTCTTGCAGTTAATGTATGACTTTGACACTGACTCGTTGATAATTCAAGTCAAGGATTCCCCCGCCTTTGCCGGTGATGTAAAGATCAAGTTTATATCTGCAAACAAAGTAAGTTCTTCACCAGAAGAGCAAGTTACTTTTAAAAACTTCTCACCCAAATATATTGTGAAGAATTTCGCTTCACCTATAGAAGAAAGTATGACTTGTCGAGACAGAACAGTATTTAGGCGATAAATATTGATGTTGCTAATTTGTTTTTTTGGTGTTGGGGTTGGGTTGGGATTGGGGGTTGGAATTGGAGAGGGTTTTTTTTAAGGGGGAGAGGTTTTCTAGACTGTGCACAAAAAGACACCGCAGTTGGTAATTTTTAATAGAGGGCGCTACCAACTTGTTTCGTCGGATTGGATTATAGACAGAAAATTCCACACGTCTATAAGGATCATTATTTGTTTTTCTTCCAACCCTCCACTGTTTTTTTTTTTGGGGGGGGTTGGGGTAAGGATTCTGAAATGATTTTCAATTAAGTTGGAAGAATTTATTGTTTTAAATTCTTTTTGTGAAGGGTCTTCTACATTAGTTTTTAATTTATTAATCTTTACTTTGGGGTGTACAGAAAATTCCACAAGCCTACGATGACTGCGCATTCTTTTTCTGGTTCTACACAGGCTTCATCAAGGACCACAGGTAACTTTTTCTCTGTATATTTAGAGAGCTCTAACTGTAGGCCTGCCATCAGGGCCCATTTTCATAAAGCTGTTAAGCAGAAAATCCTGGTTAGCAAAAGTCTAAACGCATGTTCGATGAATCGGGATAACAATTTTGTGAAGCCTTGATCTAGCTTCTAGGATATGCGCAAATTAAGAACCAATATTTGCAGCAGCAACATTTTTAATAAAAATAAGGTTATTAAAATTTCTAAAACAGTTGACGCTGAATGTGTGCAGCCACTCAAGAGCATCCAGCAAATAAGCGTGCTATTTGCTCTGCTTACAATAACAAGTGGTGATAAAATGAAAACTCTGCTAAGGAAGTTTGCTTACAGACTTTATGTACCTACTGGTGACAACAGATCAGCCTCATTCCTGTGATTAGCAAGGAGTACAGCAGCTTATTTATACAGTTTAATTCTTGAGTTTGGATGCAGGACAATTCATTTTGGCCTTTCCCCCCCCCCCAACGTCATGTTATTTTGTATATTATTTGTTTATGTCACCAGGCTTTTCCTACATCGGAGGGACCTGGACAACCCACACAAGGCAGAAACGTGGAAGGTTTACAAAGAAACGTTCGCTGTCGACATCAAATTCAACTCGGTCCAGGAAAGCGATGCCTGATTCGCTCACCATTATAATGTGGTCTTCAACTCTTAAAAGCTCAACAGTGGAGTTTCATGAGCCCTTTTCACACTACTCTGTTGCCCCCCGGGGTTGCCCCTTGGGAACAACGGCCAGCCTTTTCAGACAATGATTGCTTACCCCCGGTCTGCCCTCTGTCTGGCTCGGCGAATGGGCTTACGTCGGGGAATAGCCACCCCTGCTCAGGAGTAGGGGTAAACCCGGGGTATTCTTGAAACGTGCAACCGGAACGCTGTGGAATAGGAACACAGTGTGAAAGAGCGTTGGGGTAACCGTGGGATAAACAAGTCCTGGGGCTGTATTACACCCGGATAAGAGATACAGTGTGAAAAGGACTTTTGTCTTATTATGAGCAACAAGTTGGCTTCAAATATTTTTTTATTAGTTGGTTTGTTTCCCTACACTGTGCATTTTCATTGTTTGACCCCCAGCAATGGTGGTTATGCATTGGGTATAATTGATAGTATTTATGTCCCTATGGAAGCATTATCATTGAAAACTGCATCCATAATAAAGCAAACTGTATTCGTGGTTGTTTGTGTGTATACGTTTTCAAAAGTATAACTGTGTAAAGACCATAGAGTTATATATAAGAACTAGAGGGCGCACGAGTGATGTTTCATGCACAAACACCACGGGACCACAAGATGACAAGCGCGTCATTCTGCACGCGCGTTGAACATGAAATACACGTTTGAGGGTTTTTTTATTGAACGCTCACGCGATGATGTTTTTTCAACTTACAAAATGGCCGCACAAACACACGCTGGGAGACGCCAGTTTTGTCAACTTAGAAAATGGCCGCCGGAGCGCGTATATAGGCCAGTGCGCCCTATATTTCTAATATATAACTCTATGGTTAAGATCTAGGCTGGCCTAGATGCTATGATCCTCAACCTAACAATTTGTTGTCGTTGTTGTTTGGTATGTCTGAAGGGTGGATGGGTTTTTTGGGGGCTTCCTTTTTTTTCCTCAATTTTGAAAACATATTCTCAACGGATTGGAGTTACAAGTAGTGTTTCCAAAAAGGACAACTAGAATGTATTTTGTTACCCACATTTTAACTTAAGGTACACAGCACAGAACTGTTATATCTGTGTTTACAGTTTGTTATAAAGGGTAATTTCTGACTTGTCATTTGTTTTGTATCTTATTTTTCAAGTTTTTCTATTCTAAAAAGTTTGAAGGAATTATAGCTCAGTTGATAGAGTGCAGGTTATGTTTTCTATAGCAAAACACCGAAATATTTAATAAAAAAATAAGTTATGTATGACAATTTGCCAACAAACAAATCAGGTCACTTGTTTTTATAAGTGGACATTTAAACAATGTTATCACAATATACATTTTAACAGACGTAAATGATGTAAATAAAAACAGTTACTTAGTATCAACTATGCAAATAAATGAGAATTTATTACGCAATGATATTGTCAAAAGTTGAGATAAGAAAAATCATGGTACAATGCACTTAAATTCTATTTTTACATTTAAATCAGAGTATCATTAAATTTAAGTTTAGCTTCATTGTTTCAACAAAATGTTACTGATCAATAAATAAGAATTTAGGACACAATGATATTGCCAAAAGTTGAGATAAGAAAAGTGATGGCACAGACTTTTAAAATTCTATTTTTACATATAAATCAAGATATCATTCAATTTAAATTTAGTTTCACTGTTTCGACAAAATGTTATTGATCATTTAAGTTAAAAGGTCTTTTGTACAATAACCTTGAATATACAAGAATTCTTCGTTTGGGCTTCTGCAAAAATTATTTTAGTAAATTAATAAGAAATAAAGGTTGTGTATAACATTGATTGACAGTATTAATTTCCACAGATTAACGCAAAACTTACATGGTTATGGAAAAGGAAACCACTTTTTATTTTTAAAAAGTTTAAATTCGAAAAGCGTTAATATTCTTGCTTTGTGGACATAACCGTTCCAGATTTCAGGCATTATATCAAAATCAAAATTTTCACAGGTTAACTTTTTTTAGTCCCTTTATTTTTTGAGCCACTGGAAAATGGACTTGTTTAGTAATCATTTTCTTTTGGTTAAAGGCACTGTACACTATTGGTAATTACTTCAAATAAATTGTTAGCATAACACTTTTCTTGGTAACGAGCAATGGAGAGCTTTTAATAGTATAAACATTATGAGAAACAGCTCCCTCTGAAGAAACGTAGTTTTTGAGGAAGAAGTAATTTTCCACAAATATATTTTAATTTGATTTCAAGACCTCAAAAGTGTACATTTCTTCCATTATTATCTCGAAACTTCGACAACCATTTTTTGTTGTTTTGCAAGGTGAGAAGACTGGTCTTTGACAATTACCAAAAGTTTCCAGTGCCTTTAAAGAGATTTAACTATAGATTCAGTTCTGCAAATAATAGACATCATTTGAAGACTTCTCTCTTTCTTTTGTGATTTTTTTGAAGTAAACAAATTTTCACTGAGCATGTGGGAAAAGACCTTTTAACTTTTGAATTGGTTGATATTAATGTTGATTTATGTACATAATGTATAAATACACCAGATGAAATGATTATAAAAAATATTATGACAAGTCTATGTGATTTGTTTACTGCAATTAATAGAGGTATACTTTTATTTTTGATGATTTTGATAGTTTAAAATAATTATTTGTGATTAATTAGTTTCAATATGATTGTTTTTTTTTTTTGCAATTACTTAATTAGGCGTGGCAGACCCAGTGGCTGCAACTGGAATTGTTAACTCCTCAGGGGTCGATTTCACAAAGAGTTATGAGATATTGAAAACTTATGCTAGTCAAGCACTAGGACCAGTAACTTAGGCTAATCCAAACTTAGGACCAGTGGAAAAGTCTAAGTTTTTATATCTCCTAAGACTGTGACTAAGATAGTTACTGTAGTGACTCGTCCTAACTCGATATCTGGTCCTAAACTCTTTGTGAAATCCACCCCCTGGCTAAGTTGCTCCCCTTGCATGTGCAGTAACTGGGTGCGAGTTCAATTTCATGTACAGCCATGTGCCAGGGCCCAATTTCATAGAGCTGCAGTCCTAAGTTAGTTACTGCAGTAACTCGTCCTACTCTTTGTGAGATCCATCCCCTGACTTGTTATGTGCAGTAACTGGATGAGAGTTCAATTTCATCGTGAGCCAGGGCCCATTTTCATAGAGCTGCTTATGCACAAAAAGGTAGCTAAGCACAACAAATCATGCTTACCAAAAAGAAATTAGCAGCCAATCTATTATTTCACCCGTATAATAAATGACTGGTATCCTGCTCATTTCTTCTAAGCAACAAATTGTCAAGCAGCTCTGAAATTGGGCAACAGTCATCCTTCAATCAGCTATAGTTTGTGTAATATTTTTTGTTTTTTATTATTAAGACCGGGTTTGTTATTTTGTATTTGTTGTCAACAATTATTATTATATGTTTAGTGTTAGTTTGTATTTAACCTTGAGAATGTCAAATCAAAGGATAGTTGCAGATGAGGTACTGGAAAACTAATTCCAATAGTGTCAACATTATTTTGTTGATTCTCGAACTGTCTTTTGCTCTGATTTAGTCGGATGCATTAAAATTTGAAATAAATTGTGGGGAAACCCTTAAATAAAAAAAGGTCCTTTTGTAATTTGTTGTTTGATTTGTAATTGTCTGTCTTGGTTCATTGATTTTGAAATGAGCATTTTGTGTACATTTACTGCTTCCATTTTCAAGTTTGGATTTGGCAGACAAAACAAAGTGTTTTTAAACACTTGTTTTTGGAAACTTTAGTTTTGTTTGGATGCCTTGTGCGTGCAGTGAATTTGTACTTTTTGTACAAAACAATTACTGGGTCAACCTGCAAAGTTTTTTTCATATATTTTCAGCGAAGAAAGTAAACCCTGCTTTAAACAGTGGTAAGAACATGTACAAACTAATATTCAAAATATAAAAAATATTCCCCTCCCCTCCCCTCCCGAGCACAACGGGCAGGAACAAGAGAAGGGAAAGGGCGGGGGCTAAACTTTACACAAGAGGGCGCTCTTATCAATTGCAAGGCGTGTTTTGCCTGGTACCCACCCTTGTACACAACAGTGAAATTTGCGAGGAGAACGGAGAAACACGCACGCACAGCAGAATTTGTATGGTCTTTTGGCTGCACCGCGTGATGGAAGCAGGACCGGTTGATGGTGAACACTCAGCTCGTCCTCGAAAATTCCCTCTTTTCGGAGGCATTTACGCCTTCCGACAGCAGTTTGACCATCATGAAGTTTACGTAAGCATGATATTCAGAAGTTATATTGGTTTGGTGGTTATCTTGTTTGTGTTAATGAACTAAGCAAAGTCCGTAAACTTCATCTTCATTCACGTATTAAAAAAACCGAACACACACAGGTCGCCAGACGACGACACCACGTGTACGGGCCGGTGGATTACCCAACCGCACCATGCGTGCGGCCTTTGCGCGCGTGGCGGTCCACATCAAGTTCTCTTTGACTTTGACTCTTGCTTCGCATTATTGTACTAATAGCAAATTTAACATTAATTGATGAACACAGTGTGACTTTGATTTGAACATAAAAAAAACATATAAGATAGTATACTTTCTCTTTTCTGATGTGTGTTCTAAACTGAATTGAATTTGAAATTCATAATCATACTTAAGTTAAAATTAAGTATTTTTTTATAGGAACGGGCTGTTGTGCTGGCTGTAGTGTAGTGCTGTGTAGTGTAAAATATTTTTAAAATATAACAATTAATTTGTATGTCCTATTTAGGAAAGGGCATCTTGAATTCCTTAGTTGTAAATAAAAAAGTTTTTTAACAAAAGAAATATTCTAAGTCTAACTTGAGTAAATATGCTGTTTTATTTCAAGGCGAATGAAAAAGTGGTGGCAAGATACAGAAACTTTTTCCAATTTCTCCCCTTTATTCACTTAAAATGTTTGGCGTGTACATTAATTAATTAACAAAAATTGTGCACGCTTTTTTTGGTGTAATTTTATGAAATGTCCAATGCAGACGCTCGATGTTGTAAAACTTCATCAGCACTGTGCAGTTTGCTGCTGATTTGTTTGCATACTGACACAGCTGTATCAACTATAAATTGTCGATTTAAAGAAAATATAGATTTAAAACTAATTTACTGGGCAGGACTTGTTATGATGATAATTTCTTTCCCCAGCTTATCGATAGATGCTGATATTGAAAGCGACTTTTGTAAGCCAAACCAAATCTGAACAAGCCTGTTTGTTTCAACTGAGTAAACAAATTCTAAAATCTTTTTCAACAAAATGGTCTCGTACTTTATTTGTTTATACTTTTTGTTTTATATATTTTTTAGGAAAAAGGAAAAGGAGTACGAAGACAATTGGGAGAAAAAGAAACTTGTAAGTTTATAATTTGTTTTCATTTAATTTTTTTTTCTTCGCAATTATTATGTCGGCGATGATGATATTTTTTCCCAACATCTGCAGTTTCCACCAGAGAGACCTCCGGGTCTTGATGATGGTTTCAACTTCCTTGGATGTCTGAGCTGACAAAATCTTTTTTTTGCATATTTTTTCTTCTTTTTTTCTTTTAATTTAAAAAAAAATAAAAATTGACTTGAGGCGTGTTTCAATCACTTTGATTCTTAACAAGTACAGAGAACACAAACCAGAGTTTGTGTTGACAAACCAAATTTGAACGAAAAAGTTATTTAAAACTCACAGTGATATAATTTTGCTAAATGTAGGCTTGATCCTGTTTTCCCAGTGTAATTACAGTACTGTCCAAATTTGTATCTCCATTTTTTGATAACTTTGATTAATTGTGTACTTTCTTCTACGGTGTTACAGGTATGCGAGATAATCCTTCAAGAAACATTTGAAGATGCTTGTGGAAAGAATGGGTGAGGAAATTACAAGATCTTTAGGAAATAGATTAATTTCCAGAGTTGAATTTACACAACAGTCTGATTTTTTTTCCATACATTTTTAAGACATTTTATTTAAGGTCAGTGGCTTGTAATGATGATAATTTCTTTCCCCAGCTTATCGATAGATGCTGATATTGAAAGCGACTTTTGTAAGCCAAACCAAATCTGAACAAGCCTCCAGAATCGTTCCTGTACTGGTGTGATAACAATACCGCTCAAATCTTTTTTCTCAGTTGCCCGACTAAAGTTCTTTTATATTTATCATTTACCTTCATAGGAGTCCAAGTATGCAGGAATATTGTGTACAAGTATGCAGGAATACTGAGGATTTAAGGTAAATGTTTTATTCAATTTTAGTTGGCTTTTGAGAAAACATAATTTTGTAGACGATGATGATATTTTTTCCCAACATCTGCAGTTACCACCATAGAGATCTCCGGGTCTTGATGATGGTTTAAACTTCCTTGGATGTCTGAGCTGACCTAAAAATAGGAATTTAATCTGAACTTCAAATTTTATGAGTTTTTCTCGTTTTTGTTTATGGAGTTTGATTTGTTTATTTCTTGCAGATAGTTCAAGAAACACTTGAAGATGCCTGTGGAGAGAATAGGTAAGAAAGTTACAAGATTTTAGGATTTAGTCCCATTTGAAAAATTATTCTGTACATTTTTATGATAATTAAGATCACTGGCTTGTTATGATGATAATTTCTTTCCCCAGCTTATCGATAGATGCTGATATTGAAAGCGACTTTTGTAAGCCAAACCAAATCTGAACAAGCCTCCAGAATCGTTCCTGTACTGGTGCGGTAACAATACCGCCCAAATCTTTTTTTCTCAGTTGCCCAACTAAAGTTCTTTGATATTTATCATTTACCTTCACAGGAGTACAAGTATGCAGGAATACTGTGTACAAGTATCCAGGAAGAATGAGGAGTTAAGGTAAATGTTTTATTCAGTTTGAGTTTGTTTTTGAGAAAACATAATTTTGTTGGCGATGATGATATTTTTTCCCAACATCTGCAGTTTCCACCAGAGAGACCTTCGGGTCTTGATGATGGTTTCAACTTCCTTGGATGTCTGAGCTGATAAAATCTTATTTAATTTGATTTCGACTTTGATTATATTTGTTTCATTTGTTTATGGAGTTTCATTCATTTATTTCTTGCAGACTTTTCAAGAAGCATTTGAAGATGCTGGTGGACAGATTGGGTAAGAACATTGCAAGATTTTTAGTATTACATTGATTGTCAAGGTGAATAAACGTAATAGTCGCATTGTAAATGTAAACCTATACATTTTTATGAGAATTAAGATCAATGGCTTGTAATGATGATAATTTCTTTCCCCAGCTTATCGATAGATGCTGATATTGAAAGCGACTTTTGTAAGCCAAACCAAATCTGAACAAGCCTTATAATGATCAATTTGTCCCCTTCTCACACAACAAAAGTGGTCCATTTTATATTCTTACTTTGAACAATAGCATTCATCGCTATTATTTAGAATAGATGCATGATATTCTTACGACTTGAAATCTGTTTTCTTATTTTTATTTTTATTTTATTTTCCTTGGGATAAATCAGAAAACTATGAATGAGGCCTTAAAAGTTTTGCTTACGACTGCTTATAGTCTGAATCTAGATCCTATAATAACAGGAATCCCTTCCCACCCACTCCACTATAAACATGGAACATTGTTGACCAAAACACTCTGCTGCCAATTAACCATGTATATGTGTTTTTTATTGTCATTTTACTTTCTTCTTTTTTTTTACACAGATAACAATGCTTCTATTTTTGGCAGTCATTACTTTGCAGTCGAGTAACGATCACATGATAGTATATGAACCAATGGTAAGCTTATTACATTTTATTTTTTGTTAAGCAAACAATGTTTTGTCGGCGATGATGATATTTTTTCCCAACATCTGCAGTTTCCACCATAGAGACCTCCGGGTCTTGATGATGGTTTAAACTTCCTTGGATGTCTTAGCTGACCAAAAAATAGGAGTTAATCTGAACTTAAACTTTGATTATATTTCATGTTTTTGTTTATGGAGTTTGATTGATTTGTTTCTTGCAGATAGTTCAAGAAACACGTGAAGATGCCTGTGGAAAGAATAGGTAAGAAAGTTTAAAGATTTTAGGATTTAGTCCTGTTTGAAAAATTAATCTGTACATTTCTATTCAATGGCTTGTTATGATGATAATTTCTTTCCCCAGCTTATCGATAGATGCTGATATTGAAAGCGACTTTTGTAAGCCAAACCAAATCTGAACAAGCCCCCAGAATCGTTCCTGTACTGGTGTGTTAACAATACCGCCCAAATCTTTTTTTCTCAGTTGCCCAACTAAAGTTCTATTATATTTATTATTTACCTTCATAGGAGTCCAAGTATGCAGGAATACTGTGTACAAGTATGCAGGAATACTGAGGAGTTAAGGTAAGTGTTTTATTCAATTTTTAGTTTGTTTTTGAGAAAACATAATTTTGTCAGCGATGATGATATTTTTTCCCAACATCTGCAGTTTCCACCATAGAGACCTCCGGGTCTTGATGATGGTTTCAACTTCCTTGGATGTCTGAGCTGACATGACCATAACGTGTAGTAACTTGGTGTTGGTTCTTAGTACGCTCATGCATGAATGCGTGTGGATGATGTTCAGTTGGGCACTCAATCACCAAAGATTAAAAGGCACTGGACACTATGTTCAGTTGGGCACTCAATCACCAAAGATTAAAAGGCACTGGACACTATGTTCAGTTGGGCACTCAATCACCAAAGATTAAAAGGCACTGGACACTATGTTCAGTTGGGCACTCAATCACCAAAGATTAAAAGGCACTGGACACTATGTTCAGTTGGGCACTCAATCACCAAAGATTAAAAGGCACTGGACACTATGTTCAGTTGGGCACTCAATCACCAAAGATTAAAAGGCACTGGACACTATGTTCAGTTGGGCACTCAATCACCAAAGATTAAAAGGCACTGGACACTATGTTCAGTTGGGCACTCAATCACCAAAGATTAAAAGGCACTGGACACTATTTGTAATTACTCAAAATAATTGTTAGCATAAAAACTTACTTGGTAACGAGCAATGTAGAGCTGTTGATAGTATAAAACATTGTGAGAAACAGCTCCCTCCGAAGTAACCTAGTTTCTGTTAAAGAAGTAATTTTCCACAAATTTGATTTTGAGACCTCAATGAGATTTTGAGGTCCTGAAAGCACACAACTTCGTGTGACAATGGTGTTTTTTCTTCCATTATTATCTCGCAATTTCGACGAGCAATTGAGTCAAATTTTCACACTTTTGTTGTTGTTAAGGCGACAAGAGTGGCCATTGACAATAACCAAAGGTGTCCAGTGTCTTAAACACTGAATTTCTTTGTTTCTTATATATTTAGTGTCCCTTTTGAGATTGTTGACCAAATATAATTTGTTTTAACTCGGTACCTATTTATGTCTCTGTAGTCTGATGAGACTGGTCTAATAAAGCCTGCTTGGTTCACCATCTAAGTCATCAGCAAGAAATGGCACGACCCATCAAACTGAAGACCAAGTAAGGTATGTCAACTTAATTGTGTTTTAATCTTAATGAAATTTAACCTATAAAGGAATTATGATGTTCCTGCGGTGTAGACAGTCTACATAAATTAAATAGACTTGAAGGCTTGTAATGATGATAATTTCTTTCCCCAGCTTATCGATAGATGCTGATATTGAAAGCGACTTTTGTAAGCCAAACCAAATCTGAACAAGCCAGACATGTGTTTTTTATTTCTTTAAAGAAAAACCCATGACGGAGACATTGATTCCTAACCTTTATTGATAATTATATTTCTTTCCCACTCTACAGGAATACCAAGCTGATCATACAAAGCAACCATCAAAAATGTGAGCAAGTTTGAAACCTTTTTGTTAATCTTAACACAATGACTGTAAAACAAAAAAGGAGCGTAGTTCACAAAATTGTGGCTGATGTTTTTCTGGCCATGATGAGCTATTTGAATGGATTTTTTTCCCCGATTTCTTGTTGACAGACCCCCAATTTTCATATCCTCATTTTTATAGTGCCACAGAAACTGGAAATTAAGTTTAAAATTAAATTAAAAATAAGCACTATGCAGGTTACTCCTTACTTTGCCATAACTTTATCGCATACCTAGTAAAGAAAAATGTTAACCATAATATTTAGGCTAATGCTCAAAAGATAAAAAAGTTTCTCTGTGGATGTCTTCCAGTGGTGCACTTGCAAGGAATGTGAAAATGCTAAATATTCATTTAAGAAGAAAAAAATGTAACACTTTTTTCAATTTCTAGTTAATACCTTGTGTCACTCGTAACTGAAATGAATAACAACGGAACACATGTGTACAACCAGACAGGATATGGTATCGGGCTTATATCTGATTATAAAGAGTACACCATTTATAAATACATTAACTAGGAAGAAATCAAAGTAGATTGGCGATGATGATATTTTTTCCCAACATCTGCAGTTTCCACCATAGAGACCTCCGGGTCTTGATGATGGTTTAAACTTCCTTGGATGTCTTAGCCAAATGATATATTGATGCTTCCAAACAAATTCAGAAGATTGAGGTTTTTTCCCGAACATTTTTTCTATTTTATGTAACCGTGACGATTTCTGAATTTTCATATCAGGCTTTCCAGCATAAAAGACGAATCTCGGAGCATCTTTCTTGGAGCACTGTATGATGATGAAAGTGGTAAGTTGATTTCTTGAATCTCATTTTCCCCTGATGTAATTGACTTTTTTGAACCTGTCCTATTTATTTTGAATAGCAAGCAACCATTATTCTTGGTCATTGGTTTCTTGAACAGCCACTAAATTTTTGTGTGAATGCTTTGCTTTTTTTTGTGTCCAAATTTACGGTGATGGTACATTATTGTGACTAAACTGGATCAACCTCAATTATCAGTTACTTATAATTTTAGCCAAAATTTATGAAGCGCAGGAAATCTGAATAAGTTTTACGAAAATGAAAATCACATGGTTATGATGAGACCCTTATCCGTTGATCCCTAGTGTTGTTCCTACACTGTGTTGGGGCACACTTCACCTTGGAGATCTGAACCATTCCCTTACTAAAGAAACAAGAAATTATTTTTCCATGCATATATGCACACCTTACTGATAATTGTTCCAACTATATTTGTGCTGTGTTGTTTGATCAAAATCCAAACCAGGTTTCTATGATGGATCTTATGCATATGACATCATTTGAGCAGGGCGCCCTCGCCTGGTGGTAAAAGGGAGGTTGCTCAGCTCATTTGGCCAATTATATGCGTTATGCATAAAAATCTGTGCATTTTAAATGTTTCGTCTTTGGTTTACCTCAAAGATGGCGGCTTGATGACGTCAATGCTTAAAGTATATTTTGTTACTCGTCACTTTAGGCACCACGAAAGCCTTAATGGTGATTTAAAAAATGTTTTTCTTGTATTTGGTTGTAGAGCAATTTTGTTAACTTTCTTGATTACATGTGATAATCTTTCAGGTCTGTGGTACTGTGATATACAACAACCGGGATAGTAAAGTATAGAGATATCAACACAACTTATTCATTCTTGACAGGTTTGTTTCTCCATTGATTTGTTATATTTTTATTAAGTTTTTATTAAATTTTATAAAAGTTTGCAAGAAGAAAACAAATATTAAAAGTTGTTAAGCCAAAGCAGTCCTGTCTGTAGCATGGTTATGATGAGACCCTATATCCGTTGATCCCTAGTGTACAGCACAGTGATGGGTCACATTTCACCTTGGAGATCTGAACCATGTCCACACTACATAAACTGAAAATAATTTGACATCTTCAGAAAGTGGATTTATTTTGCATTATGTGGTTGATCGCATTAAACCAATCTTTCATAATTCTTGACACCTGTTCTAAAATGGATGTCCTTTTTTTTTTTAAGTCGATGTTGTACTCTTGAAAATAAACAGCTCTACTTAACATGTTATTTTTCACAGATCAGTACTAGAATGGATGTCTTTTTTTCTCTTTCTTTTTTATAAAGTAAATTATGTACTCTTGAAAAATAAACAGCTTTACTAAACATAAAACTTTTCATGTACGGAATTATCTCTGTAAATTAGTAGTTGAAAAGCCTTTTATTCCTTTCTTAGATATAAAGATCTCGTCATGGAGTTTCTTGCCTCTGCTTGCAGGCTATTGCAACGTCATCTGTCTTTTCTAGTGAATGAAAGGTAAGGTTAGGTACTTTGTTCAATTTTTCTTTTTTTTAAATGCTGCCATGGTTCCTTTTCATTTTATGGAAAAGTAAGGCCATGCCCTAAATAACCCACGGCACCCACAGCAATTGCCATGGTGCCCTGTGCTTTTGATGTGGTGCCTTGTGCTTTTGCTGTGGTGCCTTGTGCTTTTGCTGCGGTGCCTTCTTGCAAAGTTCCAATCCAGATTTATATTTTCCTCATAGAAATGCCCCTTTACCAGAGGGAGAATGATGTGCCCCTTAGAGAACAAAACTCGAGGCATGTAAGGACTGTATCTGAAATTACAGCTACGGCTATTACTGTTGCTAAGGGTTTTTACTAAGGGCATCCAATACTAAAACACATGACGATCGAGAGCCATGGTGTGCCGTCAAATGATTAGAAACCTGTGAAGAGGCTTGTAATGATGATAATTTCTTTCCCCAGCTTATCGATAGATGCTGATATTGAAAGCGACTTTTGTAAGCCAAACCAAATCTGAACAAGCCTCCGTAGGTCAAGCGAGAAAATGTTTCACTTGGGAACAAAGATATTGTATTTCGGGAACAAAGATATTGTACTTTGGGAACAAAGATATTGTACTTTGGGGAACAAAGTTGACAAAATTGGAAGACCACTAGATAGCTCATTTGGTAGAACCTCGGGACCATTAAGCCAGCGGTTGCAGGTTCAAGCCCCGCTCTGGTCATTTTTTCTTTGTTCACCCCAATATTGTACTTTGTTATTTAGCAATTTCGTTCGCTTCTCTTAAAATAATACTTGATAATATGTGATACTTTTCCAGGTCTCGTGATACGCAACCAACGTGATGCTGGGGATATCAGCATTTCTCATTCCTCTTGAATAGGTTGGTTTTGTCATTTATTTATTTCAATTTGTTTTTGCGTTTGATAAACGGTAGAAATTTCAAAAATTTAAGATTTGCATTATTATGGTTATGATGAGACCCTATATCCGTTGATCCCTAGTGTACAGCACAGTGATGGGTCACATTTCACCTTGGAGATCTGAACCATGTCTATATAGTAATAAGCCCAGCTGGGCTCGATCTTGGGGGCCTACAAACCACTAAGAGTCGTCGAAAGATGAGTTGTCAGTATCACCATAGCGATTTGTGTTATGACATCTCACTTTGCTTTACCAGTTTAGATTGATTCGCCGTAATCAATATTTGGAAGACCTTATTACATAAACAATTAAATATTTATACATTCAGCCAAGTAGCTTTCTTTCCATCTATTGTGTGATCATGAATGTTCCAAGCTTGTAGCAACATGGGTTACCAGAACAGCCTGGCTACTCGAACATAGTCTGCACAGCAAGTAGATACTCGCATGGTGTTACCGTAGGCCAAATATTTCTCATGGATATTGATACCTCACTATGCAAAAAACAGTCAATATTTTCAAAATCATTTCATTTGGTTTCCATTTCTCCTCAGATTTTGCCTCTGACATCCGGAATTAGGTAAGCCATGGTCATCATAATCATAGCAATATGGTGTGCTTTAATAATAATAATAATATTACTTGTAATGCGCACATATCCACCTTGCTGGGTGTTCAGGGCGCAGTAAAAACCAAAAACCAACAAAATTAGTCCTTAAAAACCGGTGACATATGATAAGTTTTGAGAAGAGATTTGAATGTTCCAAGTGCTGTTATTTACAGTGTTGGCTCGAACTCATGTTCGGCAGAGCCCAGTCTCAACAAGCTTGTAAGCAAACAAAACTTGCTTGGCATAAAGAAAACCGTGACAGGTTACCAGTCAAAAAAAGAGTGTCATTCATACTGGTACGACCAGAGCCCTTATATTATTTTGCCAAGCGAAATTGCTTGTTTTTTTGTTTTTTTTCCTGTTTAACAACTTCACAAAATTGTGAAATCTGTACTTTTTTGATTAAGTTTCCTCTATAGGCATCTTTGGTCTTAATACAAGATTTATTAAAGATGGTTCCAAAGATGCGAATTTCTGTCGGCGATGATGATATTTTTTCCCAACATCTGCAGTTTCCACCAGAGAGACCTCCGGGTCTTCATGATGGTTTCAACTTCCTTGGATGTCTGAGCTGACCGACTTTGCCTTTGGCACAAAACTTGATATCTTTGATGTTGAATGGTTACCAAAACACTAAACACAATATTTTGTTTTATCAGCGCTTTGATATAGGAGTTTAAAGGAACACGTTGCCTTGGATCGGACGAGTTGGTCTATAAAAAAGCGTTTGAAACCGTTTGTTATGAAATGTATATGGTTGGAAAGATGTTTTAAAAGTAGAATATAATGATCCACACAAGCATCACTCAAAATTGCACGGTTTTCATTTTACGTCGCGAATTAACACAGTCGGCCATTTATGGGAGTCAACTTTTTGACTCCCATAAATGGCCGACCATGTTAGTCGACGAGGTAAAACGAAAACCACGCAATTTTGAGGCGTATTTGTGTAGATCATTGTATTCTACTTTTACAACATCTTTCTAACAATACCAATTTTATAGCAAACGGTTACAAACGCTTTTCAAAGACCAACTCGACCGATCCAAGGCAACGTGTTCCTTTCAGTCTCTGCACAGTCCAGAAAATACTGGCAGACATGGGCTCCCTTTGGTTCATAATTAAGGCTCCCTATGTTGTGATGGAAATGAAGTTTTAACATGAAATGTAAAGTGATATTTGTTAATTTTTGCAGATCTTACAAGAAATAAGAAGCGGATCGTAACGTTGGCTGATAAGAGTTAGGTAAGGAGTTTCTGTTTGAAAACTATCTCCTTTGAAAATCAAACTTGTTTGACCCTTTCCCAAGAACAAAATGTCATGCCTGCTGAGGTCTGCACTAATATTGATTATGCTTTTACAAATGACCGGGCTTACCATCATAATCTGGGTTTTGAATTACCATCATAGGGGACTTTTGGGACACTAGGTGGCAGCAGACTTGCCAGGTAGAATCAATTGTTCTCGGTAATGTGCGCATGCTCAGAACCACGTAAGCAATGGACATTTTCCTGGTAACTCTGCTGCCACCTAGCGCCTCAAAATCTCCCATTGGATCTTGTTTGAGTGAGGAAGAATCCCAATAAATCATTCTAAGGAGTTGGTGTCGATGGCTTGTAATGATGATAATTTCTTTCCCCAGCTTATCGATAGATGCTGATATTGAAAGCGACTTTTGTAAGCCAAACCAAATCTGAACAAGCCTTTATGTCACTCTCTTAGAGCGTAGGGTCCATTGTATCCGTCTGCTTCACAGTTTGAAAAATTGGAGTGGGTGATGAATAAACCACACAAATAATAAATAATGGTAGCTTTCTCGACCGAGTTTTGAAATCCACACAAAGATTACTCGATTCAAATTGAGTTTGTGACACTCATTCGTTGAGCAATTGACAAAATGAATGTTTATATTTGCAAAACAATTTCATGGAAGATATATTAGAGGGGGGACACAAATCATCATGAGTTTCGAAGTGTGGTTGAACGAATTCTCAAATTTCAAGGGAAATGTAGGACCTCTGGACTAGAGGCCATGTTTTTATTTAAAAGTATCCATTGCATTTTATTTGAAGTTGCAAATGAATCGTTTGCTACTTTTTATTCAGGCTGACCATAATCCAAGAGATGATGACCATGACCCACTACACCAAGGTCAAAGGTGAGTTTAACCTATTATTGATCGATTACATTTCCCCCCGTTTTTTTCAACAAACTTATTTTATTTAGAGGCTTGTAATGATGATAATTTCTTTCCCCAGCTTATCGATAGATGCTGATATTGAAAGCGACTTTTGTAAGCCAAACCAAATCTGAACAAGCCCTAAATATTTCCCCTTGGCGTTTCCAATAGCTAAATGATCTTTTTACTATTTGTGCGAGTTGTGAAAATCTATTTTTTTTTTTTTTTTTTTCTTTTTTTTGGGGGGGGGGGTGTTTTACTGTTGTACATAATATAAGAGCTGCCAACTCTCTGATTTTGCAGAAAGCTCCCAGGAAAATAAACCCATTCCATGTATTGATGAACAAATTTGAAAATCTCCCTGATTATAGATCCCTGTGTTGACTGAAAGCCGTGTTCGCACTAGACTTAATTTGGGCAAACTAACCGAGCCAATGGGTAACTTACCAATTTCAGTCAAGTCCAGTGCTAACAGCCCGGGTAACTTTCCTGACGGGTAACTTTCCCACGCCGCGTGGGTAGTTTAACCGAGCCAAAGGTGCCCAGGATGATTGACCAAGTCGGTTTAACCGAGCCAGAAAATCCAGTGCGGACGCAACGACTCGGTTAAATCTCCCATCCGTCTGTGACCTTACTGAACATCTCCCTGAATGTTGTACACAAGCTCCCTGATTGCAAAGGTTGGCAGCTCTGTAGAGTGTTTAACATTTCTTTTGTATATGAATAGACCTTATGCACCGACGTCGGCATGCCACAATCTTAGAGGTGAAACTATGATCAAACAATGGAAACATACATTATGTATGCACGCCAAACAGTATCGACCACAGTGTGACCTCTTTCGAGGACCCCCTACTCATATGATGTCATGTGCATAAGGTCTATTTGTTTTGTTGATTTTAATGCTTATTTGTCATAACAAGAATGAAATTCCCACACTTTGTTTTCAAAGCAAATTCTTTTCGGTTCTGATTTCAGATTGTTCTGTTGATTTTCTGCGGCGGCATCGCTGATGATCCTTTTAGGTTTTTTGTTTCGGAATGCTGTAAATTTATTTTATTGTTATTACTTAAACAATTTATTTAATTTTGGTTGTTAATTTTTTTTAAACATTGGGTATGTGTTAGATATTAATTATACCAGTACAACAAGACAGTTGACTTCTGTATAACAAGACGGTTAGACCACTGGGACTAGCCAAATTACCAAGACAGAAATGCAAAGCAGAAATGAGTTTCGGGACTACAGAATGTACTCTTTCAGAACCACGCAACAGTGGTCTTTAGAATGAGGGTTGACTGTATGTTTATTATAAATTAGTTTGGGGAAGATTGATGCTTTTGCAGGGGAGAAAGAATAATAATTTTGGCTATGCACCAAAAATGCAAAGGTCGTGGGTTTGAATCCCAGCCAAGATATATTTTTTCATGGAACTTGAGAAAGTACTGAGAATACAGACAGTGCTAACACACATCCATGTAAGGGTTAAACCAAAATTAATATTTATTAACATGCATCTTTCTTTTTAGTTTCTACATTCTTGTTTTTATTTTGAAATTTTCTATCAAAATTCTTGGCTCAACCATCTTGTGTTATGTTTTTGGGATTATGTAATGTAATGTTGAAGGTGTAATGATGAGATATTAAAACTTATAAATCAACAAAGAAGACAATGCAGCGTTTATTCATACTATTTTTGGGGTGTGGTCTTGGCCGATTCATAGGGGACCTTGCAGGATTTTCTCACTGATGAGCACCGGAATTAGATTTTCTTTGGTAGAGGATGTATAATTAATGTAGATTGAGGCAGTTAAGTGAACGAAAATATCCATCGGGGAAGTACGATGCTATGTCAGATTGTTGGCCCCAAACATTAAAAAATAGATTTTTTTGAGTGAATGGTATTTCAAAGAGTATCACCCGCTCTAACGAAAAAAAGTTTAACTTATACTTTTAATTGTTGGGAACCATGACAAAAATTTGAAACGTTTCTTATAAAACACATAAGAATTGGTCTCGTGATATATTGTCGGGATCCAACAAAAACTCAATTTGAGCATTTTTTTTTTACTGGTACTAATAGTATGCGGACTTTTTCGAGCAATGGCTCAAATGTACATGTAACATCCGACTCCCCATCAAAATACCTATTGATTTTTAAATCAAAATTTTTTGGTCAAATCGGCCAAAAATCTGACATAGCATCTTTAACTCACTTTTAAGACACTGGTTATTGGTGATTGTCAAAGACCAGTCTTCTCACTTGGTTTATCTCAACGTATTATGCATAAAATAAACCTGTGAAAATTTGAGAATGGACCAACTTCGGCTACTCGATCGGTAGAGGGCGCTATTCAAGGGATAGTTTCATGCTGCTTTATTCGAAAACGGTTAGGTTTTTTTGCTCCGCTGCTCGGATTGGCGAGAGATGATGAATAATTATAGGGAATGAATAGTTTGTCTTCAATTGGAAAAGAATAAGTAGTGTCAATTAATGACAAAACTGCCAAAAATGTTTTTAAAAAATAAAAAATTATATTTAATTCCATACTTCATGAAAACAGAGGGCATGTCAGAATTTAAACGCACCCTATCAAGACAATATCAAAAAGTAGTAAAAAGTGAGCAACTTGTTCTTTGTTCACCCTAAAATAACATAAAAGAAAGCTTGAAAAATGTTAATTATTTCAGTATGAACCTTTCAGCAACAAAGTCATTGTTGTGGGTTTCCCTGTTTACATGAAAATGCCCACATCCCTTTGACGAGTACTAGGTCACACCAGCTCGACACCTTGTTCTATAGACTGACGCGCATTATACCGGGAAATTCCATTGACTGCCCCCACACACAAAAACTTTGTGACCCCCATTCACGGCATTCAGCCAATCAGGTGACTCATAGGCCGTGACATCACATCTGCACAGTGGCACCTCTCTGCCAAACAAGGGCAACACAAAAAGAAGCAGACGACATTTTCTTTGGTAGTGAAAAGTGAAGAGCGAAAACCCCGCCTCTCACCTGTGGCCTACCACCACACGCACGCCTCCCGCGGTGTAATGAAATGACACGCATAGCACGCCGTACATTCCAACAAGTTAATCCCTAGAAGGCACAATAGTAAGAAGCAAATTTTGACGGTGGATTTTTCACAGACTTGGTTCACAGAGACCTTCAATGGTGACGATTTGTGGAATAATAAGTGCACGTTTTGAAGATGGATGTTTCGTGGGAATCTCAAAGTAAAACCAACTCTAAGAATGAGCAGAATATCCAGCTCGGAGATGCCTTGGCTGAGGCTCGCAGGTGGATTGAGGTGGGTTGGTCTTTTTAATTTTAGTTCACGATTTTCTTTTTTAGCAACATCGTAGTTTTCACTTGAACGAAGGTCAACGTGAACGGTGGTATTTCTTGGGTTTATTTCAATTTTATAGAAGTATGAAAAGGGTTTTACTGGCATACTATACGAGTACTATGCATATGACAGGAACTCGATTTTGTTTTGTCTTCTGAAAAGTTAGCACACAGTGTTACTAAGGGGATTTGACAAGGGAGTTTGAAAATACAATTTTTAAGAAACCAAGAAACTCAGTTACGATTTTTTTTACAGAACTCAGAAGGGTTTACTCTATTTGTAGAGTCTTCACTTTTGAGAACCCGATATAGATTCAGTGAAAGCTTTGTCTATATTAATAAATTATAGTGACTTTATTATTTCTCTGTGAATTCAAACATTGAGGTAGAACTAGAAGTAGAAAATATAATGTGCATTCAGTAATTTTGTGTGTGAATATTGATGGGTGTTTTATAAGGCTTCATTCGGCCTTGCAGAGCACGAATCTACAGGTAAACAAGTGAACGGGTAAAACAATTGCCTGTAGTCAGAAAGTAATCTTAAATTAGCTGTTAAATTATTTTCTAGAGAAAATAAAATTAGCTGTTGCAAACAACTTACCAACCAAATGGACCCGCGAGAGTATATAAACGCAAAAAATAGTTAATGGCCTGACACTTCGACCCTAGCAGAGTCTTTCTCGAAGGTTAAAAGAGAAAGACTCTGCTAGGGTCGAAACATCAGGCCTTTAACTATTTTTTGCAAATTATTTTCTAAAAAGTACAATTCTTCACCAATAAGGCAAATCCACATTGGGTACAGAAGACTTGCTGGGCCTCTGGGGTAGCCTGCTTAAAGGCAGCTCTAGTGAAATTGAGCTCTGGTACAAAACGGTTACACCTGCTTCGGAACTTTCAACACCCAATGTTCTGACAAACCCCAATATTCTGAAGTACCCTAATGTATTTTCCTCACAACCCTAATCCTATAACCATAGCGTTTAGTTGATGAGAGGTTATCAAAACCAGGTTTTCGGAACAGTCATGTTCTGTACAAACAGTCTACATACACAAATCATTCATGGTATCTTTTAAAGGGTATATGTACTTTTTCCTAACAAAAAACACAATTGTCCACAGATATACATTAAACTTACACAGTTTGAAGATTATGATAGTAGAAAGCTTCCCTAGAAATTTTAATGAGTAAAAGTAATACTTTTTGTCTCAGTTTTAGCATGTAAAAACAAATTAACCAGTACTACATGGTTTTGGTATAATATCATAACTGGTTAAGGGGATTTTACATGCTAAAATAATTTTGGTCTCATGAGACCAAAACTATTTTGTGACTTGTTTTACTCATTTCTCAAAAACTACACAACCTTAGTTAGTAATATTTGAAGGGAAGCTTTCCACTATCATTATCTTCAAACCCTGTAAGTTTAATGTAAATCTGTGGACATTTTGAAAAAGTACCCAAATCCTTTAAACTAACAATATATTCAAGTTGGAAAACATTTAAGTTATTCTTCTGTGGAAATAACAATTAAATAAAGATTTGGTTAAAAAAAAAATAGTTTTACAAATGACCCAATATTGTAAAATGTTACTGTAATAATTAGTAAAGGCATCAAGTGGTATCATGCATATTTTTGTAACTCTAATAAACCTTGGCTAATGAACACCACACAACATTCCTAAACGACTACTCATTTTTTGCCTACCCTCAACTTTACCAGTACTTAATTCACACAGGAATTCATAGGAATATAGCGGATTTTATTACATAAATTAAAGCAATGGATAGTTTAACACACCTTTAAAGGAACACATTGCCTTGGATCGGTTGAGTTGGTCTTTGAAAAGCGTTTGTAACCGTTTTTTATAAAATGCATATGGGTAGAAAGATGTTGTAAAAGTAGAATACAATGATCCACACAAACATGCCTCAAAATTGCGTGGTTTTCCTTTTACCTTGTCGACTAACACGTCGGCCATTTATGGGGGTCAAAATTTTGACTCCCATAAATGGCCGACCGTGTTAGTTCGCACAGTAGAAGGAAAACCACGCAATTTCGAGGCAAACTTGTGTGGCTCATTGTATTCTACTTTTAAAACATCTTTCCAACCGTATGCATTATATAAAAAACGGTTACAAACGCTTTTGTTTTGGCCAACTCGTCCGATCCAAGGCAACGTGTTCCTTTAAATGCATGGGGAGAAAGAGCAAACGATTGTAAAACTGTAACATCAGTTGATAATTTGATATAAACCTTCACCTATTCATAGGCATAACATGGAGGTAATTTATGTCAAAGTCACTGACATTAGCCATTAATCGTACTTATATAGCTTTTTATTTGTGAACAATACATTCCAACACTTTTTATTTAAATATGCTACTCCCCTACCATAATTCAATATGCTTTCATATTCTCAAGGTTTTATGGTGGGTTTGGGGGCTGTCTGAACTGATGGCTCACAGACTTTACATATTTCAGTACAAAAGGTTATTATTATTTTATTATTTACTGGTGCCTTTTTTCAATGAAGCATACATCCGCTGGTTATATCACTAAATAATGTGGGTTATTTTTGACAGAAATGTTAACTTTGAAATATAACTAAACCTTGACAAGGATATGAATTGTTTGGAATATTGTTCCAGATGACAGACGACTTAATTTGTGTAAAAACTCACTAAATCTTTCACACAAAAATGAAATAACTTGAAAAGTAACTGGAAAAGCCCACTTTTTGATTTATGACAACATCAAGAGCCTTGCAACTTGGCACAATAGAATTTACAGTCGCGAGTGGTATGCAACCAGTAAACAACGTCTGCATGTACAATATTTTACATTGACCCATAAACATTCCATGCAGTAGAATTTCAAGAGCAATTTTTACAGTCACATTTGGAATCTATCATATGTTTTAGAATAAATATGTAAAAATTCTTCTTCTCTCCATTCCTAGCCAAATTTTTAAAAATATATATTTCACAGTGACCCATAAAGAATTCAGGTGAGGAATTTCGAGAGCGACCTTGCAAGGGAAATCAGAAATATTAGATTAACAGAAACAACTTGAACGCAAGAAATATAATATGACCGAACAGCAGTTGGTCTATTAACCTACTTAGTTACTCAGTATGTGTGAACCTTCTCAGCCACTAACTGCATGCTTCCCCCATTATGGTACATTCTCACACCATCTTAAAAGAAGAAAATGTTTTTCAAAGGAACTCCATGAATTCCTCAGTGAGCCATTGAAAGAGATCAATCAATTCTAAACTGAAGAACCTGCACTAACCACTGTGTGGAGATTATAATAATGTGGGAGAGGTAAACATGTTTATTGTTAATGGTATGGACTGTCCTGTATTGAATTCTCCCGATTTGCTAGCAATGCTAGATACAATTTGTATAGTGGGAACAGAGGTGAAAGTGCATGGTTGCAAACTCAGTGTGCAATTGGACTCCCGATGGTCATGTTTCACTGCAAATCGAACGAAAGAATTTCTTCTGGAGGTTAATAGAAATTCTGACCGGGGTGTCTGTCTTTTTCAATGATGAAGGTATGGGAGGTACAACTTTACATGACCCCACAAAAAGTTGGAATGGTTTTTGAATAGAATTTAAGAAAATTAGAATTGAGAAAATATTTCCACTTCTTAAAGTAAGGAAAATTGGGCTTTAAAGGCAGTGGACACTATTGGTAATTACTCAAAATAATTATTAGCATAAAACCTCACTTGGTAACGAGTAATGGGGAGCTAGGTAGCTCCCCCTGAATTATAACAAAGTTTTAGAGAAAGAAGTAATTTTCCACGAATTTGATTTCGAGATTGATCAGAATTAGATTTTGAGGTCTCAAAATCAAGCATCTGAAAGCACACAACTTCGTGTGACAAGAATTTTTTTAACAACCAATTGCTGAACTCAAATTTTCACAATTTGTAAATTTATCGAGTTAAGATACCCCAAGTGAGAAGACTGGTCTTTGACAATTACCGATAGTGTCTAGTGTCTTTAATGTTACAAAAAAGGTTGGAATAGTTTTTGTATAGTAGCATTTAAAAGTAAGAATCGAGAAAACATTGCCACTTCTTGAAGTAGAGCAAATTAGACTTAAATATTACCAGACGCAATAGCTTTTCACTGTGATTGTGCGAGTTTGAGTGAATGTATATTTTTCATGGAAGCATTTATTGCAGACTAAACACATTCTGAGGCAACACGCACATTTCCCAGTGCTCAGTGAAGTCCTTGCTCTATGGTCTTGCTTTAGGGCTTAGTCTTGCTAATGGCATTTCAAGATTCAACCGCAAAAAAAAATGAAAAACCCAATCTCGAGGAAGTTCACAGTCTGAGCATTTGAAGAACCTGTTGAATTTTCTACACACACACACCCACACATAGGCGAATCATCCATGCCTATATGATATCAGCAAACAGATGCAAGGGTACTTGTTGCATGCAGATAGCCACAGAAAATAAGCAAGCACTAATCAATATGTGAAGAAAAGGTGTGGATAATACAATCAATACCTGGGACGATTTGAGAACCCCTTATAATTCCCTCTTTGACCCTCTCATGAAAACAAAAGTCTTGACTCCCTATGATGTTTGCTTGGCTTCCTAGAAGTACATGTTCTTTACTCTTGGTAAACTCTTTAAGATCAGAAATGAAGTACTGCTTCAGTCAGCATTTGTCTTGAGTCACACAAGTGGCAAGAATTTGGCCCTCCCCTTTACATTGGCTTTTAACTGTGTGTCTTTCTGCACATTGAACACACCTTCTTAGCTCTGTGACAAGCTACTCTCAACGGGGCTCAACTTCATAAAACTGCTTCTAAAAAAAGATAAAGAGAAAAGGGTGCTTACACAGAGAATTGAACAGGAAATCAGTAACAAAGTAAACTACATAAGAATAAAGACTGGTAACAAATGTTCTGCTTCAAATAGAAGCAAGATTTCATGTGCTAAGTAAATGCAGTTTTGCTTAATTGTTTTTAAGTGATTTATGAAATGTGGTCAGGGGTCAGTCCAAAGTAACACCTTTTAGAATGCATTGGTGCTATGAATTGAAAGGGATACCAATGAAAGAACGGTCAGTTATTGAGCACTCTTGTGTCCATAGTTTCACAATTTCTGTTGGAGTTGTCAGGTTGACAAACTTTGTTGACCAGAACTGCTTTAGCAGAAAATGTTGCTTAACTGAGCAAGAATGGACAGGACACCAGCTGCAGATGGTACATTTTGGCTGACAACTTTGTCCTATAAAGCATGTTTAGTTTGTTTTCAAACCAGAGTATTCTAGTATTGCTTGCTAGCTTGTAGCATGCTTTGAAATTAATTTTGTAATTCTAATTTTTAATTTTATACATACATAACAATGCTGCTCTATTAAAGCCACTATACACTTTCGATACAGAATTTTTTTTAAGTTCACAGATTTACAAATAACTTACAGAAGGTACAGAAGGTAGTGGTGAAAGACTTCCCTTGAAATATTATTCCATGAAATGCTTTACTTTTTGAGAAAACATTAAAACAATATCAATTCTCGATAGCGAGAATTTCAGATTTATTTTAAACACATGTCATGACACGGCGAAACGTGCGGAAACAAGGGTGGGTTTTCCCGTTATTTTCTCCCGACTCCGATGACCGATTGAGCCTTAATTTTCACAGATTTGTTATTTCATAAGTGTGGGCCTTGGACAACAATGTTTACCGAAAGTGTCCAATGGCTTTAAACTGGTTGATGTAGTTATACCAGCATAGGTCTACACAATGTTTTTGTGTGTGAATTCCCTGGTCTTCAAAGCAAAAAAAAAAAAAATTTTACAGATTAAATAAAAGCAGGCCATTTCAGTGAGGTGAATTTAGCCACACTCTATTTGTGTCCAATTTAAATTTCATTCAATTGCAAAACTGGATCAAGTAGTAAACAAATTCTTTGTCGAATCCTCTAGACAGCTGAGGACAGATCCATGTCTCCTGGTTTAATTTCATTTTCGTTTATTGAATTGGCATATTTGAGTTTGCCAACGGCAATGGCATACAAACCAATAGAACTGGTGTACAAATAGGTGCACTAGTTCTTTCATGCTTGGTCAGTCAAATTAAAAGTAGCTGCATTCCATACTTGTCCGCCAAACAAAAATCCAACAAATAAAAGTTGCAAATACCAAACATATGAAATCATATCATTTTTTTCCCTATCCGTTCTCAGTGGTTGTGCATGTATACATAGTGTTTACCACAAGCTCATAAAATTAACGAAGCATATCTTTGGAAATATTATCTTTGAGTTATTCACATGACAGGAATCAAAATATGCTTTCAAAATATCTGCTCACCAACAAATTGTGTGTGTGTGTGTATGTTTTTAGTATTTTTTATATATTTTTTATGATATTGAGATTTGAGAATACAACAATAAATTATCGGATCCCAGAAAACAAGTTTGACAAGTTAATCCCACAGTGCCCACAGGGTTCATTGCTTGGGTATGATTATTTTAGTGACCTTCTAGTTTTGCTATGTGAAACTGACACCCAAAATCTAAGGGGATGGGCATGGCTTCAAAGTCGGAGACTCGTAAAAATATTTGTGTGTACCTGTACGTGCCTGGAATAAAATATTTTGTATTTACAAGGGGTTTTTTCAGGGATGCATAACAGAAACTCAACAAGTAATAAGAGAGGCTCACTTTGACTAGGTTATGAGAAGAATAAGGTTGAAAGTTTTCCGACAATTATTTATATCCAGGCGATGTTTCCCTTGTGATGTTTTAAAAGTGTTGGATTGTTTTATACAATATGACAGCTAGGGAGCTAGTTCATAATAGAGACAAGAAGTGGTTCAAAAATAGGCAAGTTATAACCCTAAATTAGAACCATATTTTTTTGAAATTTTTATTTATTTTAAAACTAACCGTTTGTCAGTGCTTCTCTTGAATTGGCAGTTTTGTAGGTGTGTCTAGAGACCCAATTTGTTTAAAATGTTCCAAGGTCTTGAAAACTTGGTCTGGTTATAGTTGAAAAGTTCTTGTGTTGTAACCTTTTTAGAGCCTTTATTTCCACATATTATTAGAAGCGGAATAGAGTCTCAAAACAACTAACTCTCTTTTATGACCCGAAGAATTTCTGGAAGACCCTGTATTTAAAAAGTTTGTAACTTTCTCATATACGATGCCTGTGATTTTTTCACAGAACTCAGGAAAGTACTGGGTATACACATGGGTAAAGCCAAAATTATATTATTCTTTATCCCCGATGTAAATTTCCATCTATTTTCTCATACTAGTTACTTTGTGTTTGAACATGAAGCAAACTCTGGTAATGAAGACCCATATCAACCTGAAATTTATTCTGACACTATTCAACCTGAAATTTATTCTGACACTATTGTACCAACTTGAAGGAAGTAAATGAAACCCATGGCATGTACATAAGCTTGGACTTATCCCTCTTGAGCCTTGAGAAGAAGTAAATCTCTCAAGCAAACCCCATCACAAAAGACACATTCCTCTTAAGATTGAAATGGCATGCAGCATTGGATATCGTGGATTTAAAGATGATTTATGCAGTTACTGAAAATTATTTCGAAACACTGTTTATGATTCTTCTAAGGTTACAGTTAATATAAGGGTAGGGAATGCAGAGCTATTGTTGCTGGCATACCAATCTGTTATTTATAAATCAAGGTCAGAAAATGGAATGTTTCAGTGCTGTTAATCATTTTTCTTTTAGAAATTGATAATTTCAGACATTTCAAAACAATCTCCCCCTGTCATTCTACTAGAGTTGCTATGGTCCAGTCTCTGCAAGCAGGGATGGCACCCCAAACTTTTTGGATAGCAGAACTGCACCCCAAAAGTTTTTGAGGCATGCAAAAACATGTTCTGACTTGCAGGCCTGGTTTGTTGACAGTTTTACTTTAGAGAGCAGGCTAGGATCTTGCAAGAAGACATTCCAGAACTCAACATTTTATTTTACATATCGGCATATTTTTTACCAAGTTAACATCCTTAGTTACAAGTTTGTCTCAATGGTTGCTCTGGTTTGTTGGTGAACATCAAAACTTTTTTAAAGACGACAGATTTCCTGGTGGTGATCCTCACCTTTAAGACAACTATTAATAGACTCCTTGCTTCTTCAAATGTGTGACCTCACAGACTGTTATGGCCTTTGTAATTGTTTACTGGAGATACTTAACAGAGCCAAGGATATTCCTAGAAAAGAGAACTTAATCAAGATAAGGAAAGGAAGAAAGTTTAAGTTTTAAATGTAAGAGGAAAATCCTGGCATATAATTTATAAAGCACAAAACTAGCTAAGCAAAGAATAGTTTTGCTTAGCATAAACCGGTTACCAGCCAAAATTACTGAAGTTTACATTGTTTTGACTGGTGCCCCACAAACATTTTGCTTAGCAAAGAATTTTGTTAAGCAGATTTTTCTGCTAAACAGCTTTATGCAATTTGGCCCTGGTCCTGCTGGCTAGTCACGGAAACAGTTTTAGGGCAAATCCTGGCTGCAACGAGGATTTGGGCGTAAGGCTAATTTCACACTAAACTAATAAATCCGAACGGACAGCTGGAGGAAAACAGAATAGAGATAACTTGGATTAAGGAGAAAATCCTTTGATGCAATGCGTTCAAGCTGACTGATGATAAGCTGATTTGGATTAAGGGCTCATAGCTTACAGATAAAGGCTTTCATGTATTTGGCAGTTCTTCAATAGACGATTTCAGGGTCTGCAATTTGCACATACACCCATTTCATTTCTAACCTCAAACCCTTTTCTGTAAAACTTTTCTCCCACCCAACCCCCACAGCTGTTTTTGCAGTCAGGTTGACTTGAAGGTCTGGAGTGCTCAAATTAAAATTATTTGTAGAAGTGTTTGAATATAGGGAAAGTAGCCAGATAAAAGGGTGGATCCAATAGCTTACTGCAGTCTAAATGAAAGCCTGTGGTAATTTTTGAAATGGGCAACAACGACAATAAATTATTTATAAATCAGTGAAAATGTATTAAGTGCCTAAAGTAAACCAAAGGTTTTGCTCAAAGGTGCTGAGGCACATAAGAACTAAATAAGTCGTTTATGGTGGGCCTCCTAAAAGTGGGCTTTCAGAAGTGTCTTAAATGTGTGGAATGATGCTGTGTCTTTGATGTGATTTGGAAGTTCATTCCAGAGATTGGGTCGACAGACTGAGAAGGCTCTATCAGCAAAAGTAGTGTGACTTGTTCTAGGCACCTAAGTGAAAAAAGCATTCCTCTAACTTCCTTGATTGTTACTGGACTCTAACTTACAGAGCTCATATCTTACTGGGAGACATAATACAAAGGACAATGGATTCTCCTTTGATTATCTTTGTATAGGTTTTATGACATGCATCACACAAAACTAGCATCATGTGCTTCGGTAGGGCATGGAGGAGCTAATTTGCTTCCTCCATGAGTAGGGTGAGCTTTAGCATTCACTTTCCTTCTAATCTTGAGTTCATTGATCAAAGACTAGTCAGCTAAAAGGAGTTAGGATTCTGGACTAAGCCCATAGGCTTAAGGTTTTTCTCTTAATCTTCTCGGGCATGGGGAGAATGCATGGGAAAAAAGCCATCACCCCTGCCAGACTGAAAACAAATATTGAGCCATGTGACAGTTCAGACAAGATGGTTGAGCCTTACATTAAATAACACAAATATTTGACTGTTATTCTGACAGCTGAATTGTCGGTAGTTAAATTACAATGAGTTGAACATTTAATATTCAGAAATCATCCTTATTGCAACCCTATTAATAGCAGATTACAACTGCAACAAAAAACTAAACATTTTAAATCAGAATGCAACCACATTTTACCCACTAATCTCAAAATAATTCAAAGTGATAGCAAAAAGTTAGTGGTTTTTGTTCAAATGTAAGGTATTGATAATTCTTTCTTTGTATTGCAGAGAGTTACTGGGCGGAAGTTTCATTGTGAAGATTTCCGTAAATCAATGACGGACGGAATTCTCCTGTGCATGTAAGTCTCCTTTAACTGCAATCCTTTTTAAACTGACATGTTTTCCGTCATTGAAAACTATGATTATAGCTTCATGCAAAAACTTCAGTGAAAGGGATTAAACAGAATTTGCAACGATAAAAAACATCATTGTTTAATTTGAGTCTGAAAGATTTAGTTACTGAAGCCTTTTGTTTCTGTTAAAATGATTCCCCTCTCAAGTTAAATCATTTTGAGAAAACTCTATTGTAAACCTTTTAAAAAAATGATTTCGGTTATTTATAACTTAAAATGTGTTTATAAGCTGAATATTGTGCATGGTTTTGCACTACTTTCTCCTGACTCACTCAACCGATTAAGCTCAAATTTTTTACAGGTTTTTTGATTCATGAGTTGGTTGGTCACACAAAACACAAGGACTTTCTACGACTATTTTGTCAGCTCTAGCAATCCTGTATAATACCTAAAACTCTGATATTTCTTTTGATATTTTCCTTTATGGATGAATGACCCCCCAAAAAGTGATAAATGATGGACTGCATAGACAGGTCAAGTGTGTTTTATACAACACAACAGTCATCTACAAATTCAGTACCAGTCACAACAACTGTTATGGCATGCCTTACAAAAGTGACATATCAAGCTTGCTGGTCGCTATGGCAATGGTGCCACTGATCCCAACCTACACAGAGTGTCTGGGGCCCTGAGTGACTGGATGGGTCACCCTGTAGCCTTCTATATTACAGTCTGTAAAGCCTCCTGTAACTGATTGAATGCATATGTGTCAGGTACTGTAATCAGGTTGGAGTTTTTCAAAGGAGTTCTTAAAGGCAGTGGACACTATTGGTAATTGTTAAAGACTAGCCTTCACAGTTGGTGTATCTCAACATATGCATAAAATAATAAACCTGTGAAAATTTGAGCTCAATCGGTCATCAAAGTTGTGAGATAATAATGAAAGAAGAAAACACCCTTGTCACACGAAGTTGTGTGCGTTTAGATGGTTGATTTCGAGACCTCAAGTTCTAATCTTGAGGTCTTGAAATCAAATTCGTGGAAAATTACTTCTTTCTCCAAAACTGTGGCACTTCAGAGGGAGCTGTTTCTCACAATGTTTTATACCACCAACCTCTCCCCATTACTTGTCACCAAGAAAGGTTTTATGCTAATAATTATTTTGAGTAATTACCAATAGTGTCCACTGCCCTTAAAAGGTTAGGTAAAAGTTATTCTCTGGGATATTCTTAAAGTTAAGTGCAAGAGGAGAGGAGATAAAAATGCATGGTCAGCCAATTCTGTTTCCTTTATATCTTTGACAGGTTGATGCAAAAGATAAAACCCGGATTGATACCCAAAATCAACAAATCACGCTCAATCTATGCTGGAGTGGTAAGAACAACTTTACAACTATTTTTAGTGGTTATCTATCCCTTCTAGTGTCCCATAAAAAGTGACACTGTACATTTCAGGCTCAGACATTCATTACTGTTACAAATCAAAACAAATTAATACAAATCAAGCACTTTAATAGTGTATGTGTTTCTGGGATTTGCACTCTTTCCTTTGATTTTCAAAAGTTTTATAAAAATCCAGCAATTATTTATATTTTTATAAACTGCAAGGTGTTTGTTTCCATTGAGTTGAGTATAAACATGCGGTCCAAGATCCTGGGCCATGTGGCTCTTTCGTTATGTAATGTGTGGGTTGTAATGGCTTGTGCCTCAATTCCTTTGGTATTTAAATAGAATGAGACATGATGTGCAGTGCATGATACACCCCTCCCCTCCTCCAATTATTAACCAGCATCAGTGCAATCAAAACCCTTTACCACTAACCAGGAGCATACAAACCTATACTAAACCTTACAACTGAACCAGTGCCCATCCTATTTCTTCAAATTCCTCTCTTTTATTTGTTCCCCCCTTATTAAACTGCCTCTAACTCCCCAATAGAGTCAGTCCCCCCCCCCCCCACCCCGCTATCATTAACCTCTAAATACTTTCACCCGGAGTCTATATTTGTCTGCGTCTGTTTCATCATCTTATTCATTGATCCTCTTCATTACTCTGCTTTGCTGACTTCTTGACCATTTTTATTGTGTTCTTACGGTGTGTTAGTTTAAAAAGAGATCCCTTTTATGCTCAATAGATTAAACAGCCCCTACAGTCAACTGGTATAGAAAGCCTAACTCTGTAGGGGGAATAAATTCGGTGAATTAGAGAAATGAAATAGAGTAAGAGAACTTCCAGACAAACTGAAGCCTTTCACCTTGGCGGAATTTGTTTTTTGGGGTGGGGGATGGCTGTAATCTGCAAGGGTAATTCTTAATGGTACAGGAAAAGACATCTTTGTTGAGAGCCCATCTTAGATTTAAGGAGACCATACAATTCATACACCTCTTAAGTGTCTGCTCAGGACCCTTACCCCCTCCTCCTTGCCCCCCCTCAAATTAATGGTTTGATACATCATTTAGCCCCACCCCCATTATGTTTTTGCCCCTTCATGTCCCACTCTATAAAAACTATATCTATTGACCTGCATAAACACAAAATATAAATAGATAAATAAAACGGCACTGCCAAGGGGTACCAGTGAGCCAGCCCATGGTGACTTTTATTTCTCTGTTGAAAAAAAGTATATTATATGGGTGGTTTGTCCGCAAAACATACCCGACCTTGGTCAATGTGTTAATGCATACCATTTTGGTCAATGTATTAATGCATAACATTTTTGTTGGTTTCAATTGGTAGTGAAATGGACTGTAAACACAATCATAAAACTAAAATGGTAGAGTTTATTTTAGTCTAAAATAACAATGAAACAACTTTTTAAACAACTCTGTGGGTGGCAAGCAGGAATTTTAATACACTTTTATGCCTTAAAAATAAACTTGTTTAAATTTTTTAATTTGTATTAAATTGAACGTTCTTCATTAAAACTTGTTTTTTTCTCTCTTTTTTTTTTTTGGGGGGGGGCTTGAGTTAAAATTGCATACTTGTTTTTTTATGTACCACTGTTAATGCAAAATGCAAAAAGAAAATGGTGGTTAACATTCTTGAAGCATGAAGTCACTGGAATATTGTTGCACCAGTACTTTATTTAATAATTCTGTATGCACAAGTGAAACAGCAAACAAATCATTGTGTGTTGCTGTTGCATCAACAACTTGAAATAGCGCCCTCTTTTGATTAGAGAATCGGCGGTCGATGAACACCATTGAGCTATAAAAAATACCAACATTTCCCGTTCAAAAGGTACAGATAAAGAAAATTATTAAAAGGGAAAAACAAAAAGAAATCAGATGAAATTTATATTTCCTTTTATAAATCGTTTATAGTTTTTTTTAGATTCCTCTTGAAACTTTTGGAAGATTATTCTATTTTTGTTTTTGAATAATTGTTTTTATTGATTGTTTAGGGGGTGGAATGAGGGAAGTTTGTACTTCTATAAACTAGGCCCTCCATTGGTTTCCCCTCCGTTGTTTTATTTACTTGATGACCCCCCCCCCCCCCCAATTTAAACCTCAAAATTAAAATCCCCTTCCTAGCAGGGGGCGTTTTTCTGCCAAAAGAATTCGGTGCATGTATTCCATGGTGTTTGTGCCTTGGGAACAAGGACTCGTGATTGTCGGCAGTTAAGTCTGGACAAATAGAATGAGAATTGAAGTTTTTTTCACACAATGATTTGCAAGATTGTCAGTGTGCAAATATGTAAGAGTAATACTTCGTCAACTTGTGTACATAACGATAATCAAATTAGCAGAAAATACAGAAGCAGATTGGATGACCGATGGACAAAAATGCACGGTATGTGCAGATTGTGGCAGGTGTGTGGATCGTTTCATTAATGAAAAGGGGGAGTCCAAATTACGTAGGTCAAACTGTTTAATTCAAAATATCAAAATAAATTATTATTTATAAGTTGTTCGTGTTGATTTATGGGTTACCTAAAATACCCTTTAGAATGAGAGTATTTTAAAGATATTTTTTAGACTTGACTTAGGTTTGTTGACAATATTGCGATCCGTAGAACCCCCTGTTTACTTTTAATTTGGTACGGTTCGATGATAACGTTCATATATAGGGGGGTTCCATAATAGTGTTCACTTTGCATGTGCAGTGTGTGTACGTCGCTCTGGCATGTTTGTAACATTGGAAACACCTTTGCACTGAACTGTGCTGTGTGCTTTGCACGGACGCTTGAGCGAAGTTGATAAACTGACAACAAAATTCGGAATTATAGTAACAGTTTTAGGTATGTATTTACACTTTATCTGTGCTTGAAGTAGTTTGTATTATTGTGGTGAATTTAGTGTAGAAGGTTTTGTCCTGAAATGTTGTACTTTCAGTTTGTGGTGGGCATGTTTGACGCCTCCTTTTTGACAGTTGAAATTCTCAGTGGTGGTTCCACGCGGCAGCTACCGTTGTAATACTCCTTTGGACGGCCTGTGTACAGGAGCCCGCCTGGCATGACTACCGGCCCGCGCTCTAGGGGCGGCCTGGCACAAGGAAGGTGTGGTGAAACATGCTGGGCCTGAGCGCTTGCAGCTGGCAGGGCGTATACTTCTTATTTTAAGCGGATACCCTATTTACAATGTTTAGGACGGTATACAAATATTCTGGAATCTGTGTAACACAGAAGTTTAATTATATGTGATACAAATGGTTTATCTCGGCCAGATCTTTGTTTGATTAAAACCAACTTGATTAAAACTGTCCGTTACAGGCAGGTATACTAAAAAAACAATTTACAGGCAACCATTTCCAGGACATCTCCGATAAAATAAAATAAAGTCAATTTACAGGCAACCATTTCCAGGACATCTCACTTCAGACATGTCGGATAGAAACCTTTTTTTCCCCCTCAGTTTTCTCAATATTTTCCTGGGAATGTGAAGTCTGCAGTACAGAAGACAAAGGTTGCCTGGAAAAATTGTTGTCTAATATTGTTTTGGTACCATCCATTGTTGTACTGAACAGCAAAACTTTGTTGTACTGAACAGCAAAACATTGAATGATCGAAAAACGATCACCAACTTGTGGCCTCCTAGACCCAGTAACTGGGGCCTAGAAATTTTTACATTCTCTGTCGTGCTAGTACAACAGAGAATGTAAAAATTTCGAAAAAAGGAGTACAGCGCCCCAGTTACTGGGTCTAGTGCTCTCCAGTCAACTGGCATGACTGAGAACACATGTTGAGGATAGTTCTACCTCCATGATGATAGGTAGTTTTTTTATTCAAGCCATTTACAAAAGAGTGTTTGTGGTGTACTCTGTACAATTATTATGATATATTTTTAAGGATTTAACATATTTTGCTGACTTGAAAAAATACTTCAAAGTTTACTACAAAATAAGTTACTTTCCTGAAAGTAGCCTACATCCAGTGAGAACTTATTCCATGTGTTTTTTTCATTTCAAAGAAAAATGCAACAAATTTTTGTATCATTTTGAGTTAATGAATTTGATGAAAAAGTTACATTATTTGTTTTTAAAAACTTGAACACAGATACTTCATTTCAAAGAAAAATGCAAATGTCGCATTGCAACATTGTATCATTCTTTTAAACACTGAGTCTTGATGCAACAACATGGTCTGTCTGATGGCAACTAAAAATTGTCACCATTTGCTCTTGTATTCCTTGGCATTGTATTGATTGATATTGACATGAAATAAATGTATCTGAAATGAAAATGATTCAGGTCTGTGCACCAATATTTCAAATCCACATTTTCTCAAAAATACAGCAATTATCAGTGATGTAATTTTTTTTCCAAATGTTTTTTCAACGATGAAATGATTTAAAAACTAGTCGACCATGTACATTAGGCTACTTGAAGTAGATTGTTTTGACCTTCAACGAGATTGATGTGTAATTCTACTCTGGATGGAAGATGTAGTCGCTACAGTACAATCAATCCATGCTTAATATACACATCATCATACATGTATCCACACAATTTGTGCCTGAATTAATTTAACAAAATTTCTGACTTCTCTGGGTCCTCAGGCATGTGAAAGTGAGTTCCAAGGACAGTTTTGTTTGGCCACAAGAATATTGTTATCCAATTATAACTTGGTAAAATTTAATTTACAGATTGAGTCTGTGGCTCAAACATTTTCTACATTTCTCAACGAGTAATGTAGAAAATGTTTGAGCCAGGATGTTGGTGTTCCTCAGTGTTCATCAAACCATGGTGGAAGGAAATTATACAGATTGATTTAGCAGACCGTCAAAGATTTTCTAGACTTTTCAGATGTTTGCGTACAGTGTGAGTAAAAAGAACAATTTTCGCTATGGACCAGCCTGTGAACACTGTTGGCGCGGTCTTGAATTCATCTCCAATCTATCCATATATTAAATACAATTTGGGTTTAAAACACTCGGATTGTCAATCAAATGATCAAACTTTCCACTTAAGTGATCGATCCATCGCCAGACTGTTTGTATGGGAGCTAGTAAGCTCAAAGTTTGGACAACATACAGTAAGTGTGTGTTGTCTGAGATCCGGGTACTGCGCTTCTATTTTTAGCAGTGCTGTTTCAAGCCCTCTGTGTACTAGACCTACAGTTCAGCACACGCTTTATGGAACACAAGATGGCTGCTCCAATGGGTCTACAGTACAGGTGCTTGAAAATATCACTTGCTACTGTACACAGGGCTTTATAAAAAGGGAGATTTCATGCTCAAAGTGATGCTGTAATTTTTTTTAGTTTGTCCATTCTAATAATAATAGGGCCCTGCAAATGAAAACACTAAATTTCAATAGTTACTTTGTAGAGCTAACAATCCTAACAAACAGCCTGTGTTTATTTAGTGTATGGATGGATGAATGCAAATATTCCAGAAATGCTTGCAAATGGTGTATGATAACAAGTAACAAAGTCCTTACTCACGATTGCATCCCTATCGGATAGCTTGATCTTGTATACTAGAAGCACTCTTGTAGTACAAAGGGCAATGTACATTATTGGTGGTCCAAGGATTCAATGTGAACGATTTCTTGAATATTGGAAGATCCCCAAATTTCCATTTCCAGTGTGTTTATGCTCAATTAGCTGTGCGCTGCAGTGTTATAAGTAGTGTTAAGGAGACCATACAAAAGAGCAACAATTGTTACTGACTATAAAATAAATATTTGTTAGTTTCATTGCAGCAAGTTTTGCCAGCCATGGTTGGCAAAATATGGGCAGCCTTCATTTTATATGGGCAGCCTTCATTTGAATAGCTGTTAGTGTGAATCACACAAATAAGCATTTCATGGAACAACAGTTCAGACTTTGGCAACCAGCCTAAATACAAAGCCATTAGTAGACTGACCAGAAAAAAAGAAAAAGGTAATAAAGCAAACCCCATAAAAGTAGTTCTGCTGGTTTTATGTTGTTTCACATAGCAACAGAGACATTTGCCTCAATGTTCTGGTCATAATGCCTTGGTGCCCCTTGAAACAGTTGAATAGAAACTTACAATTTCATAGCAGCGCTCTTAACAATGGAGAAAACTCCTTTGTGTCCTTGCCCCAATCAAGAAGGAAGCATCAGGCCCGTTTCTGCTTGCAGAAAAAGAAGGCCACATATCAAGCACCAAGTAATATTGTGTTTGCTTATAGTAGCCTATTTGAAAACAGTCTACTGTATTATCAATTATCATGATTAATTATACTCTAGCTGTGTAGAAGACGAGTGGATATTATCTTCAGGTTTTTGTTGTTGTTCATTTCCTTTGATTCCAAGGCCCATTACAGAGTACACAATTAAGAAAACCTCTTTGCAGTTCCTGAATAGTGGACGATTATGTAATCAAATTATGCTGCGATTAGACAACAGCAAACAGCGTACTCTACAGTTTGATTGACCTGTAATTGAATTTGTATGCTGACTCTTCTACTAGTAGAAGAGAGCGCCCCCCCCCCCCCCCCCCATGTCATAAACAAAATGCTCGCAAAGTCTGAATTGTTCCGCCGTTTACTCTGTCATTATTTGATGTAAAGTTGTTGTTTTTTTTGTACGTATCGGCCGGATACAATAGTTTGTGCGAAGGGAGAACCCCGCATGGTGTTTCATACTGTCGATCGTCAACCCACACCCACAGGTTGTGTTTTGTACTACATGTACATGTAGTACAGCAGTATATGTAGGAATGACAAAAGAAAACCTGTGTGGAGTGTCCAAAATTTCCAACTGTACCTTCATGATGCTGCGCAGTCTTGTATTGATACCCAAGGACGAGGTTCCTGTAAATTACTATTATGAATGGAATGCGTTATTAATACTGACATGGCATTTCCTATTGTTCTCTTTTTATTTGTATGGAATAATTTTATTCAAGGGCTTTCTCTTGTGTGTGACAACAGTGTTTTGTAGGCCTACAGTGAAGTTTTGTACTATGCATTTTTTTATTGCGCTTGTTAACAGCTGCTTGTTAATATTACATGTAGGCCCTACTAAGGGGATGCACACAGTGTCTGTAGTACTAGGACTATACATTTAGTATTTTCTGATTACCTGATTCCTTTCCCTGACTGACCTTCACATAAACTTTCCCGATTGTGGATGACCAGGTCATGCAAAATAATTGTCCAAGTACATGTAGGCTGGATTGTACATACATGTATGTACATGTAGGCCATGTGGGACTGAAGTGTCTGAATTAGCGGCTACACATAGATAGCTACGGCTACGGCTCTATTGCTAAATTCTTAGAATGTCCTGTATTTCCACACATGCTGACACTGTGATCCAGCCGTTGGCATAGCTGTAGGCATAGCCGGCATTTCCGACACAGCAATGCTGTGTACACTCTTGCCTGGCTATTATTTAAATGGTAAATGGGAAATTCAAACCCAATAAAATTCTTTATCCCTGATGCAAAATCAACATAGTGTGTACATGTATGTGTAGGCATATAAAATTAGAATCTGGTTGTAAAAGATTGTTCATTCCCACTTAATGTCTAAACCTTTCTGCTTCTAGAGTACATTAAACCATCTAGACCGTGATTGTACTTGATTCGGCAAGGGCATGGCAAGGGTGATCAAAGGAGGATCATGTCTTACATGTGTGTGAATGTGTACCATGTAGGCCTGTTAGTATTTAGAACTAGAATCTGGTTGTTCAATCCCATGTGTCAAGTTTAAATACCTTTCTGCTACTACTATTAAAGGCAGTGGACACTATCGGTAATTGCTCAAAATAATTATTAGCATAAAACCTTACTTGGTAACGAGTAATGGGGAGCTATTGATAGTATAAAACATTGTGAGAAAAGGCTCCCTCTGAAGTAAGGTAATTTTCGAGAGAGAAGTTAATTTTCCACGAATTTGATTTCGAGACCTCAGAATTAGATTTTGAGGTCTCGAAATCAAGCATCTGAAAGCACACAACTTTGTGTGACAAGGGTGTTTTTTCTTTCATTATTATCTAGCAACTTCGAAGACCAATTGAGCTCAAATTTTCACAGGTTTGTTATTTAATGCATTGTTGAGATACACACCAAGGCAGAATACTGGTCTTTGACAATTACCAATAGTGTCCAGTGTCTTTTTACATAAATGCACATATGTGCACATGTACGGTAAATTAAACCATCTAGTGTGAAATTAAATCCGCCTGAACTCAGCTGGATCATGAAAGGCCACTCTGTAGACTGCCAATTTTGACCCAATGTTGAATCTAGGCCGAAGTGAAGCTTGATTCCAATATCCTGAGTATAGTGGCAGCAAATTGCTAGCATCCCATGAAATAGCAAGTCCATTGCACACTGGAGGATGTGATACTTTTCACCCTCCGCAAGAACTATAGTGACATCAAAAATAAAATTCCAGGGTGCTGTAAAATGAAAGGTTAATCCTCTGTGTGTGTCTGATTATCATTAAAGGCACTGTACACATTTGGTAATTTTCAAAGACCAGTGTTCTCACTTGGTGTATCCCATCATAAGCATAGAATAACAGGCCTGTGAAAGTTTGGGCTCAATTTGTCATCGAAGTTGCTAGAAAATGATGAAAGAAAAACACCCTTGTGTGCTTTCAGATAGGAATAAAAGACTTCTACTGTAGGTAGAAGTCTTTTAATATTTTAGTGAGAAATTACCTCTTTCTCAAAAACTACGTTACTTCAGAGGGAGTCGTTAAGACATTTCCCACAATCTTTATGCTATCAACAGTTCTCCAATGCTCGTTACTAAGTCAGTTTTTAAGTTAATATTTGTTTTGAGTAATTACCAAATATGTCCCTTCCCTTTAACAGACACACATTCAAATAGGCTATTAAACGGCCCATATCAAACCCTGATCTTTCTATAACGCACTGATTCAAGTTATGCGTCAAGTTTGCTCTAGATAAATTTATTATCGCACACGTACTAGTGGACAGAAAAATACAGCGTGTCAGCATCTAATAGGCCTACATGTACGTATTCCACTGAGGTAGACTACCTCCATGGTATATCCAACACTGCCCTTGGCCCCGTTGGATTTGATCGCAGTATCGCAGTAAGCACAGATCGTCCATATTTCACTCGTGCGCATGTTATAATTACATAATGAACTTACAGTGTATAATGGGCACAAATAAGAATGATAGCTGCCTATATTTGAAGTTGGTTTGGGGAGGGGGGGGGGGTGTGCAGAAGATACATTTATATTTGATTAAAAAAAAATTCTCACGGAATAAGACAATAAATCATCGACAAGTTGCTACTTGTACTGTACTTGCACAAGTCTGTAGTGTAAGGGCAAGGCTGAGTTTTCCTTTTTGAAGGGCACCTCCCACTGGGAAATTTTAATTTGTACAGTTGGAACGCTTCAAAGGGCATCAAGGCAATTAATTAGTTCCATTGCTATCATGAATAGTGAATCAGGCTTGTATGCACATTTTGGCAATTTTGCCCGCCATAATACATTTGCAACATTAAATCTGGGTGTCTATCTGCAGCTAATAGGCAATAGACCTTTATCGACATGCCGTTTCCATTTTGGTCATGTTCCTTTTATCAATCAACAATAATGAATGCTAATAATCAGGGTTGCAAATAGGAACCAGACTATTTTGTTCTTCCAGCCTTGGTTTGGTTACATTGATATCAATTGGGAAAATTCAAGATGGCTGCACCATGATAAAGATCTATTGCCTCTACTGCCACTGTCATTGCCTTGGTGCTATTAGTATTATTTCCTCATTGAGGTTCCCTAACATCTTGGTGCCCAGGGCTGCCCTTTCAAAGTGGGAGCATTAGGCCTGGATCTGGAGACCAGATCAACCTGTCACACACACAGGTGCAACAGATCACATTTTAAGTCAATAGAGGGGTCCTTTCTCCTTTGTGATTAGTCTGGCCTGACAATCACCACATAACACCTTCACTGATTTCTCTAATGTGTTTGAGGTGTTAATAGCATTAAAGCCAATCTTCTTGAGTTATTTTGTCAGGAAATCAGTTGGGAACTCCTTCCCTCTGAGGGATGTGGTCAACCATCTATCATGTGGTTCTCGTTATTTTCAAAAATTTACTAAATAAACAGACAGAGTCTGACCACAAATTACTTAACCCTTGTGACCTTGTAGTTACAAGATACATGCTGTACTCAACTCTGTATTCCTACAACCATGCTGGTGGTCAACAAAACCACACAACCACTGACCCTCTACATGTTTACCGTACATTGAATAGTTATCAGTTGGGTACATTGTTGCCATGGTTCCTCCCATAAATAACTAACATGTATTCTGGCCAATTTGTTTGTTTTGTTTTTCGGCCGATTTCGCACAAAAAAAAGAAAATGTTTCTAAACAAATTCAAAACACAAAACAAAAATCAAGACGAAGTCCAGGTACAATTGAAATAAAATATCAAATTATTTTTAAACTAACTAAATCAATCCCAACTGGTGCAATGTGGACAGGCTGGCTAGAAATTGTCTGGGTTGGCCCATGATTGTCCCATGGTTGGCCTTATCCATCTGTTTTGATTGGAAATAGATTGATTTATGATCCAATGCCATACTTTGACATCATAAAAGAAACAACTTCTGCACCTGTCTATTTCTATGGAGTACCAACGGCAGTTTAACAACAGCTAGGCCAACATGTAGAGCAAGAAAGTGTTGTTAACCAACTATACTGATCATGGCAAGATGAACATGCCCCCCAAGTACAAATGTTGTATGACAGACGGATGGGCATTGGGCCTGGTGACCATTCTTGTTTTCTTCCATACTGCTCCTGTGCATTTTAAAACGGATTTTGAGTTTGATAGGGATGTGGTATAAATCTTAAATAGTGAACCTTGCCATTTTACAGTGTATTTAAATTTCTTATAAACAACAATTGTTGGCAAAATGAGGGAACATTGCTCCTTTTTGTATTAGGAGCTGTTGGTAGCATGACACGCGTATGCGTTTGTGCATCTGCCCTGCCGTCGATTTCACCAAACTCTTCCTAACTTTAGGATCAATCTTAGGACTTAGGACGGGTTCAGTTCTGTATCCAAACACGTAGGACGAATTGAATCCATCCTAAGTTAGGATGGGTTACTCGTCCTAACTCTAGTTAGGATTAATCCTCAGGGTTTCGTGAAATCGGCCGCAGGGCACAGTAATCTATGACGTTTGCTTGCATGCGTAATTGTAGTAATAAGTACACATTTTTATGGGAAAGGCTAATTCAATTCAATTCAATTCAATTCAATTCAATTCAAAAAACCTTAATCATCCTTTGTAGGCAATTACAACAGTAGACCAGCTCCATATAAAAATATTAAGATAAATATACAATATAAAAAAAATTAAAAATATAAAGATTACTTGACAAAATGACAAAGCAGATATGTACAAATGGTTGAAACCACAGCAATTATACTTGTAAGTGATTACATATTTAAAAGAGAAAAAAAGAAAAAAAAAGTACACATTTTTATGGGAAAGGCTAATTGCATATCGGCACAGTGCAAAGCAGGCACTCTACATTAATTGCAAAACTGCCAAATTGGTTATAGACACATCATGACTGCATTGGAATTTATAACGATTTGTTGTACGTAGGCCCTACTTGTAGACTTTTAAAGCATAAATTGAAATTAATTCCTAGATTATTAGTCGTACAAAAGTGCAGTTTGCTCTCTAGCCTGGACATCCTACATACATACAATACCATGTATTACACTAGCCCTGGATTTATGTTAATCGAGCAGAAACAACCTGATCTTTGATTCAATCAAAAGAGTTTGACCCACATATTTATACAAACCTCCAATATATTAAAAATACATTACCACTGCAAAACTTGCACTACAGACTGAGTTGAAACATGCCCTTGATTTGATAAGGAGGCTAAACATTGTACTGTAAATGAGTCGCACAGTCCAATTATTTACTTTAATACATTATTTGCTCCCCCCCCCCAAAAAAAAAAAACCCAAGGACCTCAATCCTCCCTATCTACAAACACAGTACACATTAATTTGTAAAGCCTGATGGATTGCAGAGTACATGGTGGGATAACACAGTGTCGGAGGCATTATTTACACGTACACTGTACATGTAGGCCTACGTGGTACATGTAGTGTACCTGTTTTTATTTGTGTATGCTAAGTTGTCTGATTGTGCAAAAGACACGTTCAGATTTTAAACAGTACTGAATTTGAACTTACTCACAAAATTTGGCCAAGGGGCAAAATTTCATAGTGTACTTTTTTTTTTACACAGGAATTGTGCATTGTACCATGATTGTACCAAAAGAACATCAATTATTCATGAAAATACAATGCACTCAAGGAGGTAGTAATTTTACACTGTACATGTAGGTATTTCTGTATTTCATTTGTGAATAGTAATAAATGGTTTTTTATATTAATAAATAAATTGTTATGTTGCGCATTTTACAATAACCGCATCAATGCGCTTTACATACAGGTTGAAAATTACTGCATACTGTTTGTGTTTGTTGTATGTGTAACACTTTAACAGTGTTACACCCTCCATGGTTACACTTACAGATGGAACAGGCATGGTGAATCACACACGGCGTCTAAGTGTTGTCAAACAGAGTTGTTTGGCACGTACACACCCCTACACCATGCAGGCTTATGGCTGTCATTTCACAGTTGGCCTCTTCAACAGCTGATTTGTAATGTGATAATTTACGTCACCTGAATGGCTCCTGCAAAGAGTCCTGAACTTGGACTACAAATCAAAAATAATAATCCCAAACTGGTGGGAGGAGCCAAGAAAAGGTCCTTAAAGGGGGTCAGGGAACTTGAAGGTTTTCTGGCCTTACAATTTATCTTTGAAAGAGCAACGAGGCCAGTTTTTGTTAAGGTTTTTTGTTTATTTTGTATACATAACGCAAGCCAATAAAAAGATGAAGTAAGAATGAATCGTTCAGTTGAAGATGTGGGAAGGAAACCAACTATTTTTTCGCAGAAAAAAAAAGTATTTGGTCAACTGCTTACACATGAACCAGTAATTTTAACTATTTGAAAAGATATCCAGCCTGAGCCTTCTCTAAAGGGTCAGGTGGTATCCACTGAGTTTCTTTTGTAAAAGTACTTGTCACCTGATTGTGGTTTAATTTACAAGGTTTACCTTTGCATCTGCTAGAACTAACCCAAGGTGAAATCTACAGGAATAGTGAGGATGTGTAAAGTACTAGAGGTGCTGGCTGGCTGTGTGCCTTGATGTAGGTTGTACTCAAGTTGATACTTGTGTTGTCAAGGGAGTTTTGTTGAAGGCTAAATTACAGCCAACAGTTGGAAATGATGTGAGAATTATATACAAATTGATAATTATTGGATGGATGTTTTTTTTGTCACAGAGCAATGGTTTTACATGTGTATTTGTATACAACATTCTGTGTGTCTTTGGGCTGTCAAATCTTGTCAACATTGTCCAGTCTTGAGTGAATGTCCAGAGCTGAACAATGTAGCTATACATGGACATTAAAGCCATTGGACACTTTCGGTACAGAAAAACAAATTAAAAGTTCACAGATTTACAAATAACTCACAGGGTTTACAGAAGGTAATGGTGAAAGACTTCTTTTGAAATATTATTCCATGAAATGCTTTACTTTTTGAAAAAACATTAAAACAACATCGATTCTCGATATCGAGAATTACAGATTTATTTTAAACACATGTCATGACACGGCGAAACGTGTGGAAACAAGGGTGGGTTTTGCCGTTATTTTCTCTTGACTCCGATGACCGATTGAGCCTAAGTTTTCACAGGTTTGTTATTTTTATATATAGAAGTTGTGATACACTAAGTGTGGGCCTTGGACAATAATGTTTACCGAAAGTGTCCAGTGGCTTTAAGTACACAACTGGAGCTCCATGCTTAAATCATGGCTTGAATCATACACAGAGTATTGGAGGGGGGGGGGGGGTGGGGGTGGCGAGATTGATCAGGTACAATTTTAAAAGGTGGCTGTAAAATGTTGATGTTTAAATAAATGCATACATTTTTAATTAGAAATATTGAAGTAAGACTTGGGGGGGGGGTAGGCATCAAAAGTAGTATTCTCTGTAGGCTACGACCTGTAAATTGTTGTCAACACTTGTACAGTCCCTTTGTAAACATCAAACATATTTTTGTGTAGGTCAACTGCACAATTGTGCATAAATGTGTACATGTACGTGTAGGCATGTGTAGTGTACACATACTTGGTCATGAGAGAAGTCAACCATGCAAGAAATCAGGTATTGATTTGTTTACTTCATGTATGTCAGGGAGCGTTTTCGTCTAGCAATAGTGCAGAGCAAAACAGTTAGCCTGAACTTATTTTTGTACCCTGAATGCAATATTGAGAAGTCATTTTTGAGGAACAACTGATACATATTTTGTTGCATTTTGCTCTGCTATACAAGGGAAATCGTTCACTGTAGCTACTTGGAATAAAATCCAACAGGACCCAATCTAACAGTGTTATGTTGTAGGGCCTACACACAAATAAAGCTGGAACAAAATGGAAACATCTGAAAGGCAAACCTCAATGTACTGTATGACCTTTCACCCAGTGCTGCCTGGATGGCACCTTTGGGTGCGTTCGTTTAGCTTCCCTGGGTCGACCCTGGTGTGTGTTTTTTTTTTTTTTTTTCAGGACGTACGTGGGTAATTATCTGCACACGTTCGTCCTGGGAAAAAAAAACGCCACACACCAGGGTCGACCTGGGGAAGCTAATCAAACACACCCATAGATAAAATTTAAAGCCCCCATGTCACAATGAATTTCAAGGAAGTCCCCAGGAAAATTTGGTTGACCTTTTCACACCTGAAGTGCTAACTCTTGCAAACTCCTGGGATACATTTCCTGGGAGGTAACCCAAGGGTAAGCATGCTGAGTGCTTATTCTTTCCATGAAAAATGCATTGAGTGTGAAACAGAACATTGGGTGGCAGTGGGGTTAAAACTTCCTATTTTACCCCGCCCTTCTGTTAGGTAAAATACATCAAATGCCCTGTACAGGTCTTGTAAGTGTAGCCAAGAGATGTAGGGCCCAAATGATGGGCTGGGCATGAATTGTGCTTGCTCATTGCTCTGTGTTGTGTTCACAAATCTACAGTACTGTTGCATGCCTTTGAATTTCGTTCTTGAAGGGGCACAACAATTTTTCTGTGATGATAAGGGCACTTAAATCCTCTGGTAAGGGGCACTATGAGGACAAATTTTTAATTTGTGTTGGAACTTTGCAAAGGGCGCCATAGCAGTTGCTGTGGGTGCAGTTGGCTTATTTTGAGGCCTGCAGCTGTGACTGTGCAAGCTGTAGGCTACTGTACACATACAGGGATAGGAGAGTTTTTTAAGGATCATTGCTTTAGTTGACATACACAATACATCATGTATGGAGACATTGCACTGTTTTGTCAGCCTGTAATCTTGTAGTAAAGTAGGTCAGAAAGAATTTGCAAGGTCCATGTCCCCAGGACTGTCACACAAAACACTCTCAAGGGTGTGTTGTGATTATGTGGTGATTAGTGGAGTCCCTTCTCAATGGTTGCCTGGGACAAAACATCTTTTCAAACGTTTGTTGATTTCTTAATGTACCATGAACCAAATAGTTTGTTGATTTCTTAATGTACCATGAACTGAATAGTTTGGTATTCTATGCATGTCTGGAAGACTTTATTCTTTGAATGACGTAGTGTTTGTCGCCATTCAGAAAATAATTGACCAAAATAGTTTAGGACTTGGCGTTTAAAAGAGAGAATCAATAGGCAATTGATTCTGCCTGCAAACAACAAAAAATGAAGGTCTGTGTGACAAAGGGGTCCACTGTTCTTTGAGACTTCTCAATGCAGAATTGATTATCAATATAGGGTCAAAAGGAAGTGTGCTTTTTAAACAAATTTAAATGAAGTGAAAATGCCAGTGAATTAACGAGGTTGTTATTGTTGGCATGCTGCTGGGTGACTTGGCATGATTGGGAATTTTACTTAGACTGCGAATCGAGGTACAGCTTTGTGGCTTGATTTCAGTTGTAACTGAAGTGCATGTAACATCAAGTTGGTTGGACACCCACATAAGTGAGTACAGTCATTATTCCTCCGTTGTGGTACAGTAGTGTAGGAGGGGATCCCTTGAGGTTGAGGAAGATGTTCTCTACATGAAAATAACAAAATGTAAGTCGATTAGTTGAGGGAGAAGTAGCCTGAGGTGACTCTTCCGATGGATTTGTGAGCCACAGACTCGCAGGCAAATTTCACAGGTTGTTGTAGTCAAAGAGAGGGTTGGTCTGTTTTCCTTTCTCTATGGTTGGATGAAGTGGGCTCTAGGCCACATCATTAGTCTTGGTGCAAGACATCCTTAGTAGATTTTTCTGCTAGATTTGTTATTTTACACTTTACATGTATACTAAAACAACTCGTTACATGTACATGTCAGAGCGGAGCTGTTTCGTTGCACCCTCTATGGGTGAATTGTGAAAGGGCTGAATGTCTGGCACCGAGACTATATATATTACACATGTAGGCTACATTGTAATACTACATGATTATGTACACCATTTGCATGGGACAAATGTTAAAATAACACTGTGTTTGTGTGAGTTGTTCCAGCTGTGTCATTGTTCCACAGGTGGTTATTCTTTAGTCTTTCTGTAAATGCAATCGATTTGTTTTCACACTTCTGTGTGTCCTGATTGCTTCCTGTGTAAACAATCACTCTAGTACTGCTCGTTAACTTGATCAATGTTATGTTCTACATCAGTGCAACAGGTCATTTGCTAATTCCAGATTGGATTAATTTGAAATTGTACATTAAAGCTGTGCATGGAAGAAGAGACAAACATGTGGTCTGGCTGGTCTCAATCATGGTCCAGAGCTGGGCCTGGAATTTGAAAGGGGAAGGGTAATTTTATTTTGCAAAGAGCAATACCATTCAAAATTCTTCAAGACTTCAAGTCTATGGGATAGATAGTTCAGTTGGTAGAGCACTAGTACGTTAATCTGGTCATTGGTTCAAATTCCACTCTACATGTAGGTTTTTTTCTATGTTCAACCCCAAATAATTGTAAGTTTTCCCAGTCAGTTTCCCTTTAATATTAATGGTTTAATATTGTGTACATTGTATTTTGTAAACAAATGCATTTTTTGTAATGACGTTGTCTTATGAATGTGTTTTCTTGTTGCAGGACAATCTCAATGTGTTTCTTGGAGCCTGTGAGGAAATAGGACTAAAGGCTGCACAACTCTTCCATCCAGGAGACCTCCAGGATTTATCAAGCAGAGCAAGGTACATGTATAGACCTTTTACCACGTTGCCACCATCTTGGTCATGTTCCCTGTATCCAACAACAGTAACGGATTGTAATAATCTTGTACAGAAAGGAACCAGACTTATTCTCCTTCCAGCCTCAGTTTGGTTACATTGATTTTAATGTGAGAAAATCAAGATGGCTGCACCATGATAAAGGAAAGGTCAAATCCAATCGCAATCAAGAGTCCATTACAAAATCTTTTAAATTGATTTTTGTGAGAGTAGCTACACCCTTCATTTTACTTCATGTATGAGAGTGCATCCAAATCCGGTGACCTACATTAAAGGGTGCTATTATTATCAGGGCTTGAATGTTCTCTAAGTCATTTTGTACTTGTTCTCATAAAAAAAGAAGTTTTTTTTCTCAATTTGATTCTGGTCTTGTTTATAGAGTTCTGGTTTAGTAAACCTTTTGACCAACAAGCCCTGTAGTCTTGTCCCCCCCCCCCCCCCCCCAGTTTGAGCCCTGTGTTATACCCAGACTCCAATAACACAGTGTAAATGTTGACATCCATGGTTTGGTGAAGATTTTCTTAGTTAGAAGAGTAAAGAGCTCTGAAGAAAAGAGCAAAGAACACCACACACTTGCGCACTCTTGTTAACCATCAGTTTCTTAGGACCTACTCTGTTGTCCCATGTTGTTTGGCCTCCAACGTCCTGAAGAAATCCTAATTGGTTTCTATATTTGAATACCTCTGAAGGAATAATTGGTTGATTGGTCATACATGTAGTCGATGAACATAATTTGTTCCTTTTTGGGCAATTACTTTACATGTTGTAGATTAGCTGTTGCTAAAATTTACCAACCAAAAGAACCGATATTATTTATGCAGACAAATATTTCATGGCCTGACGTTTAGACTAGACTAGTTTTGACCCTAGCAGAGTCCTTCTGGAAAGCTAAAATTTGTTCGAGTACATTCATTATATGCAAGCTTTCACAATCTTATTCCGTGGGGACCACTTACACAGTACAGCGTGCCTCAAGAGTAACTCTGATACTGTGGTGGGGAATAGTTGAATGCCCCCACAAGAATGGTGTTTGGGAATTTTCATTTTATGTTCTTGAAGCTGGACAACAATGTTACCTGGGCACATTCACCAAAAACACGAACAACCCTGAACAGTGATGAAAAACAGATCGTTGTTTCCGTTTGCGGTTTTAAGTTTCCATTATCAATGAACTCGCCTTCCAGGGAGTCTGCTCTAATTTGTGGTTTTTTAATGCCTTCATGAAAGTTGATTCCATCTATGTTGCATTCTTCCCTGAGGACTATTTTTGTTCTCCTAACCCCACCCCAATACTTGTGGTATGATGGTAAGATCAAAGAATATTTTGTGGTTGAACACACCCTGCCTTTCGGAATGTACTGCTGGTTTATTGGACAAATGATCCCTCTGTGCTTTGATGAATGTTGTGTCTGGGAGGCAGACACTGTTCAGGCTTGATGTCATATTTCAAGAAAAATAACAGCATTTTCGCCTTGTGTTTCACTGCGAAAGGCTGGTCACTCATGCCTGAAGCTTCATGATTGCAACACCTTGCAACTAGCTGGAAGCTGGCAGAAAACATACTGGATTATGATTCGCATGAATAAATCCATTTGGAAGTGGCTGCTGTTGACCAATTGTTTGACAGTTGTTGACGGAGACGGTGTACAATGTTGCTGGATATTCAAAGTATTCTGCAATAAGCAAACCAAAAAACCTGCAAACCAAATAAACCAAGTCTGTATATCGAAGTCTGTTGAAAGTTTGGGTTGGGTTGATTTTGTAAACAATTTTGTTGTTATCCTTTGAGTCAGTTTGCAGTAGTTGTACCTTCCCTCGCCTTCCACCTCTAGGTCCCTGGTTTGAATCAAGCGGGGTTTTCAGCCCCTACCTGATTGTGTAGGTTTTCCCTTGAATAATTCTTTGGGGTTTTCCTCCCACATCAAAAACTAAAAATGTCTTCCCTGTCTTCTCTCGAGTGGGTTCTTGGCTAATACAGTTTTAAAGTTAAATTTTCTTAGACTCCTTGGTTTCACAACCAGAATAAATGAAATGAAATGACATAGTACACTGTAAATAATGTGCGGTTTCTCCCTGTTTGTTTCAGCTTGTTGATACAAGAAAGGAAAAGAGAGGAGGAACGTAGACTTAAAAACGTAAGTGATCCTTAAAGTCGGTTTAAAAATAGACTAATCCCACCCATGTGCAAGGGATATGGGGTGGGGGATTCAGGAAGGAGGCCTTTCCTTCTCGATTACGTACATTTGAGATTAAGGACATAATGTATGACAGATTTTTATTAAATTCCAAAAAGGATTTTTTAAAGGGAAGGCACACGTTTGGTAATCATTCCTAAATATTAGTGGCAATGAAATTGTTTGTTAGAAGCCTAATGTGGACATAATGTTAAAAGATATCAGTTTTTATGCCTCAAAACTTAAATCTGAGAAGCATTACTGCAAGTATTGTTCCTCAGATATTATTAGCTCTGGATTTTCGGCGATATCTCAAAATCGGGACCACTTTTTGAAGTGAAGTTTTCACAGGTTAGCTTAATTGTATACAACTACACTGTACATGATAGGATTAAAACAATCGAATAGTTCCAAAAACCAAAGGTACACTGCTTAATTGCAAGTGTTGGGTTCTATAGACCATGTGAACTTTACAATAAGTGTGACCTTGTGCTTTCTTTGGGTATTCTGGCAGGCAAGATACTACACAGGTCCTATGGGAAAGTTGATATTTTGTGTCGTAATTTCCACATAAATCCAAAATGAAAGTAAAAGCTGGACAAGTTTTGAGATAAGCCCCCTTTCATCATATCAAAAGTCGATAGGAATTAGACAGTGCGATCTCCATAAAATATAAGGTTTTATGTTTTATTCCGTTACTCTGTGTACAAATCGTGCCTGCAGGAAGTCCAGGATATTCATCCAATGTACTATAAGTTCAACCTTTCATACAGACTGTCGTATGGATACTTTGTATAATAAAATGACTTTGGATTGCCTCAAGGGTTGTAAGAAGAGAAATAAAAGTAGGCCCATGAGATAGCCTCTATCCGGTCACTCCCTTGCACTTCCTTGCATGCAGCGAGCGAGCGAGCAACCAAGATTCTGTTGATACTCTCTCTCTCTCTCTCTCTCCCATGTCACATCTCCACTTGTTGACAGACAGCGATAAACCCTCAGCAGAGCTGTTTGTCACAGGGTTTACATGTGGGAATACATCCATCCAGACAGAAATAGACCCCTCTCTGCAGAGTTTGTATTGTTGTTGTCACCACCAGGTGGTGGGAGTATATAGACTTTGTGTGGATGTTTTACAGTTGTGGAAGTGTTGAAATTGTTCACGCTCAAGGGGGTGACTTTTTATAAGAAAGCCAGTTTAAGAGGAAAATCCTTGTCGGATAAAACTTGTAGGTATAGCTTACAGACATGACAGAGGTGAAGTTGAAGACCTTTTACCACAAAGCACAGTCGACTTGTGTACAGAAAAGAATCTGGACAAACTTCAGCGCCTTTTCTTTTCAGCGATAAATTAACAGAACAAATTTTCGCCCCAGTTTCTCTTCTTCTAAATGGATAATGAATCAGCAGTTGTGGCACATTTCTTAAACGCAAAATCTTAAGAGGTGCCAAGCACAACAAAATTATGTGTACCAGAATAAGGTTTCTAGCCAAACTACAGTGTCACATGTACCATTTGTGATTGGTGTCCTGCTCATTTCTGCTTAGCAGAGAGTTGTTAAGCAATATTTTCTTCTTAAGCAGCTCTATGAACATGGGCCCAGCTTTGAGCGACAGGCAAACTCATAATAAGGGAGAAAGAAGTAAGTTCTAGAATAAGGGATACACTACCCTCAAATTATTTTAAAAGGAGTGTTCACATTAGTCCGATCTCATCTCTGGTAACAATCTTAAATCTTTTTCTAATTGCTTTCTCATTTACTTTATTTCTTTGTTTGTATTCTAGGTCTGCATAACAGTATTCTGGTTGGGTCGTACTGCTAGCCATCTGGACTCCTACACTGGACCTCAACTCAGCCTTGACGCATTTGCACCTCTAGTTCATGGTTCCTTCTCATTAGTCAAGGTACATGTACATACAGCAGGCATGAAATTCTTCCTAATTAAGACTGATTTCCGATTTTTCGCCCCTCAGAAAGTCAGCAAAACTGTATTAAATAGCTTGAAAAGTCTATAAAAGCCTATAGAAAAGTTCAACCCATGTTATTAAAAAGTTTTCCTAGTGTTCCAAGGCCTAAATACCATGCCTGATACACATGGCATTCTTATTTTTCTCAAATGGTATCTTCAACATGTGAACCTTTACCTAGTGTTTATGATTTTCACTCTAAAGGCGTAAACTTTTGGTTACGTTGAACGATAGAAAATAATATTGTCAGTAACAAATTTACGCTATTTTCTATCAATGTTTAAATCCTTACTTCAGGGTTTATTACCAGCAGCGGCGTATCTTGCTGGGCAAAATAAAAATGGCCTTGCCCTCTAAAAGATGAAATTCCAGGCCTGTTGATGGCTCAGTAACATGTGTTTCATTAACTTCTATCCATGTTTATTACTTCAGGGTTTATCACCAGACAACGCCAGCAGCGGCGTATCCTCCTGGGCAAGTGGTGGCAGCGGCAACAACCGCCATTCAAGTCTCGGCTTCAACGACGACGTCTTCACCTCGGATGGCATCGACCTGACATCCGTGGCTCCAGAGACGTACTCCGAACCCCAATGGAAGAGAGACCTTAAGCAAGAATTGAACAGTGCCGTACCAGGATTGTCGTCCTACACCCATCAACCAAACAGTAAGCCCATCTTGAGGATGGAGAAATCCAGAGGCAGACCGCCGCCCGTCGCGGCCAAACCTCTCCACACTCGGAGTAAGAGTATGCCAGAGAGGGCAAACCTAGAGAGACAGAACTCTGTTGAGGACGACGACTCGCAGTCGTATCGTAGCGGGTCGTCGGGCGACCCGATGAGTCCGACGACCTATGATGAGTTTGTGAAGAGCAAAGGGATGATGCAGGATGACCAGGAAGTCTGGATGTCGGTGAGTAGGAAAGAAAGCTGTGTATCCCCTTAAGTGGTGATGTGATAAAGTTTTCAGAGTGATCGTTATAAATTAACTTGCAGGACACTTATAAAATAGCAATATTATTTGTTGACATGTGCATGTAAGAACCTGGAGTTTTTTTTTAATTTCTGGTGACAGCAGATGTATCGTGTTTGTTGGTAAACAAACTTAATCTTTAACATCTTGATGATTGTAAAAACTTATTTAAGTTTGCTACCATCTGATTTCTTGAATGTCTCCCATTATTCCCACACCACATCTTCCTCCTCCTCCTCCTGTTTCAAATCAACCATTACAAATAAAATAAAAGAAACAGATTTTCAGTTTGCATGCCCCCTTTTTTTCAAGGTACAGATCCAAATATGGAATACTTTTAAATTGGAATTGGCAGTCAGTCTGGAGATGGACACCATTGACCTTTATATA